>NW_026777493.1:0-332638 GCF_028023285.1 Balaenoptera ricei
TGTAGGGTATGGTTTAGGGTTAGGGTTAGGGTTAGTGTTAGGTTTAGGGCTCATTTTAGGGTATGGGTTAGGATTAGAGTACGTGTTAGGTTTAGGGTAGGGGTTAGGGTTAGGGTACGCGTTAGGGTTAGGGTAGTTATTAAACCTATCCCACTCTCTAGATACCCCTTAGCACGTAAAGGAATATTATTTGGGGGTCCAGCCATGGAGAAGAGTTTAGACACTAGGATAAGATAAGGAACACACCCATTATAAAGAAATCACATTAGGATTCTCTTTTTAAGCTGTTCCTTAAAACACTAGTGCTTAGGAAATCTATTGGAGGCAGAAGCAGTCAAGGGTAGCCTAGGGTTAGGGTTAGGCTTAGGGTTAGGGTTAGGGTACGGCTTAGGGTACGGGTTCGGGGAGGGGTCCGTGTACGGTGTAGGGTATGGGTTAGGGTTAGGGTTAGGGTTAGTGTTAGGGTTAGGGCTCATTTTAGGGAACGGGTTAGGATTAGAGTACGTGTTAGGTTTAGGGTAGGGGTTAGGGTTAGGGTACGCGTTAGGGTTAGGGTAGTTATTAAACCTATCCCACTCTCTAGATACCCCTTAGCAAGTAAAGGAATATTATTTGGGGGTCCAGCCATGGAGAAGAATTTAGACACTAGGATAAGATAAGGAACACACCCATTATAAAGAAATCACGTTAGGATTCTCTTTTTAAGCTGTTCCTTAAAACACTAGTGCTTAGGAAATCTATTGGAGGCAGAAGCAGTCAAGGGTAGCCTAGGGTTAGGGTTAGGCTTAGGGTTAGGCTTAGGGTACGGCTTAGGGTACGGGTTCGGGGAGGGGTCCGTGTACGGTGTAGGGTATGGGTTAGGGTTAGGGTTAGGGTTAGTGTTAGGGTTAGGGCTCATTTTAGGGAACGGGTTAGGATTAGAGTACGTGTTAGGTTTAGGGTAGGGGTTAGGGTTAGGGTACGCGTTAGGGTTAGGGTAGTTATTAAACCTATCGCACTCTCTAGATACCCCTTAGCAAGTAAAGGAATATTATTTGGGGGTCCAGCCATGGAGAAGAATTTAGACACTAGGATAAGATAAGGAACACACCCATTATAAAGAAATCACGTTAGGATTATCTTTTTAAGCTGTTCCTTAAAACACTAGTGCTTAGGAAATCTATTGGAGGCAGAAGCAGTCAAGGGTAGCCTAGGGTTAGGGTTAGGCTTAGGGTTAGGGTTAGGGTACGGCTTAGGGTACGGGTTCGGGGAGGGGTCCGTGTACGGTGTAGGGTATGGGTTAGGGTTAGGGTTAGGGTTAGTGTTAGGGTTAGGGCTCGGTTTAGGGTACGGGTTAGGTTTAGGGTACGTGTTAGGTTTAGGGTAGGGGTTAGGGTTAGGATACGCGTTAGGGTTAGGGTAGTTATTAAACCTATCCCACTCTCTAGATACCCGTTAGCACGTAAAGGAATATTATTTGGGGGTCCAGCCATGGAGAAGAATTTAGACACTAGGATAAGATAAGGAACACACCCATTATAAAGAAATCACATTAGGATTGTCTTTTTAAGCTGTTCCTTAAAACACTAGTGCTTAGGAAATCTATTGGAAGCAGAAGCAGTCAAGGGTAGCCTAGGGTTAGGGTTAGGCTTAGGGTTAGGGTTAGGGTACGGCTTAGGGTACGGGTTCGGGGAGGGGTCCGTGTACGGTGTAGGGTATGGGTTAGGGTTAGGGTTAGGGTTAGTGTTAGGGTTAGGGCTCGGTTTAGGGTACGGGTTACGATTAGGCTACATGTTAGGGTTAGGGTAGGGGTTAGGGTTAGGAAACGCGTTAGGGTTAGGGTTGTTATTAAACCTATCCCATTCTCTAGATACCCCTTAGCACGTAAAGGAATATTATTTGGGGGTCCAGCCATGGAGAAGAGTTTAGACACTAGGATAAGATAAGGAACACACCCATTATACAGAAATCACATTAGGATTCTCTTTTTAAGCTCTTCCTTAAAACACTAGGGCTTAGGAAATCTATTGGAGGCAGAAGCAGTCAAGGGTAGCCTAGGGTTAGGGTTAGGCTTAGGGTTAGGGTTAGGGTACAGCTTATGGTACGGGTTCGGGGAGGGGTCCGTGTACGGTGTAGGGTATGGGTTAGGGTTAGGGTTAGGGTTAGTGTTAGGGTTAGGGCTCGGTTTAGGGTACGGGTTAGGATTAGGGTACGTGTTAGGGTTAGGGTAGGGGTTAGGGTTAGTATACGCGTTAGGGTTAGGGTTGTTATTAAACTTATCCCATTCTCTAGATACCCCTTAGCACGTAAAGGAATATTATTTGGGGGTCCAGCCATGGAGAAGAGTTTAGACACTAGGATAAGATAAGGAACACACCCATTATACAGAAATCACATTAGGATTCTCTTTTTAAGCTGTTCCTTAAAACACTAGTGCTTAGGAAATCTATTGGAGGCAGAAGCAGTCAAGGGTAGCCTAGGGTTAGGTTTAGGCTTAGGGTTAGGGTTAGGGTACGGCTTAGGGTACGGGTTCGGGGAGGGGTCCGTGTACGGTGTAGGGTATGGGTTAGGGTTAGGGTTAGGGTTAGTGTTAGGGTTAGGGCTCGGTTTAGGGTACGGGTTAGGATTAGGGTACGTGTTAGGGTTAGGGTAGGGGTTAGGGTTAGGATACGCGTTAGGGTTAGTTTTGTTATTAAAACTATCCCATTCTCTAGATACCCCTTAGCACGTAAAGGAATATTATTTGGGGGTCCAGCCATGGAGAAGAGTTTAGACACTAGGATAAGATAAGGAACACACCCATTATAAAGAAATCACATTAGGATTCTCTTTTTAAGCTGTTCCTTAAAACACTAGTGCTTAGGAAATCTATTGGAGGCAGAAGCAGTCAAGGGTAGCCTAGGGTTAGGGTTAGGCTTAGGGTTAGGGTTAGGGTACGGCTTAGGGTACGGGTTCGGGGAGGGGTCCGTGTACGGTGTAGGGTATGGGTTAGGGTTAGGGTTAGGGTTAGTGTTAGGGTTAGGGCTCATTTTAGGGTACGGGTTAGGATTAGAGTACGTGTTAGGTTTAGGGTAGGGGTTAGGGTTAGGGTACGCGTTAGGGTTAGGGTAGTTATTAAACCTATCCCACTCTCTAGATACCCCTTAGCACGTAAAGGAATATTATTTGGGGGTCCAGCCATGGAGAAGAATTTAGACACTAGGATAATATAAGGAACACACCCATTATACAGAAATCACATTAGGATTCTCTTTTTAAGCTGTTCCTTAAAACACTAGTGCTTAGGAAATCTATTGGAAGCAGAAGCAGTCAAGGGTAGCCTAGGGTTAGGGTTAGGCTTAGGGTTAGGGTTAGGGTACGGCTTAGGGTACGGGTTCGGGGAGGGGTCCTTGTACGGTGTAGGGTATGGGTTAGGGTTAGGGTTAGGGTTAGAGTTAGGGTTAGGGCTCGGTTTAGGGTACGGGTTAGGATTAGGCTACATGTTAGGGTTAGGGTAGGGGTTAGGGTTAGGATACGCGTTAGGGTTAGGGTTGTTATTAAACCTATCCCATTCTCTAGATACCCCTTCGCACGTAAAGGAATATTATTTGGGGGTCCAGCCATGGAGAAGAGTTTAGACACTAGGATAAGATAAGGAACACACCCATTATAAAGAAATCACATTAGGATTCTCTTTTTAAGCTGTTCCTTAAAACACTAGTGCTTAGGAAATCTATTGGAGGCAGAAGCAGTCAAGGGTAGCCTAGGGTTAGGGTTAGGCTTAGGGTTAGGGTTAGGGTACGGCTTAGGGTACGGGTTCGGGGAGGGGTCCGTGTACGGTGTAGGGTATGGTTTAGGGTTAGGGTTAGGGTTAGTGTTAGGGTTAGGGCTCATTTTAGGGTACGGGTTAGGATTAGAGTACGTGTTAGGTTTAGGGTAGGGGTTAGGGTTAGGGTACGCGTTAGGGTTAGGGTAGTTATTAAACCTATCCCACTCTCTAGATACCCCTTAGCACATAAAGGAATATTATTTGGGGGTCCAGCCATGGAGAAGAGTTTAGACACTAGGATAAGATAAGGAACACACCCATTATAAAGAAATCACATTAGGATTCTCTTTTTAAGCTGTTCCTTAAAACACTAGTGCTTAGGAAATCTATTGGAGGCAGAAGCAGTCAAGGGTAGCCTAGGGTTAGGGTTAGGCTTAGGGTTAGGGTTAGGGTACGGCTTAGGGTACGGGTTCGGGGAGGGGTCCGTGTACGGTGTAGGGTATGGGTTAGGGTTAGGGTTAGGGTTAGTGTTAGGGTTAGGGCTCGGTTTAGGGTACGGGTTAGGATTAGGGTACGTGTTAGGTTTAGGGTAGGGGTTAGGGTTAGGATACGCGTTAGGGTTAGGGTAGTTATTAAACCTATCCCACTCTCTAGATACCCGTTAGCACGTAAAGGAATATTATTTGGGGGTCCAGCCATGGAGAAGAGTTTAGACACTAGGATAAGATAAGGAACACACCCATTATACAGAAATCACATTAGGATTCTCTTTTTAAGCTGTTCCTTAAAACACTAGTGCTTAGGAAATCTATTGGAGGCAGAAGCAGTCAAGGGTAGCCTAGGGTTAGGGTTAGGCTTAGGGTTAGGGTTAGGGTACGGCTTAGGGTACGGGTTCGGGGAGGGGTCCGTGTACGGTGTAGGGTATGGGTTAGGGTTAGGGTTAGGGTTAGTGTTAGGGTTAGGGCTCGGTTTAGGCTACGGGTTAGGATTAGGGTACATGTTAGGGTTAGGGTAGGGGTTAGGGTTAGGATACGCGTTAGGGTTAGGGTTGTTATTAAACCTATCCCATTCTCTAGATACCCCTTAGCACGTAAAGGAATATTATTTGGGGGTCCAGCCATGGAGAAGAGTTTAGACACTAGGATAAGATAAGGAACACACCCATTATAAAGAAATCACATTAGGATTCTCTTTTTAAGCTGTTCCTTAAAACACTAGTGCTTAGGAAATCTATTGGAGGCAGAAGCAGTCAAGGGTAGCCTAGGGTTAGGGTTAGGCTTAGGGTTAGGGTTAGGGTACGGCTTAGGGTACGGGTTCGGGGAGGGGTCCGTGTACGGTGTAGGGTATGGGTTAGGGTTAGGGTTAGTGTTAGGGTTAGGGCTCATTTTAGGGTACGGTTTAGGATTAGAGTACTTGTTAGGTTTAGGGTAGGGGTTAGGGTTAGGGTACGCGTTAGGGTTAGGGTAGTTATTAAACCTATCCCACTCTCTAGATACCCCTTAGCACGTAAAGGAATATTATTTGGGGGTCCAGCCATGGAGAAGAATTTAGACACTAGGATAAGATAAGGAACACACCCATTATAAAGAAATCACATTAGGATTCTCTTTTTAAGCTGTTCCTTAAAACACTAGTGCTTAGGAAATCTATTGGAAGCAGAAGCAGTCAAGGGTAGCCTAGGGTTAGGGTTAGGCTTAGGGTTAGGGTTAGGGTACGGCTTAGGGTACGGGTTCGGGGAGGGGTCCGTGTACGGTGTAGGGTATGGGTTAGGGTTAGGGTTAGGGTTAGTGTTAGGGTTAGGGCTCGGTTTAGGGTACGGGTTACGATTAGGGTACATGTTAGGGTTAGGGTAGGGGTTAGGGTTAGGAAACGCGTTAGGGTTAGGGTTGTTATTAAACCTATCCCATTCTCTAGATACCCCTTAGCACGTAAAGGAATATTATTTGGGGGTCCAGCCATGGAGAAGAGTTTAGACACTAGGATAAGATAAGGAACACACCCATTATACAGAAATCACATTAGGATTCTCTTTTTAAGCTCTTCCTTAAAACACTAGGGCTTAGGAAATCTATTGGAGGCAGAAGCAGTCAAGGGTAGCCTAGGGTTAGGGTTAGGCTTAGGGTTAGGGTTAGGGTACAGCTTAGGGTACGGGTTCGGGGAGGGGTCCGTGTACGGTGTAGGGTATGGGTTAGGGTTAGGGTTAGGGTTAGTGTTAGGGTTAGGGCTCGGTTTAGGGTACGGGTTAGGATTAGGGTACGTGTTAGGGTTAGGGTAGGGGTTAGGGTTAGTATACGCGTTAGGGTTAGGGTTGTTATTAAACCTATCCCATTCTCTAGATACCCCTTAGCACGTAAAGGAATATTATTTGGGGGTCCAGCCATGGAGAAGAGTTTAGACACTAGGATAAGATAAGGAACACACCCATTATAAAGAAATCACGTTAGGATTCTCTTTTTAAGCTGTTCCTTAAAACACTAGTGCTTAGGAAATCTATTGGAGGCAGAAGCAGTCAAGGGTAGCCTAGGGTAAGGGTTAGGCTTAGGGTTAGGGTTAGGGTACGGCTTAGGGTACGGGTTCGGGGAGGGGTCCGTGTACGGTGTAGGGTATGGTTTAGGGTTAGGGTTAGGGTTAGTGTTAGGTTTAGGGCTCATTTTAGGGTATGGGTTAGGATTAGAGTACGTGTTAGGTTTAGGGTAGGGGTTAGGGTTAGGGTACGCGTTAGGGTTAGGGTAGTTATTAAACCTATCCCACTCTCTAGATACCCCTTAGCACGTAAAGGAATATTATTTGGGGGTCCAGCCATGGAGAAGAGTTTAGACACTAGGATAAGATAAGGAACACACCCATTATAAAGAAATCACATTAGGATTCTCTTTTTAAGCTGTTCCTTAAAACACTAGTGCTTAGGAAATCTATTGGAGGCAGAAGCAGTCAAGGGTAGCCTAGGGTTAGGGTTAGGCTTAGGGTTAGGGTTAGGGTACGGCTTAGGATACGGGTTCGGGGAGGGGTCCGTGTACGGTGTAGGGTATGGGTTAGGGTTAGGGTTAGGGTTAGTGTTAGGGTTAGGGCTCGGTTTAGGGTACGGGTTAGGATTAGGGTACGTGTTAGGTTTAGGGTAGGGGTTAGGGTTAGGATACGCGTTAGGGTTAGGGTAGTTATTAAACCTATCCCACTCTCTAGATACCCGTTAGCACGTAAAGGAATATTATTTGGGGGTCCAGCCATGGAGAAGAGTTTAGACACTAGGATAAGATAAGGAACACACCCATTATACAGAAATCACATTAGGATTCTCTTTTTAAGCTGTTCCTTAAAACACTAGTGCTTAGGAAATCTATTGGAGGCAGAAGCAGTCAAGGGTAGCCTAGGGTTAGGGTTAGGCTTAGGGTTAGGGTTAGGGTACGGCTTAGGGTACGGGTTCGGGGAGGGGTCCGTGTACGGTGTAGGGTATGGGTTAGGGTTAGGGTTAGGGTTAGTGTTAGGGTTAGGGCTCGGTTTAGGGTACGGGTTAGGATTAGGGTACATGTTAGGGTTAGGGTAGGGGTTAGGGTTAGGATACGCGTTAGGGTTAGGGTTGTTATTAAACCTATCCCATTCTCTAGATACCCCTTAGCACGTAAAGGAATATTATTTGGGGGTCCAGCCATGGAGAAGAGTTTAGACACTAGGATAAGATAAGGAACACACCCATTATAAAGAAATCACATTAGGATTCTCTTTTTAAGCTGTTCCTTAAAACACTAGTGCTTAGGAAATCTATTGGAGGCAGAAGCAGTCAAGGGTAGCCTAGGGTTAGGGTTAGGCTTAGGGTTAGGGTTAGGGTACGGCTTAGGGTACGGGTTCGGGGAGGGGTCCGTGTACGGTGTAGGGTATGGGTTAGGGTTAGGGTTAGTGTTAGGGTTAGGGCTCATTTTAGGGTACGGTTTAGGATTAGAGTACTTGTTAGGTTTAGGGTAGGGGTTAGGGTTAGGGTACGCGTTAGGGTTAGGGTAGTTATTAAACCTATCCCACTTTCTAGATACCCCTTAGCACGTAAAGGAATATTATTTGGGGGTCCAGCCATGGAGAAGAATTTAGACACTAGGATAAGATAAGGAACACACCCATTATAAAGAAATCACATTAGGATTCTCTTTTTAAGCTGTTCCTTAAAACACTAGTGCTTAGGAAATCTATTGGAAGCAGAAGCAGTCAAGGGTAGCCTAGGGTTAGGGTTAGGCTTAGGGTTAGGGTTAGGGTACGGCTTAGGGTACGGGTTCGGGGAGGGGTCCGTGTACGGTGTAGGGTATGGGTTAGGGTTAGGGTTAGGGTTAGTGTTAGGGTTAGGGCTCGGTTTAGGGTACGGGTTACGATTAGGGTACATGTTAGGGTTAGGGTAGGGGTTAGGGTTAGGAAACGCGTTAGGGTTAGGGTTGTTATTAAACCTATCCCATTCTCTAGATACCCCTTAGCACGTAAAGGAATATTATTTGGGGGTCCAGCCATGGAGAAGAGTTTAGACACTAGGATAAGATAAGGAACACACCCATTATACAGAAATCACATTAGGATTCTCTTTTTAAGCTCTTCCTTAAAACACTAGGGCTTAGGAAATCTATTGGAGGCAGAAGCAGTCAAGGGTAGCCTAGGGTTAGGGTTAGGCTTAGGGTTAGGGTTAGGGTACAGCTTAGGGTACGGGTTCGGGGAGGGGTCCGTGTACGGTGTAGGGTATGGGTTAGGGTTAGGGTTAGGGTTAGTGTTAGGGTTAGGGCTCGGTTTAGGGTACGGGTTAGGATTAGGGTACGTGTTAGGGTTAGGGTAGGGGTTAGGGTTAGTATACGCGTTAGGGTTAGGGTTGTTATTAAACCTATCCCATTCTCTAGATACCCCTTAGCACGTAAAGGAATATTATTTGGGGGTCCAGCCATGGAGAAGAGTTTAGACACTAGGATAAGATAAGGAACACACCCATTATAAAGAAATCACGTTAGGATTCTCTTTTTAAGCTGTTCCTTAAAACACTAGTGCTTAGGAAATCTATTGGAGGCAGAAGCAGTCAAGGGTAGCCTAGGGTAAGGGTTAGGCTTAGGGTTAGGGTTAGGGTACGGCTTAGGGTACGGGTTCGGGGAGGGGTCCGTGTACGGTGTAGGGTATGGTTTAGGGTTAGGGTTAGGGTTAGTGTTAGGTTTAGGGCTCATTTTAGGGTATGGGTTAGGATTAGAGTACGTGTTAGGTTTAGGGTAGGGGTTAGGGTTAGGGTACGCGTTAGGGTTAGGGTAGTTATTAAACCTATCCCACTCTCTAGATACCCCTTAGCACGTAAAGGAATATTATTTGGGGGTCCAGCCATGGAGAAGAGTTTAGACACTAGGATAAGATAAGGAACACACCCATTATACAGAAATCACATTAGGATTCTCTTTTTAAGCTGTTCCTTAAAACACTAGTGCTTAGGAAATCTATTGGAGGCAGAAGCAGTCAAGGGTAGCCTAGGGTTAGGGTTAGGCTTAGGGTTAGGGTTAGGGTACGGCTTAGGGTACGGGTTCGGGGAGGGGTCCGTGTACGGTGTAGGGTATGGGTTAGGGTTAGGGTTAGGGTTAGTGTTAGGGTTAGGGCTCGGTTTAGGGTACGGGTTAGGATTAGGGTACGTGTTAGGTTTAGGGTAGGGGTTAGGGTTAGGATACGCGTTAGGGTTAGGGTAGTTATTAAACCTATCCCACTCTCTAGATACCCGTTAGCACGTAAAGGAATATTATTTGGGGGTCCAGCCATGGAGAAGAGTTTAGACACTAGGATAAGATAAGGAACACACCCATTATACAGAAATCACATTAGGATTCTCTTTTTAAGCTGTTCCTTAAAACACTAGTGCTTAGGAAATCTATTGGAGGCAGAAGCAGTCAAGGGTAGCCTAGGGTTAGGGTTAGGCTTAGGGTTAGGGTTAGGGTACGGCTTAGGGTACGGGTTCGGGGAGGGGTCCGTGTACGGTGTAGGGTATGGGTTAGGGTTAGGGTTAGGGTTAGTGTTAGGGTTAGGGCTCGGTTTAGGGTACGGGTTAGGATTAGGGTACATGTTAGGGTTAGGGTAGGGGTTAGGGTTAGGATACGCGTTAGGGTTAGGGTTGTTATTAAACCTATCCCATTCTCTAGATACCCCTTAGCACGTAAAGGAATATTATTTGGGGGTCCAGCCATGGAGAAGAGTTTAGACACTAGGATAAGATAAGGAACACACCCATTATACAGAAATCACATTAGGATTCTCTTTTTAAGCTGTTCCTTAAAACACTAGTGCTTAGGAAATCTATTGGAGGCAGAAGCAGTCAAGGGTAGCCTAGGGTTAGGTTTAGGCTTAGGGTTAGGGTTAGGGTACGGCTTAGGGTACGGGTTCGGGGAGGGGTCCGTGTACGGTGTAGGGTATGGGTTAGGGTTAGGGTTAGGGTTAGTGTTAGGGTTAGGGCTCGGTTTAGGGTACGGGTTAGGATTAGGGTACGTGTTAGGGTTAGGGTAGGGGTTAGGGTTAGGATACGCGTTAGGGTTAGGGTTGTTATTAAAACTATCCCATTCTCTAGATACCCCTTAGCACGTAAAGGAATATTATTTGGGGGTCCAGCCATGGAGAAGAGTTTAGACACTAGGATAAGATAAGGAACACACCCATTATAAAGAAATCACATTAGGATTCTCTTTTTAAGCTGTTCCTTAAAACACTAGTGCTTAGGAAATCTATTGGAGGCAGAAGCAGTCAAGGGTAGCCTAGGGTTAGGGTTAGGCTTAGGGTTAGGGTTAGGGTACGGCTTAGGGTACGGGTTCGGGGAGGGGTCCGTGTACGGTGTAGGGTATGGGTTAGGGTTAGGGTTAGGGTTAGTGTTAGGGTTAGGGCTCATTTTAGGGTACGGGTTAGGATTAGAGTACGTGTTAGGTTTAGGGTAGGGGTTAGGGTTAGGGTACGCGTTAGGGTTAGGGTAGTTATTAAACCTATCTCACTCTCTAGATACCCCTTAGCACGTAAAGGAATATTATTTGGGGGTCCAGCCATGGAGAAGAATTTAGACACTAGGATAATATAAGGAACACACCCATTATACAGAAATCACATTAGGATTCTCTTTTTAAGCTGTTCCTTAAAACACTAGTGCTTAGGAAATCTATTGGAAGCAGAAGCAGTCAAGGGTAGCCTAGGGTTAGTGTTAGGCTTAGGGTTAGGGTTAGGGTACGGCTTAGGGTACGGGTTCGGGGAGGGGTCCTTGTACGGTGTAGGGTATGGGTTAGGGTTAGGGTTAGGGTTAGAGTTAGGGTTAGGGCTCGGTTTAGGGTACGGGTTAGGATTAGGCTACATGTTAGGGTTAGGGTAGGGGTTAGGGTTAGGATACGCGTTAGGGTTAGGGTTGTTATTAAACCTATCCCATTCTCTAGATACCCCTTCGCACGTAAAGGAATATTATTTGGGGGTCCAGCCATGGAGAAGAGTTTAGACACTAGGATAAGATAAGGAACACACCCATTATAAAGAAATCACATTAGGATTCTCTTTTTAAGCTGTTCCTTAAAACACTAGTGCTTAGGAAATCTATTGGAGGCAGAAGCAGTCAAGGGTAGCCTAGGGTTAGGGTTAGGCTTAGGGTTAGGGTTAGGGTACGGCTTAGGGTACGGGTTCGGGGAGGGGTCCGTGTACGGTGTAGGGTATGGGTTAGGGTTAGGGTTAGGGTTAGTGTTAGGGTTAGGGCTCGGTTTAGGGTACGGGTTAGGATTAGGGTACGTGTTAGGTTTAGGGTAGGGGTTAGGGTTAGGATACGCGTTAGGGTTAGGGTAGTTATTAAACCTATCCCACTCTCTAGATACCCGTTAGCACGTAAAGGAATATTATTTGGGCGTCCAGCCATGGAGAAGAGTTTAGACACTAGGATAAGATAAGGAACACACCCATTATACAGAAATCACATTAGGATTCTCTTTTTAAGCTGTTCCTTAAAACACTAGTGCTTAGGAAATCTATTGGAGGCAGAAGCAGTCAAGGGTAGCCTAGGGTTAGGGTTAGGCTTAGGGTTAGGGTTAGGGTACGGCTTAGGGTACGGGTTCGGGGAGGGGTCCGTGTACGGTGTAGGGTATGGTTTAGGGTTAGGGTTAGGGTTAGTGTTAGGGTTAGGGCTCATTTTAGGGTATGGGTTAAGATTAGAGTACGTGTTAGGTTTAGGGTAGGGGTTAGGGTTAGGGTACGCGTTAGGGTTAGGGTAGTTATTAAACCTATCCCACTCTCTAGATACCCCTTAGCAAGTAAAGGAATATTATTTGGGGGTCCAGCCATGGAGAAGAATTTAGACACTAGGATAAGATAAGGAACACACCCATTATAAAGAAATCACGTTAGGATTCTCTTTTTAAGCTGTTCCTTAAAACACTAGTGCTTAGGAAATCTATTGGAGGCAGAAGCAGTCAAGGGTAGCCTAGGGTAAGGGTTAGGCTTAGGGTTAGGGTTAGGGTACGGCTTAGGGTACGGGTTCGGGGAGGGGTCCGTGTACGGTGTAGGGTATGGTTTAGGGTTAGGGTTAGGGTTAGTGTTAGGGTTAGGGCTCATTTTAGGGTACGGGTTAGGATTAGAGTACGTGTTAGGTTTAGGGTAGGGGTTAGGGTTAGGGTACGCGTTAGGGTTAGGGTAGTTATTAAACCTATCCCACTCTCTAGATACCCCTTAGCACGTAAAGGAATATTATTTGGGGGTCCAGCCATGGAGAAGAGTTTAGACACTAGGATAAGATAAGGAACACACCCATTATAAAGAAATCACATTAGGATTCTCTTTTTAAGCTGTTCCTTAAAACACTAGTGCTTAGGAAATCTATTGGAGGCAGAAGCAGTCAAGGGTAGCCTAGGGTAAGGGTTAGGCTTAGGGTTAGGGTTAGGGTACGGCTTAGGGTACGGGTTCGGGGAGGGGTCCGTGTACGGTGTAGGGTATGGTTTAGGGTTAGGGTTAGGGTTAGTGTTAGGTTTAGGGCTCATTTTAGGGTATGGGTTAGGATTAGAGTACGTGTTAGGTTTAGGGTAGGGGTTAGGGTTAGGATACGCGTTAGGGTTAGGGTAGTTATTAAACCTATCCCACTCTCTAGATACCCCTTAGCACGTAAAGGAATATTATTTGGGGGTCCAGCCATGGAGAAGAGTTTAGACACTAGGATAAGATAAGGAACACACCCATTATAAAGAAATCACATTAGGATTCTCTTTTTAAGCTGTTCCTTAAAACACTAGTGCTTAGGAAATCTATTGGAGGCAGAAGCAGTCAAGGGTAGCCTAGGGTTAGGGTTAGGCTTAGGGTTAGGGTTAGGGTACGGCTTAGGGTACGGGTTCGGGGAGGGGTCCGTGTACGGTGTAGGGTATGGGTTAGGGTTAGGGTTAGGGTTAGTGTTAGGGTTAGGGCTCGGTTTAGGGTACGGGTTAGGATTAGGGTACGTGTTAGGTTTAGGGTAGGGGTTAGGGTTAGGATACGCGTTAGGGTTAGGGTAGTTATTAAACCTATCCCACTCTCTAGATACCCGTTAGCACGTAAAGGAATATTATTTGGGGGTCCAGCCATGGAGAAGAGTTTAGACACTAGGATAAGATAAGGAACACACCCATTATACAGAAATCACATTAGGATTCTCTTTTTAAGCTGTTCCTTAAAACACTAGTGCTTAGGAAATCTATTGGAGGCAGAAGCAGTCAAGGGTAGCCTAGGGTTAGGGTTAGGCTTAGGGTTAGGGTTAGGGTACGGCTTAGGGTACGGGTTCGGGGAGGGGTCCGTGTACGGTGTAGGGTATGGGTTAGGGTTAGGGTTAGGGTTAGTGTTAGGGTTAGGGCTCGGTTTAGGGTACGGGTTAGGATTAGGGTACATGTTAGGGTTAGGGTAGGGGTTAGGGTTAGGATACGCGTTAGGGTTAGGGTTGTTATTAAACCTATCCCATTCTCTAGATACCCCTTAGCACGTAAAGGAATATTATTTGGGGGTCCAGCCATGGAGAAGAGTTTAGACACTAGGATAAGATAAGGAACACACCCATTATAAAGAAATCACATTAGGATTCTCTTTTTAAGCTGTTCCTTAAAACACTAGTGCTTAGGAAATCTATTGGAGGCAGAAGCAGTCAAGGGTAGCCTAGGGTTAGGGTTAGGCTTAGGGTTAGGGTTAGGGTACGGCTTAGGGTACGGGTTCGGGGAGGGGTCCGTGTACGGTGTAGGGTATGGGTTAGTGTTAGGGTTAGTGTTAGGGTTAGGGCTCATTTTAGGGTACGGTTTAGGATTAGAGTACTTGTTAGGTTTAGGGTAGGGGTTAGGGTTAGGGTACGCGTTAGGGTTAGGGTAGTTATTAAACCTATCCCACTCTCTAGATACCCCTTAGCACGTAAAGGAATATTATTTGGGGGTCCAGCCATGGAGAAGAATTTAGACACTAGGATAAGATAAGGAACACACCCATTATACAGAAATCACATTAGGATTCTCTTTTTAAGCTCTTCCTTAAAACACTAGGGCTTAGGAAATCTATTGGAGGCAGAAGCAGTCAAGGGTAGCCTAGGGTTAGGGTTAGGCTTAGGGTTAGGGTTAGGGTACAGCTTAGGGTACGGGTTCGGGGAGGGGTCCGTGTACGGTGTAGGGTATGGGTTAGGGTTAGGGTTAGGGTTAGTGTTAGGGTTAGGGCTCGGTTTAGGGTACGGGTTAGGATTAGGGTACGTGTTAGGGTTAGGGTAGGGGTTAGGGTTAGTATACGCGTTAGGGTTAGGGTTGTTATTAAACCTATCCCATTCTCTAGATACCCCTTAGCACGTAAAGGAATATTATTTGGGGGTCCAGCCATGGAGAAGAGTTTAGACACTAGGATAAGATAAGGAACACACCCATTATAAAGAAATCACGTTAGGATTCTCTTTTTAAGCTGTTCCTTAAAACACTAGTGCTTAGGAAATCTATTGGAGGCAGAAGCAGTCAAGGGTAGCCTAGGGTAAGGGTTAGGCTTAGGGTTAGGGTTAGGGTACGGCTTAGGGTACGGGTTCGGGGAGGGGTCCGTGTACGGTGTAGGGTATGGTTTAGGGTTAGGGTTAGGGTTAGTGTTAGGTTTAGGGCTCATTTTAGGGTATGGGTTAGGATTAGAGTACGTGTTAGGTTTAGGGTAGGGGTTAGGGTTAGGGTACGCGTTAGGGTTAGGGTAGTTATTAAACCTATCCCACTCTCTAGATACCCCTTAGCACGTAAAGGAATATTATTTGGGGGTCCAGCCATGGAGAAGAGTTTAGACACTAGGATAAGATAAGGAACACACCCATTATAAAGAAATCACATTAGGATTCTCTTTTTAAGCTGTTCCTTAAAACACTAGTGCTTAGGAAATCTATTGGAGGCAGAAGCAGTCAAGGGTAGCCTAGGGTTAGGGTTAGGCTTAGGGTTAGGGTTAGGGTACGGCTTAGGGTACGGGTTCGGGGAGGGGTCCGTGTACGGTGTAGGGTATGGGTTAGGGTTAGGGTTAGGGTTAGTGTTAGGGTTAGGGCTCGGTTTAGGGTACGGGTTAGGATTAGGGTACGTGTTAGGTTTAGGGTAGGGGTTAGGGTTAGGATACGCGTTAGGGTTAGGGTAGTTATTAAACCTATCCCACTCTCTAGATACCCGTTAGCACGTAAAGGAATATTATTTGGGGGTCCAGCCATGGAGAAGAGTTTAGACACTAGGATAAGATAAGGAACACACCCATTATACAGAAATCACATTAGGATTCTCTTTTTAAGCTGTTCCTTAAAACACTAGTGCTTAGGAAATCTATTGGAGGCAGAAGCAGTCAAGGGTAGCCTAGGGTTAGGGTTAGGCTTAGGGTTAGGGTTAGGGTACGGCTTAGGGTACGGGTTCGGGGAGGGGTCCGTGTACGGTGTAGGGTATGGGTTAGGGTTAGGGTTAGGGTTAGTGTTAGGGTTAGGGCTCGGTTTAGGGTACGGGTTAGGATTAGGGTACATGTTAGGGTTAGGGTAGGGGTTAGGGTTAGGATACGCGTTAGGGTTAGGGTTGTTATTAAACCTATCCCATTCTCTAGATACCCCTTAGCACGTAAAGGAATATTATTTGGGGGTCCAGCCATGGAGAAGAGTTTAGACACTAGGATAAGATAAGGAACACACCCATTATACAGAAATCACATTAGGATTCTCTTTTTAAGCTGTTCCTTAAAACACTAGTGCTTAGGAAATCTATTGGAGGCAGAAGCAGTCAAGGGTAGCCTAGGGTTAGGTTTAGGCTTAGGGTTAGGGTTAGGGTACGGCTTAGGGTACGGGTTCGGGGAGGGGTCCGTGTACGGTGTAGGGTATGGGTTAGGGTTAGGGTTAGGGTTAGTGTTAGGGTTAGGGCTCGGTTTAGGGTACGGGTTAGGATTAGGGTACGTGTTAGGGTTAGGGTAGGGGTTAGGGTTAGGATACGCGTTAGGGTTAGGGTTGTTATTAAAACTATCCCATTCTCTAGATACCCCTTAGCACGTAAAGGAATATTATTTGGGGGTCCAGCCATGGAGAAGAGTTTAGACACTAGGATAAGATAAGGAACACACCCATTATAAAGAAATCACATTAGGATTCTCTTTTTAAGCTGTTCCTTAAAACACTAGTGCTTAGGAAATCTATTGGAGGCAGAAGCAGTCAAGGGTAGCCTAGGGTTAGGGTTAGGCTTAGGGTTAGGGTTAGGGTACGGCTTAGGGTACGGGTTCGGGGAGGGGTCCGTGTACGGTGTAGGGTATGGGTTAGGGTTAGGGTTAGGGTTAGTGTTAGGGTTAGGGCTCATTTTAGGGTACGGGTTAGGATTAGAGTACGTGTTAGGTTTAGGGTAGGGGTTAGGGTTAGGGTACGCGTTAGGGTTAGGGTAGTTATTAAACCTATCCCACTCTCTAGATACCCCTTAGCACGTAAAGGAATATTATTTGGGGGTCCAGCCATGGAGAAGAATTTAGACACTAGGATAATATAAGGAACACACCCATTATACAGAAATCACATTAGGATTCTCTTTTTAAGCTGTTCCTTAAAACACTAGTGCTTAGGAAATCTATTGGAAGCAGAAGCAGTCAAGGGTAGCCTAGGGTTAGTGTTAGGCTTAGGGTTAGGGTTAGGGTACGGCTTAGGGTACGGGTTCGGGGAGGGGTCCTTGTACGGTGTAGGGTATGGGTTAGGGTTAGGGTTAGGGTTAGAGTTAGGGTTAGGGCTCGGTTTAGGGTACGGCTTAGGATTAGGCTACATGTTAGGGTTAGGGTAGGGGTTAGGGTTAGGATACGCGTTAGGGTTAGGGTTGTTATTAAACCTATCCCATTCTCTAGATACCCCTTCGCACGTAAAGGAATATTATTTGGGGGTCCAGCCATGGAGAAGAGTTTAGACACTAGGATAAGATAAGGAACACACCCATTATAAAGAAATCACATTAGGATTCTCTTTTTAAGCTGTTCCTTAAAACACTAGTGCTTAGGAAATCTATTGGAGGCAGAAGCAGTCAAGGGTAGCCTAGGGTTAGGGTTAGGCTTAGGGTTAGGGTTAGGGTACGGCTTAGGGTACGGGTTCGGGGAGGGGTCCGTGTACGGTGTAGGGTATGGGTTAGGGTTAGGGTTAGGGTTAGTGTTAGGGTTAGGGCTCGGTTTAGGGTACGGGTTAGGATTAGGGTACGTGTTAGGTTTAGGGTAGGGGTTAGGGTTAGGATACGCGTTAGGGTTAGGGTAGTTATTAAACCTATCCCACTCTCTAGATACCCGTTAGCACGTAAAGGAATATTATTTGGGCGTCCAGCCATGGAGAAGAATTTAGACACTAGGATAAGATAAGGAACACACCCATTATAAAGAAATCACGTTAGGATTCTCTTTTTAAGCTGTTCCTTAAAACACTAGTGCTTAGGAAATCTATTGGAGGCAGAAGCAGTCAAGGGTAGCCTAGGGTTAGGGTTAGGCTTAGGGTTAGGGTTAGGGTACGGCTTAGGGTACGGGTTCGGGGAGGGGTCCGTGTACGGTGTAGGGTATGGGTTAGGGTTAGGGTTAGTGTTAGGGTTAGGGCTCATTTTAGGGTACGGTTTAGGATTAGAGTACTTGTTAGGTTTAGGGTAGGGGTTAGGGTTAGGGTACGCGTTAGGGTTAGGGTAGTTATTAAACCTATCCCACTCTCTAGATACCCCTTAGCACGTAAAGGAATATTATTTGGGGGTCCAGCCATGGAGAAGAATTTAGACACTAGGATAAGATAAGGAACACACCCATTATAAAGAAATCACATTAGGATTCTCTTTTTAAGCTGTTCCTTAAAACACTAGTGCTTAGGAAATCTATTGGAAGCAGAAGCAGTCAAGGGTAGCCTAGGGTTAGGGTTAGGCTTAGGGTTAGGGTTAGGGTACGGCTTAGGGTACGGGTTCGGGGAGGGGTCCGTGTACGGTGTAGGGTATGGGTTAGGGTTAGGGTTAGGGTTAGTGTTAGGGTTAGGGCTCGGTTTAGGGTACGGGTTACGATTAGGGTACATGTTAGGGTTAGGGTAGGGGTTAGGGTTAGGAAACGCGTTAGGGTTAGGGTTGTTATTAAACCTATCCCATTCTCTAGATACCCCTTAGCACGTAAAGGAATATTATTTGGGGGTCCAGCCATGGAGAAGAGTTTAGACACTAGGATAAGATAAGGAACACACCCATTATACAGAAATCACATTAGGATTCTCTTTTTAAGCTCTTCCTTAAAACACTAGGGCTTAGGAAATCTATTGGAGGCAGAAGCAGTCAAGGGTAGCCTAGGGTTAGGGTTAGGCTTAGGGTTAGGGTTAGGGTACAGCTTAGGGTACGGGTTCGGGGAGGAGTCCGTGTACGGTGTAGGGTATGGGTTAGGGTTAGGGTTAGGGTTAGTGTTAGGGTTAGGGCTCGGTTTAGGGTACGGGTTAGGATTAGGGTACGTGTTAGGGTTAGGGTAGGGGTTAGGGTTAGTATACGCGTTAGGGTTAGGGTTGTTATTAAACCTATCCCATTCTCTAGATACCCCTTAGCACGTAAAGGAATATTATTTGGGGGTCCAGCCATGGAGAAGAGTTTAGACACTAGGATAAGATAAGGAACACACCCATTATAAAGAAATCACGTTAGGATTCTCTTTTTAAGCTGTTCCTTAAAACACTAGTGCTTAGGAAATCTATTGGAGGCAGAAGCAGTCAAGGGTAGCCTAGGGTAAGGGTTAGGCTTAGGGTTAGGGTTAGGGTACGGCTTAGGGTACGGGTTCGGGGAGGGGTCCGTGTACGGTGTAGGGTATGGGTTAGGGTTAGGGTTAGGGTTAGTGTTAGGGTTAGGGCTCGGTTTAGGGTACGGGTTAGGATTAGGGTACGTGTTAGGGTTAGGGTAGGGGTTAGGGTTAGGATACGCGTTAGGGTTAGGGTTGTTATTAAAACTATCCCATTCTCTAGATACCCCTTAGCACGTAAAGGAATATTATTTGGGGGTCCAGCCATGGAGAAGAGTTTAGACACTAGGATAAGATAAGGAACACACCCATTATAAAGAAATCACATTAGGATTCTCTTTTTAAGCTGTTCCTTAAAACACTAGTGCTTAGGAAATCTATTGGAGGCAGAAGCAGTCAAGGGTAGCCTAGGGTTAGGGTTAGGCTTAGGGTTAGGGTTAGGGTACGGCTTAGGGTACGGGTTCGGGGAGGGGTCCGTGTACGGTGTAGGGTATGGGTTAGGGTTAGGGTTAGGGTTAGTGTTAGGGTTAGGGCTCATTTTAGGGTACGGGTTAGGATTAGAGTACGTGTTAGGTTTAGGGTAGGGGTTAGGGTTAGGGTACGCGTTAGGGTTAGGGTAGTTATTAAACCTATCCCACTCTCTAGATACCCCTTAGCACGTAAAGGAATATTATTTGGGGGTCCAGCCATGGAGAAGAATTTAGACACTAGGATAATATAAGGAACACACCCATTATACAGAAATCACATTAGGATTCTCTTTTTAAGCTGTTCCTTAAAACACTAGTGCTTAGGAAATCTATTGGAAGCAGAAGCAGTCAAGGGTAGCCTAGGGTTAGTGTTAGGCTTAGGGTTAGGGTTAGGGTACGGCTTAGGGTACGGGTTCGGGGAGGGGTCCTTGTACGGTGTAGGGTATGGGTTAGGGTTAGGGTTAGGGTTAGAGTTAGGGTTAGGGCTCGGTTTAGGGTACGGGTTAGGATTAGGCTACATGTTAGGGTTAGGGTAGGGGTTAGGGTTAGGATACGCGTTAGGGTTAGGGTTGTTATTAAACCTATCCCATTCTCTAGATACCCCTTCGCACGTAAAGGAATATTATTTGGGGGTCCAGCCATGGAGAAGAGTTTAGACACTAGGATAAGATAAGGAACACACCCATTATAAAGAAATCACATTAGGATTCTCTTTTTAAGCTGTTCCTTAAAACACTAGTGCTTAGGAAATCTATTGGAGGCAGAAGCAGTCAAGGGTAGCCTAGGGTTAGGGTTAGGCTTAGGGTTAGGGTTAGGGTACGGCTTAGGGTACGGGTTCGGGGAGGGGTCCGTGTACGGTGTAGGGTATGGGTTAGGGTTAGGGTTAGGGTTAGTGTTAGGGTTAGGGCTCGGTTTAGGGTACGGGTTAGGATTAGGGTACGTGTTAGGTTTAGGGTAGGGGTTAGGGTTAGGATACGCGTTAGGGTTAGGGTAGTTATTAAACCTATCCCACTCTCTAGATACCCGTTAGCACGTAAAGGAATATTATTTGGGCGTCCAGCCATGGAGAAGAGTTTAGACACTAGGATAAGATAAGGAACACACCCATTATACAGAAATCACATTAGGATTCTCTTTTTAAGCTGTTCCTTAAAACACTAGTGCTTAGGAAATCTATTGGAGGCAGAAGCAGTCAAGGGTAGCCTAGGGTTAGGGTTAGGCTTAGGGTTAGGGTTAGGGTACGGCTTAGGGTACGGGTTCGGGGAGGGGTCCGTGTACGGTGTAGGGTATGGTTTAGGGTTAGGGTTAGGGTTAGTGTTAGGGTTAGGGCTCATTTTAGGGTATGGGTTAAGATTAGAGTACGTGTTAGGTTTAGGGTAGGGGTTAGGGTTAGGGTACGCGTTAGGGTTAGGGTAGTTATTAAACCTATCCCACTCTCTAGATACCCCTTAGCAAGTAAAGGAATATTATTTGGGGGTCCAGCCATGGAGAAGAATTTAGACACTAGGATAAGATAAGGAACACACCCATTATAAAGAAATCACGTTAGGATTCTCTTTTTAAGCTGTTCCTTAAAACACTAGTGCTTAGGAAATCTATTGGAGGCAGAAGCAGTCAAGGGTAGCCTAGGGTTAGGGTTAGGCTTAGGGTTAGGGTTAGGGTACGGCTTAGGGTACGGGTTCGGGGAGGGGTCCGTGTACGGTGTAGGGTATGGGTTAGGGTTAGGGTTAGTGTTAGGGTTAGGGCTCATTTTAGGGTACGGTTTAGGATTAGAGTACTTGTTAGGTTTAGGGTAGGGGTTAGGGTTAGGGTACGCGTTAGGGTTAGGGTAGTTATTAAACCTATCCCACTCTCTAGATACCCCTTAGCACGTAAAGGAATATTATTTGGGGGTCCAGCCATGGAGAAGAATTTAGACACTAGGATAAGATAAGGAACACACCCATTATAAAGAAATCACGTTAGGATTCTCTTTTTAAGCTGTTCCTTAAAACACTAGTGCTTAGGAAATCTATTGGAGGCAGAAGCAGTCAAGGGTAGCCTAGGGTAAGGGTTAGGCTTAGGGTTAGGGTTAGGGTACGGCTTAGGGTACGGGTTCGGGGAGGGGTCCGTGTACGGTGTAGGGTATGGTTTAGGGTTAGGGTTAGGGTTAGTGTTAGGTTTAGGGCTCATTTTAGGGTATGGGTTAGGATTAGAGTACGTGTTAGGTTTAGGGTAGGGGTTAGGGTTAGGGTACGCGTTAGGGTTAGGGTAGTTATTAAACCTATCCCACTCTCTAGATACCCCTTAGCACGTAAAGGAATATTATTTGGGGGTCCAGCCATGGAGAAGAGTTTAGACACTAGGATAAGATAAGGAACACACCCATTATAAAGAAATCACATTAGGATTCTCTTTTTAAGCTGTTCCTTAAAACACTAGTGCTTAGGAAATCTATTGGAGGCAGAAGCAGTCAAGGGTAGCCTAGGGTTAGGGTTAGGCTTAGGGTTAGGGTTAGGGTACGGCTTAGGGTACGGGTTCGGGGAGGGGTCCGTGTACGGTGTAGGGTATGGGTTAGGGTTAGGGTTAGGGTTAGTGTTAGGGTTAGGGCTCGGTTTAGGGTACGGGTTAGGATTAGGGTACGTGTTAGGTTTAGGGTAGGGGTTAGGGTTAGGATACGCGTTAGGGTTAGGGTAGTTATTAAACCTATCCCACTCTCTAGATACCCGTTAGCACGTAAAGGAATATTATTTGGGGGTCCAGCCATGGAGAAGAGTTTAGACACTAGGATAAGATAAGGAACACACCCATTATACAGAAATCACATTAGGATTCTCTTTTTAAGCTGTTCCTTAAAACACTAGTGCTTAGGAAATCTATTGGAGGCAGAAGCAGTCAAGGGTAGCCTAGGGTTAGGGTTAGGCTTAGGGTTAGGGTTAGGGTACGGCTTAGGGTACGGGTTCGGGGAGGGGTCCGTGTACGGTGTAGGGTATGGGTTAGGGTTAGGGTTAGGGTTAGTGTTAGGGTTAGGGCTCGGTTTAGGGTACGGGTTAGGATTAGGGTACATGTTAGGGTTAGGGTAGGGGTTAGGGTTAGGATACGCGTTAGGGTTAGGGTTGTTATTAAACCTATCCCATTCTCTAGATACCCCTTAGCACGTAAAGGAATATTATTTGGGGGTCCAGCCATGGAGAAGAGTTTAGACACTAGGATAAGATAAGGAACACACCCATTATACAGAAATCACATTAGGATTCTCTTTTTAAGCTGTTCCTTAAAACACTAGTGCTTAGGAAATCTATTGGAGGCAGAAGCAGTCAAGGGTAGCCTAGGGTTAGGTTTAGGCTTAGGGTTAGGGTTAGGGTACGGCTTAGGGTACGGGTTCGGGGAGGGGTCCGTGTACGGTGTAGGGTATGGGTTAGGGTTAGGGTTAGGGTTAGTGTTAGGGTTAGGGCTCGGTTTAGGGTACGGGTTAGGATTAGGGTACGTGTTAGGGTTAGGGTAGGGGTTAGGGTTAGGATACGCGTTAGGGTTAGGGTTGTTATTAAAACTATCCCATTCTCTAGATACCCCTTAGCACGTAAAGGAATATTATTTGGGGGTCCAGCCATGGAGAAGAGTTTAGACACTAGGATAAGATAAGGAACACACCCATTATAAAGAAATCACATTAGGATTCTCTTTTTAAGCTGTTCCTTAAAACACTAGTGCTTAGGAAATCTATTGGAGGCAGAAGCAGTCAAGGGTAGCCTAGGGTTAGGGTTAGGCTTAGGGTTAGGGTTAGGGTACGGCTTAGGGTACGGGTTCGGGGAGGGGTCCGTGTACGGTGTAGGGTATGGGTTAGGGTTAGGGTTAGTGTTAGGGTTAGGGCTCATTTTAGGGTACGGTTTAGGATTAGAGTACTTGTTAGGTTTAGGGTAGGGGTTAGGGTTAGGGTACGCGTTAGGGTTAGGGTAGTTATTAAACCTATCCCACTCTCTAGATACCCCTTAGCACGTAAAGGAATATTATTTGGGGGTCCAGCCAAGGAGAAGAATTTAGACACTAGGATAAGATAAGGAACACACCCATTATAAAGAAATCACATTAGGATTCTCTTTTTAAGCTGTTCCTTAAAACACTAGTGCTTAGGAAATCTATTGGAAGCAGAAGCAGTCAAGGGTAGCCTAGGGTTAGGGTTAGGCTTAGGGTTAGGGTTAGGGTACGGCTTAGGGTACGGGTTCGGGGAGGGGTCCGTGTACGGTGTAGGGTATGGGTTAGGGTTAGGGTTAGGGTTAGTGTTAGGGTTAGGGCTCGGTTTAGGGTACGGGTTACGATTAGGGTACATGTTAGGGTTAGGGTAGGGGTTAGGGTTAGGAAACGCGTTAGGGTTAGGGTTGTTATTAAACCTATCCCACTCTCTAGATACCCCTTAGCACGTAAAGGAATATTATTTGGGGGTCCAGCCATGGAGAAGAGTTTAGACACTAGGATAAGATAAGGAACACACCCATTATACAGAAATCACATTAGGATTCTCTTTTTAAGCTCTTCCTTAAAACACTAGGGCTTAGGAAATCTATTGGAGGCAGAAGCAGTCAAGGGTAGCCTAGGGTTAGGGTTAGGCTTAGGGTTAGGGTTAGGGTACAGCTTAGGGTACGGGTTCGGGGAGGAGTCCGTGTACGGTGTAGGGTATGGGTTAGGGTTAGGGTTAGGGTTAGTGTTAGGGTTAGGGCTCGGTTTAGGGTACGGGTTAGGATTAGGGTACGTGTTAGGGTTAGGGTAGGGGTTAGGGTTAGTATACGCGTTAGGGTTAGGGTTGTTATTAAACCTATCCCATTCTCTAGATACCCCTTAGCACGTAAAGGAATATTATTTGGGGGTCCAGCCATGGAGAAGAGTTTAGACACTAGGATAAGATAAGGAACACACCCATTATAAAGAAATCACGTTAGGATTCTCTTTTTAAGCTGTTCCTTAAAACACTAGTGCTTAGGAAATCTATTGGAGGCAGAAGCAGTCAAGGGTAGCCTAGGGTAAGGGTTAGGCTTAGGGTTAGGGTTAGGGTACGGCTTAGGGTACGGGTTCGGGGAGGGGTCCGTGTACGGTGTAGGGTATGGGTTAGGGTTAGGGTTAGGGTTAGTGTTAGGGTTAGGGCTCGGTTTAGGGTACGGGTTAGGATTAGGGTACGTGTTAGGGTTAGGGTAGGGGTTAGGGTTAGGATACGCGTTAGGGTTAGGGTTGTTATTAAAACTATCCCATTCTCTAGATACCCCTTAGCACGTAAAGGAATATTATTTGGGGGTCCAGCCATGGAGAAGAGTTTAGACACTAGGATAAGATAAGGAACACACCCATTATAAAGAAATCACATTAGGATTCTCTTTTTAAGCTGTTCCTTAAAACACTAGTGCTTAGGAAATCTATTGGAGGCAGAAGCAGTCAAGGGTAGCCTAGGGTTAGGGTTAGGCTTAGGGTTAGGGTTAGGGTACGGCTTAGGGTACGGGTTCGGGGAGGGGTCCGTGTACGGTGTAGGGTATGGGTTAGGGTTAGGGTTAGGGTTAGTGTTAGGGTTAGGGCTCATTTTAGGGTACGGGTTAGGATTAGAGTACGTGTTAGGTTTAGGGTAGGGGTTAGGGTTAGGGTACGCGTTAGGGTTAGGGTAGTTATTAAACCTATCCCACTCTCTAGATACCCCTTAGCACGTAAAGGAATATTATTTGGGGGTCCAGCCATGGAGAAGAATTTAGACACTAGGATAATATAAGGAACACACCCATTATACAGAAATCACATTAGGATTCTCTTTTTAAGCTGTTCCTTAAAACACTAGTGCTTAGGAAATCTATTGGAAGCAGAAGCAGTCAAGGGTAGCCTAGGGTTAGTGTTAGGCTTAGGGTTAGGGTTAGGGTACGGCTTAGGGTACGGGTTCGGGGAGGGGTCCTTGTACGGTGTAGGGTATGGGTTAGGGTTAGGGTTAGGGTTAGAGTTAGGGTTAGGGCTCGGTTTAGGGTACGGGTTAGGATTAGGCTACATGTTAGGGTTAGGGTAGGGGTTAGGGTTAGGATACGCGTTAGGGTTAGGGTTGTTATTAAACCTATCCCATTCTCTAGATACCCCTTCGCACGTAAAGGAATATTATTTGGGGGTCCAGCCATGGAGAAGAGTTTAGACACTAGGATAAGATAAGGAACACACCCATTATAAAGAAATCACATTAGGATTCTCTTTTTAAGCTGTTCCTTAAAACACTAGTGCTTAGGAAATCTATTGGAGGCAGAAGCAGTCAAGGGTAGCCTAGGGTTAGGGTTAGGCTTAGGGTTAGGGTTAGGGTACGGCTTAGGGTACGGGTTCGGGGAGGGGTCCGTGTACGGTGTAGGGTATGGTTTAGGGTTAGGGTTAGGGTTAGTGTTAGGGTTAGGGCTCATTTTAGGGTATGGGTTAAGATTAGAGTACGTGTTAGGTTTAGGGTAGGGGTTAGGGTTAGGGTACGCGTTAGGGTTAGGGTAGTTATTAAACCTATCCCACTCTCTAGATACCCCTTAGCAAGTAAAGGAATATTATTTGGGGGTCCAGCCATGGAGAAGAATTTAGACACTAGGATAAGATAAGGAACACACCCATTATAAAGAAATCACGTTAGGATTCTCTTTTTAAGCTGTTCCTTAAAACACTAGTGCTTAGGAAATCTATTGGAGGCAGAAGCAGTCAAGGGTAGCCTAGGGTTAGGGTTAGGCTTAGGGTTAGGGTTAGGGTACGGCTTAGGGTACGGGTTCGGGGAGGGGTCCGTGTACGGTGTAGGGTATGGGTTAGGGTTAGGGTTAGTGTTAGGGTTAGGGCTCATTTTAGGGTACGGTTTAGGATTAGAGTACTTGTTAGGTTTAGGGTAGGGGTTAGGGTTAGGGTACGCGTTAGGGTTAGGGTAGTTATTAAACCTATCCCACTCTCTAGATACCCCTTAGCACGTAAAGGAATATTATTTGGGGGTCCAGCCATGGAGAAGAATTTAGACACTAGGATAAGATAAGGAACACACCCATTATAAAGAAATCACATTAGGATTCTCTTTTTAAGCTGTTCCTTAAAACACTAGTGCTTAGGAAATCTATTGGAAGCAGAAGCAGTCAAGGGTAGCCTAGGGTTAGGGTTAGGCTTAGGGTTAGGGTTAGGGTACGGCTTAGGGTACGGGTTCGGGGAGGGGTCCGTGTACGGTGTAGGGTATGGGTTAGGGTTAGGGTTAGGGTTAGTGTTAGGGTTAGGGCTCGGTTTAGGGTACGGGTTACGATTAGGGTACATGTTAGGGTTAGGGTAGGGGTTAGGGTTAGGAAACGCGTTAGGGTTAGGGTTGTTATTAAACCTATCCCATTCTCTAGATACCCCTTAGCACGTAAAGGAATATTATTTGGGGGTCCAGCCATGGAGAAGAGTTTAGACACTAGGATAAGATAAGGAACACACCCATTATACAGAAATCACATTAGGATTCTCTTTTTAAGCTCTTCCTTAAAACACTAGGGCTTAGGAAATCTATTGGAGGCAGAAGCAGTCAAGGGTAGCCTAGGGTTAGGGTTAGGCTTAGGGTTAGGGTTAGGGTACAGCTTAGGGTACGGGTTCGGGGAGGGGTCCGTGTACGGTGTAGGGTATGGGTTAGGGTTAGGGTTAGGGTTAGTGTTAGGGTTAGGGCTCGGTTTAGGGTACGGGTTAGGATTAGGGTACGTGTTAGGGTTAGGGTAGGGGTTAGGGTTAGTATACGCGTTAGGGTTAGGGTTGTTATTAAACCTATCCCATTCTCTAGATACCCCTTAGCACGTAAAGGAATATTATTTGGGGGTCCAGCCATGGAGAAGAGTTTAGACACTAGGATAAGATAAGGAACACACCCATTATAAAGAAATCACGTTAGGATTCTCTTTTTAAGCTGTTCCTTAAAACACTAGTGCTTAGGAAATCTATTGGAGGCAGAAGCAGTCAAGGGTAGCCTAGGGTAAGGGTTAGGCTTAGGGTTAGGGTTAGGGTACGGCTTAGGGTACGGGTTCGGGGAGGGGTCCGTGTACGGTGTAGGGTATGGTTTAGGGTTAGGGTTAGGGTTAGTGTTAGGTTTAGGGCTCATTTTAGGGTATGGGTTAGGATTAGAGTACGTGTTAGGTTTAGGGTAGGGGTTAGGGTTAGGGTACGCGTTAGGGTTAGGGTAGTTATTAAACCTATCCCACTCTCTAGATACCCCTTAGCACGTAAAGGAATATTATTTGGGGGTCCAGCCATGGAGAAGAGTTTAGACACTAGGATAAGATAAGGAACACACCCATTATAAAGAAATCACATTAGGATTCTCTTTTTAAGCTGTTCCTTAAAACACTAGTGCTTAGGAAATCTATTGGAGGCAGAAGCAGTCAAGGGTAGCCTAGGGTTAGGGTTAGGCTTAGGGTTAGGGTTAGGGTACGGCTTAGGGTACGGGTTCGGGGAGGGGTCCGTGTACGGTGTAGGGTATGGGTTAGGGTTAGGGTTAGGGTTAGTGTTAGGGTTAGGGCTCGGTTTAGGGTACGGGTTAGGATTAGGGTACGTGTTAGGTTTAGGGTAGGGGTTAGGGTTAGGATACGCGTTAGGGTTAGGGTAGTTATTAAACCTATCCCACTCTCTAGATACCCGTTAGCACGTAAAGGAATATTATTTGGCGGTCCAGCCATGGAGAAGAGTTTAGACACTAGGATAAGATAAGGAACACACCCATTATACAGAAATCACATTAGGATTCTCTTTTTAAGCTGTTCCTTAAAACACTAGTGCTTAGGAAATCTATTGGAGGCAGAAGCAGTCAAGGGTAGCCTAGGGTTAGGGTTAGGCTTAGGGTTAGGGTTAGGGTACGGCTTAGGGTACGGGTTCGGGGAGGGGTCCGTGTACGGTGTAGGGTATGGGTTAGGGTTAGTGTTAGGGTTAGTGTTAGGGTTAGGGCTCGGTTTAGGGTACGGGTTAGGATTAGGGTACATGTTAGGGTTAGGGTAGGGGTTAGGGTTAGGATACGCGTTAGGGTTAGGGTTGTTATTAAACCTATCCCATTCTCTAGATACCCCTTAGCACGTAAAGGAATATTATTTGGGGGTCCAGCCATGGAGAAGAGTTTAGACACTAGGATAAGATAAGGAACACACCCATTATACAGAAATCACATTAGGATTCTCTTTTTAAGCTGTTCCTTAAAACACTAGTGCTTAGGAAATCTATTGGAGGCAGAAGCAGTCAAGGGTAGCCTAGGGTTAGGTTTAGGCTTAGGGTTAGGGTTAGGGTACGGCTTAGGGTACGGGTTCGGGGAGGGGTCCGTGTACGGTGTAGGGTATGGGTTAGGGTTAGGGTTAGGGTTAGTGTTAGGGTTAGGGCTCGGTTTAGGGTACGGGTTAGGATTAGGGTACGTGTTAGGGTTAGGGTAGGGGTTAGGGTTAGGATACGCGTTAGGGTTAGGGTTGTTATTAAAACTATCCCATTCTCTAGATACCCCTTAGCACGTAAAGGAATATTATTTGGGGGTCCAGCCATGGAGAAGAGTTTAGACACTAGGATAAGATAAGGAACACACCCATTATAAAGAAATCACATTAGGATTCTCTTTTTAAGCTGTTCCTTAAAACACTAGTGCTTAGGAAATCTATTGGAGGCAGAAGCAGTCAAGGGTAGCCTAGGGTTAGGGTTAGGCTTAGGGTTAGGGTTAGGGTACGGCTTAGGGTACGGGTTCGGGGAGGGGTCCGTGTACGGTGTAGGGTATGGGTTAGGGTTAGGGTTAGGGTTAGTGTTAGGGTTAGGGCTCATTTTAGGGTACGGGTTAGGATTAGAGTACGTGTTAGGTTTAGGGTAGGGGTTAGGGTTAGGGTACGCGTTAGGGTTAGGGTAGTTATTAAACCTATCCCACTCTCTAGATACCCCTTAGCACGTAAAGGAATATTATTTGGGGGTCCAGCCATGGAGAAGAATTTAGACACTAGGATAATATAAGGAACACACCCATTATACAGAAATCACATTAGGATTCTCTTTTTAAGCTGTTCCTTAAAACACTAGTGCTTAGGAAATCTATTGGAAGCAGAAGCAGTCAAGGGTAGCCTAGGGTTAGTGTTAGGCTTAGGGTTAGGGTTAGGGTACGGCTTAGGGTACGGGTTCGGGGAGGGGTCCTTGTACGGTGTAGGGTATGGGTTAGGGTTAGGGTTAGGGTTAGAGTTAGGGTTAGGGCTCGGTTTAGGGTACGGGTTAGGATTAGGCTACATGTTAGGGTTAGGGTAGGGGTTAGGGTTAGGATACGCGTTAGGGTTAGGGTTGTTATTAAACCTATCCCATTCTCTAGATACCCCTTCGCACGTAAAGGAATATTATTTGGGGGTCCAGCCATGGAGAAGAGTTTAGACACTAGGATAAGATAAGGAACACACCCATTATAAAGAAATCACATTAGGATTCTCTTTTTAAGCTGTTGCTTAAAACACTAGTGCTTAGGAAATCTATTGGAAGCAGAAGCAGTCAAGGGTAGCCTAGGGTTAGGGTTAGGCTTAGGGTTAGGGTTAGGGTACGGCTTATGGTACGGGTTCGGGGAGGGGTCCGTGTACGGTGTAGGGTATGGGTTAGGGTTAGGGTTAGGGTTAGTGTTAGGGTTAGGGCTCGGTTTAGGGTACGGGTTACGATTAGGGTACATGTTAGGGTTAGGGTAGGGGTTAGGGTTAGGAAACGCGTTAGGGTTAGGGTTGTTATTAAACCTATCCCATTCTCTAGATACCCCTTAGCACGTAAAGGAATATTATTTGGGGGTCCAGCCATGGAGAACAGTTTAGACACTAGGATAAGATAAGGAACACACCCATTATACAGAAATCACATTAGGATTCTCTTTTTAAGCTGTTCCTTAAAACACTAGTGCTTAGGAAATCTATTGGAGGCAGAAGCAGTCAAGGGTAGCCTAGGGTTAGGGTTAGGCTTAGGGTTAGGGTTAGGGTACGGCTTAGGGTACGGGTTCGGGGAGGGGTCCGTGTACGGTGTAGGGTATGGGTTAGGGTTAGGGTTAGTGTTAGGGTTAGGGCTCGGTTTAGGGTACGGGTTAGGATTAGGGTACGTGTTAGGGTTAGGGTAGGGGTTAGGGTTAGTATACGCGTTAGGGTTAGGGTTGTTATTAAACCTATCCCATTCTCTAGATACCGCTTAGCACGTAAAGGAATATTATTTGGGGGTCCAGCCATGGAGAAGAGTTTAGACACTAGGATAAGATAAGGAACACACCCATTATACAGAAATCACATTAGGATTCTCTTTTTAAGCTGTTCCTTAAAACACTAGTGCTTAGGAAATCTATTGGAGGCAGAAGCAGTCAAGGGTAGCCTAGGGTTAGGGTTAGGCTTAGGGTTAGGGTTAGGGTACGGCTTAGGGTACGGGTTCGGGGAGGGGTCCGTGTACGGTGTAGGGTATGGGTTAGGGTTAGGGTTAGGGTTAGTGTTAGGGTTAGGGCTCATTTTAGGGTACGGGTTAGGATTAGAGTACTTGTTAGGTTTAGGGTAGGGGTTAGGGTTAGGGTACGCGTTAGGGTTAGGGTAGTTATTAAACCTATCCCACTCTCTAGATACCCCTTAGCACGTAAAGGAATATTATTTGGGGGTCCAGCCATGGAGAAGAATTTAGACACTAGGATAATATAAGGAACACACCCATTATACAGAAATCACATTAGGATTCTCTTTTTAAGCTGTTCCTTAAAACACTAGTGCTTAGGAAATCTATTGGAAGCAGAAGCAGTCAAGGGTAGCCTAGGGTTAGGGTTAGGCTTAGGGTTAGGGTTAGGGTACGGCTTAGGGTACGGGTTCGGGGAGGGGTCCGTGTACGGTGTAGGGTATGGGTTAGGGTTAGGGTTAGGGTTAGTGTTAGGGTTAGGGCTCGGTTTAGGGTACGGCTTAGGATTAGGTTACGTGTTTGGTTTAGGGTAGGGGTTAGGGTTAGGATACGCGTTAGGGTTAGGGTAGTTATTAAACCTATCCCACTCTCTAGATACCCCTTAGCACGTAAAGGAATATTATTTGGGGGTCCAGCCATGGAGAAGAGTTTAGACACTAGGATAAGATAAGGAACACACCCATTATAAAGAAATCACGTTAGGATTCTCTTTTTAAGCTGTTCCTTAAAACACTAGTGCTTAGGAAATCTATTGGAGGCAGAAGCAGTCAAGGGTAGCCTAGGGTAAGGGTTAGGCTTAGGGTTAGGGTTAGGGTACGGCTTAGGGTACGGGTTCGGGGAGGGGTCCGTGTACGGTGTAGGGTATGGTTTAGGGTTAGGGTTAGGGTTAGTGTTAGGTTTAGGGCTCATTTTAGGGTATGGGTTAGGATTAGAGTACGTGTTAGGTTTAGGGTAGGGGTTAGGGTTAGGGTACGCGTTAGGGTTAGGGTAGTTATTAAACCTATCCCACTCTCTAGATACCCCTTAGCACGTAAAGGAATATTATTTGGGGGTCCAGCCATGGAGAAGAGTTTAGACACTAGGATAAGATAAGGAACACACCCATTATAAAGAAATCACATTAGGATTCTCTTTTTAAGCTGTTCCTTAAAACACTAGTGCTTAGGAAATCTATTGGAGGCAGAAGCAGTCAAGGGTAGCCTAGGGTTAGGGTTAGGCTTAGGGTTAGGGTTAGGGTACGGCTTAGGGTACGGGTTCGGGGAGGGGTCCGTGTACGGTGTAGGGTATGGGTTAGGGTTAGGGTTAGGGTTAGTGTTAGGGTTAGGGCTCATTTTAGGGAACGGGTTAGGATTAGAGTACGTGTTAGGTTTAGGGTAGGGGTTAGGGTTAGGGTACGCGTTAGGGTTAGGGTAGTTATTAAACCTATCCCACTCTCTAGATACCCCTTAGCAAGTAAAGGAATATTATTTGGGGGTCCAGCCATGGAGAAGAATTTAGACACTAGGATAAGATAAGGAACACACCCATTATAAAGAAATCACGTTAGGATTCTCTTTTTAAGCTGTTCCTTAAAACACTAGTGCTTAGGAAATCTATTGGAGGCAGAAGCAGTCAAGGGTAGCCTAGGGTTAGGGTTAGGCTTAGGGTTAGGCTTAGGGTACGGCTTAGGGTACGGGTTCGGGGAGGGGTCCGTGTACGGTGTAGGGTATGGGTTAGGGTTAGGGTTAGGGTTAGTGTTAGGGTTAGGGCTCATTTTAGGGAACGGGTTAGGATTAGAGTACGTGTTAGGTTTAGGGTAGGGGTTAGGGTTAGGGTACGCGTTAGGGTTAGGGTAGTTATTAAACCTATCGCACTCTCTAGATACCCCTTAGCAAGTAAAGGAATATTATTTGGGGGTCCAGCCATGGAGAAGAATTTAGACACTAGGATAAGATAAGGAACACACCCATTATAAAGAAATCACGTTAGGATTATCTTTTTAAGCTGTTCCTTAAAACACTAGTGCTTAGGAAATCTATTGGAGGCAGAAGCAGTCAAGGGTAGCCTAGGGTTAGGGTTAGGCTTAGGGTTAGGGTTAGGGTACGGCTTAGGGTACGGGTTCGGGGAGGGGTCCGTGTACGGTGTAGGGTATGGGTTAGGGTTAGGGTTAGGGTTAGTGTTAGGGTTAGGGCTCGGTTTAGGGTACGGGTTAGGTTTAGGGTACGTGTTAGGTTTAGGGTAGGGGTTAGGGTTAGGATACGCGTTAGGGTTAGGGTAGTTATTAAACCTATCCCACTCTCTAGATACCCGTTAGCACGTAAAGGAATATTATTTGGGGGTCCAGCCATGGAGAAGAATTTAGACACTAGGATAAGATAAGGAACACACCCATTATAAAGAAATCACATTAGGATTGTCTTTTTAAGCTGTTCCTTAAAACACTAGTGCTTAGGAAATCTATTGGAAGCAGAAGCAGTCAAGGGTAGCCTAGGGTTAGGGTTAGGCTTAGGGTTAGGGTTAGGGTACGGCTTAGGGTACGGGTTCGGGGAGGGGTCCGTGTACGGTGTAGGGTATGGGTTAGGGTTAGGGTTAGGGTTAGTGTTAGGGTTAGGGCTCGGTTTAGGGTACGGGTTACGATTAGGCTACATGTTAGGGTTAGGGTAGGGGTTAGGGTTAGGAAACGCGTTAGGGTTAGGGTTGTTATTAAACCTATCCCATTCTCTAGATACCCCTTAGCACGTAAAGGAATATTATTTGGGGGTCCAGCCATGGAGAAGAGTTTAGACACTAGGATAAGATAAGGAACACACCCATTATACAGAAATCACATTAGGATTCTCTTTTTAAGCTCTTCCTTAAAACACTAGGGCTTAGGAAATCTATTGGAGGCAGAAGCAGTCAAGGGTAGCCTAGGGTTAGGGTTAGGCTTAGGGTTAGGGTTAGGGTACAGCTTATGGTACGGGTTCGGGGAGGGGTCCGTGTACGGTGTAGGGTATGGGTTAGGGTTAGGGTTAGGGTTAGTGTTAGGGTTAGGGCTCGGTTTAGGGTACGGGTTAGGATTAGGGTACGTGTTAGGGTTAGGGTAGGGGTTAGGGTTAGTATACGCGTTAGGGTTAGGGTTGTTATTAAACTTATCCCATTCTCTAGATACCCCTTAGCACGTAAAGGAATATTATTTGGGGGTCCAGCCATGGAGAAGAGTTTAGACACTAGGATAAGATAAGGAACACACCCATTATACAGAAATCACATTAGGATTCTCTTTTTAAGCTGTTCCTTAAAACACTAGTGCTTAGGAAATCTATTGGAGGCAGAAGCAGTCAAGGGTAGCCTAGGGTTAGGTTTAGGCTTAGGGTTAGGGTTAGGGTACGGCTTAGGGTACGGGTTCGGGGAGGGGTCCGTGTACGGTGTAGGGTATGGGTTAGGGTTAGGGTTAGGGTTAGTGTTAGGGTTAGGGCTCGGTTTAGGGTACGGGTTAGGATTAGGGTACGTGTTAGGGTTAGGGTAGGGGTTAGGGTTAGGATACGCGTTAGGGTTAGTTTTGTTATTAAAACTATCCCATTCTCTAGATACCCCTTAGCACGTAAAGGAATATTATTTGGGGGTCCAGCCATGGAGAAGAGTTTAGACACTAGGATAAGATAAGGAACACACCCATTATAAAGAAATCACATTAGGATTCTCTTTTTAAGCTGTTCCTTAAAACACTAGTGCTTAGGAAATCTATTGGAGGCAGAAGCAGTCAAGGGTAGCCTAGGGTTAGGGTTAGGCTTAGGGTTAGGGTTAGGGTACGGCTTAGGGTACGGGTTCGGGGAGGGGTCCGTGTACGGTGTAGGGTATGGGTTAGGGTTAGGGTTAGGGTTAGTGTTAGGGTTAGGGCTCATTTTAGGGTACGGGTTAGGATTAGAGTACGTGTTAGGTTTAGGGTAGGGGTTAGGGTTAGGGTACGCGTTAGGGTTAGGGTAGTTATTAAACCTATCCCACTCTCTAGATACCCCTTAGCACGTAAAGGAATATTATTTGGGGGTCCAGCCATGGAGAAGAATTTAGACACTAGGATAATATAAGGAACACACCCATTATACAGAAATCACATTAGGATTCTCTTTTTAAGCTGTTCCTTAAAACACTAGTGCTTAGGAAATCTATTGGAAGCAGAAGCAGTCAAGGGTAGCCTAGGGTTAGGGTTAGGCTTAGGGTTAGGGTTAGGGTACGGCTTAGGGTACGGGTTCGGGGAGGGGTCCTTGTACGGTGTAGGGTATGGGTTAGGGTTAGGGTTAGGGTTAGAGTTAGGGTTAGGGCTCGGTTTAGGGTACGGGTTAGGATTAGGCTACATGTTAGGGTTAGGGTAGGGGTTAGGGTTAGGATACGCGTTAGGGTTAGGGTTGTTATTAAACCTATCCCATTCTCTAGATACCCCTTCGCACGTAAAGGAATATTATTTGGGGGTCCAGCCATGGAGAAGAGTTTAGACACTAGGATAAGATAAGGAACACACCCATTATAAAGAAATCACATTAGGATTCTCTTTTTAAGCTGTTCCTTAAAACACTAGTGCTTAGGAAATCTATTGGAGGCAGAAGCAGTCAAGGGTAGCCTAGGGTTAGGGTTAGGCTTAGGGTTAGGGTTAGGGTACGGCTTAGGGTACGGGTTCGGGGAGGGGTCCGTGTACGGTGTAGGGTATGGTTTAGGGTTAGGGTTAGGGTTAGTGTTAGGGTTAGGGCTCATTTTAGGGTACGGGTTAGGATTAGAGTACGTGTTAGGTTTAGGGTAGGGGTTAGGGTTAGGGTACGCGTTAGGGTTAGGGTAGTTATTAAACCTATCCCACTCTCTAGATACCCCTTAGCACATAAAGGAATATTATTTGGGGGTCCAGCCATGGAGAAGAGTTTAGACACTAGGATAAGATAAGGAACACACCCATTATAAAGAAATCACATTAGGATTCTCTTTTTAAGCTGTTCCTTAAAACACTAGTGCTTAGGAAATCTATTGGAGGCAGAAGCAGTCAAGGGTAGCCTAGGGTTAGGGTTAGGCTTAGGGTTAGGGTTAGGGTACGGCTTAGGGTACGGGTTCGGGGAGGGGTCCGTGTACGGTGTAGGGTATGGGTTAGGGTTAGGGTTAGGGTTAGTGTTAGGGTTAGGGCTCGGTTTAGGGTACGGGTTAGGATTAGGGTACGTGTTAGGTTTAGGGTAGGGGTTAGGGTTAGGATACGCGTTAGGGTTAGGGTAGTTATTAAACCTATCCCACTCTCTAGATACCCGTTAGCACGTAAAGGAATATTATTTGGGGGTCCAGCCATGGAGAAGAGTTTAGACACTAGGATAAGATAAGGAACACACCCATTATACAGAAATCACATTAGGATTCTCTTTTTAAGCTGTTCCTTAAAACACTAGTGCTTAGGAAATCTATTGGAGGCAGAAGCAGTCAAGGGTAGCCTAGGGTTAGGGTTAGGCTTAGGGTTAGGGTTAGGGTACGGCTTAGGGTACGGGTTCGGGGAGGGGTCCGTGTACGGTGTAGGGTATGGGTTAGGGTTAGGGTTAGGGTTAGTGTTAGGGTTAGGGCTCGGTTTAGGCTACGGGTTAGGATTAGGGTACATGTTAGGGTTAGGGTAGGGGTTAGGGTTAGGATACGCGTTAGGGTTAGGGTTGTTATTAAACCTATCCCATTCTCTAGATACCCCTTAGCACGTAAAGGAATATTATTTGGGGGTCCAGCCATGGAGAAGAGTTTAGACACTAGGATAAGATAAGGAACACACCCATTATAAAGAAATCACATTAGGATTCTCTTTTTAAGCTGTTCCTTAAAACACTAGTGCTTAGGAAATCTATTGGAGGCAGAAGCAGTCAAGGGTAGCCTAGGGTTAGGGTTAGGCTTAGGGTTAGGGTTAGGGTACGGCTTAGGGTACGGGTTCGGGGAGGGGTCCGTGTACGGTGTAGGGTATGGGTTAGGGTTAGGGTTAGTGTTAGGGTTAGGGCTCATTTTAGGGTACGGTTTAGGATTAGAGTACTTGTTAGGTTTAGGGTAGGGGTTAGCGTTAGGGTACGCGTTAGGGTTAGGGTAGTTATTAAACCTATCCCACTCTCTAGATACCCCTTAGCACGTAAAGGAATATTATTTGGGGGTCCAGCCATGGAGAAGAATTTAGACACTAGGATAAGATAAGGAACACACCCATTATAAAGAAATCACATTAGGATTCTCTTTTTAAGCTGTTCCTTAAAACACTAGTGCTTAGGAAATCTATTGGAAGCAGAAGCAGTCAAGGGTAGCCTAGGGTTAGGGTTAGGCTTAGGGTTAGGGTTAGGGTACGGCTTAGGGTACGGGTTCGGGGAGGGGTCCGTGTACGGTGTAGGGTATGGGTTAGGGTTAGGGTTAGGGTTAGTGTTAGGGTTAGGGCTCGGTTTAGGGTACGGGTTACGATTAGGGTACATGTTAGGGTTAGGGTAGGGGTTAGGGTTAGGAAACGCGTTAGGGTTAGGGTTGTTATTAAACCTATCCCATTCTCTAGATACCCCTTAGCACGTAAAGGAATATTATTTGGGGGTCCAGCCATGGAGAAGAGTTTAGACACTAGGATAAGATAAGGAACACACCCATTATACAGAAATCACATTAGGATTCTCTTTTTAAGCTCTTCCTTAAAACACTAGGGCTTAGGAAATCTATTGGAGGCAGAAGCAGTCAAGGGTAGCCTAGGGTTAGGGTTAGGCTTAGGGTTAGGGTTAGGGTACAGCTTAGGGTACGGGTTCGGGGAGGGGTCCGTGTACGGTGTAGGGTATGGGTTAGGGTTAGGGTTAGGGTTAGTGTTAGGGTTAGGGCTCGGTTTAGGGTACGGGTTAGGATTAGGGTACGTGTTAGGGTTAGGGTAGGGGTTAGGGTTAGTATACGCGTTAGGGTTAGGGTTGTTATTAAACCTATCCCATTCTCTAGATACCCCTTAGCACGTAAAGGAATATTATTTGGGGGTCCAGCCATGGAGAAGAGTTTAGACACTAGGATAAGATAAGGAACACACCCATTATAAAGAAATCACGTTAGGATTCTCTTTTTAAGCTGTTCCTTAAAACACTAGTGCTTAGGAAATCTATTGGAGGCAGAAGCAGTCAAGGGTAGCCTAGGGTAAGGGTTAGGCTTAGGGTTAGGGTTAGGGTACGGCTTAGGGTACGGGTTCGGGGAGGGGTCCGTGTACGGTGTAGGGTATGGTTTAGGGTTAGGGTTAGGGTTAGTGTTAGGTTTAGGGCTCATTTTAGGGTATGGGTTAGGATTAGAGTACGTGTTAGGTTTAGGGTAGGGGTTAGGGTTAGGGTACGCGTTAGGGTTAGGGTAGTTATTAAACCTATCCCACTCTCTAGATACCCCTTAGCACGTAAAGGAATATTATTTGGGGGTCCAGCCATGGAGAAGAGTTTAGACACTAGGATAAGATAAGGAACACACCCATTATAAAGAAATCACATTAGGATTCTCTTTTTAAGCTGTTCCTTAAAACACTAGTGCTTAGGAAATCTATTGGAGGCAGAAGCAGTCAAGGGTAGCCTAGGGTTAGGGTTAGGCTTAGGGTTAGGGTTAGGGTACGGCTTAGGATACGGGTTCGGGGAGGGGTCCGTGTACGGTGTAGGGTATGGGTTAGGGTTAGGGTTAGGGTTAGTGTTAGGGTTAGGGCTCGGTTTAGGGTACGGGTTAGGATTAGGGTACGTGTTAGGTTTAGGGTAGGGGTTAGGGTTAGGATACGCGTTAGGGTTAGGGTAGTTATTAAACCTATCCCACTCTCTAGATACCCGTTAGCACGTAAAGGAATATTATTTGGGGGTCCAGCCATGGAGAAGAGTTTAGACACTAGGATAAGATAAGGAACACACCCATTATACAGAAATCACATTAGGATTCTCTTTTTAAGCTGTTCCTTAAAACACTAGTGCTTAGGAAATCTATTGGAGGCAGAAGCAGTCAAGGGTAGCCTAGGGTTAGGGTTAGGCTTAGGGTTAGGGTTAGGGTACGGCTTAGGGTACGGGTTCGGGGAGGGGTCCGTGTACGGTGTAGGGTATGGGTTAGGGTTAGGGTTAGGGTTAGTGTTAGGGTTAGGGCTCGGTTTAGGGTACGGGTTAGGATTAGGGTACATGTTAGGGTTAGGGTAGGGGTTAGGGTTAGGATACGCGTTAGGGTTAGGGTTGTTATTAAACCTATCCCATTCTCTAGATACCCCTTAGCACGTAAAGGAATATTATTTGGGGGTCCAGCCATGGAGAAGAGTTTAGACACTAGGATAAGATAAGGAACACACCCATTATAAAGAAATCACATTAGGATTCTCTTTTTAAGCTGTTCCTTAAAACACTAGTGCTTAGGAAATCTATTGGAGGCAGAAGCAGTCAAGGGTAGCCTAGGGTTAGGGTTAGGCTTAGGGTTAGGGTTAGGGTACGGCTTAGGGTACGGGTTCGGGGAGGGGTCCGTGTACGGTGTAGGGTATGGGTTAGGGTTAGGGTTAGTGTTAGGGTTAGGGCTCATTTTAGGGTACGGTTTAGGATTAGAGTACTTGTTAGGTTTAGGGTAGGGGTTAGGGTTAGGGTACGCGTTAGGGTTAGGGTAGTTATTAAACCTATCCCACTTTCTAGATACCCCTTAGCACGTAAAGGAATATTATTTGGGGGTCCAGCCATGGAGAAGAATTTAGACACTAGGATAAGATAAGGAACACACCCATTATAAAGAAATCACATTAGGATTCTCTTTTTAAGCTGTTCCTTAAAACACTAGTGCTTAGGAAATCTATTGGAAGCAGAAGCAGTCAAGGGTAGCCTAGGGTTAGGGTTAGGCTTAGGGTTAGGGTTAGGGTACGGCTTAGGGTACGGGTTCGGGGAGGGGTCCGTGTACGGTGTAGGGTATGGGTTAGGGTTAGGGTTAGGGTTAGTGTTAGGGTTAGGGCTCGGTTTAGGGTACGGGTTACGATTAGGGTACATGTTAGGGTTAGGGTAGGGGTTAGGGTTAGGAAACGCGTTAGGGTTAGGGTTGTTATTAAACCTATCCCATTCTCTAGATACCCCTTAGCACGTAAAGGAATATTATTTGGGGGTCCAGCCATGGAGAAGAGTTTAGACACTAGGATAAGATAAGGAACACACCCATTATACAGAAATCACATTAGGATTCTCTTTTTAAGCTCTTCCTTAAAACACTAGGGCTTAGGAAATCTATTGGAGGCAGAAGCAGTCAAGGGTAGCCTAGGGTTAGGGTTAGGCTTAGGGTTAGGGTTAGGGTACAGCTTAGGGTACGGGTTCGGGGAGGGGTCCGTGTACGGTGTAGGGTATGGGTTAGGGTTAGGGTTAGGGTTAGTGTTAGGGTTAGGGCTCGGTTTAGGGTACGGGTTAGGATTAGGGTACGTGTTAGGGTTAGGGTAGGGGTTAGGGTTAGTATACGCGTTAGGGTTAGGGTTGTTATTAAACCTATCCCATTCTCTAGATACCCCTTAGCACGTAAAGGAATATTATTTGGGGGTCCAGCCATGGAGAAGAGTTTAGACACTAGGATAAGATAAGGAACACACCCATTATAAAGAAATCACGTTAGGATTCTCTTTTTAAGCTGTTCCTTAAAACACTAGTGCTTAGGAAATCTATTGGAGGCAGAAGCAGTCAAGGGTAGCCTAGGGTAAGGGTTAGGCTTAGGGTTAGGGTTAGGGTACGGCTTAGGGTACGGGTTCGGGGAGGGGTCCGTGTACGGTGTAGGGTATGGTTTAGGGTTAGGGTTAGGGTTAGTGTTAGGTTTAGGGCTCATTTTAGGGTATGGGTTAGGATTAGAGTACGTGTTAGGTTTAGGGTAGGGGTTAGGGTTAGGGTACGCGTTAGGGTTAGGGTAGTTATTAAACCTATCCCACTCTCTAGATACCCCTTAGCACGTAAAGGAATATTATTTGGGGGTCCAGCCATGGAGAAGAGTTTAGACACTAGGATAAGATAAGGAACACACCCATTATACAGAAATCACATTAGGATTCTCTTTTTAAGCTGTTCCTTAAAACACTAGTGCTTAGGAAATCTATTGGAGGCAGAAGCAGTCAAGGGTAGCCTAGGGTTAGGGTTAGGCTTAGGGTTAGGGTTAGGGTACGGCTTAGGGTACGGGTTCGGGGAGGGGTCCGTGTACGGTGTAGGGTATGGGTTAGGGTTAGGGTTAGGGTTAGTGTTAGGGTTAGGGCTCGGTTTAGGGTACGGGTTAGGATTAGGGTACGTGTTAGGTTTAGGGTAGGGGTTAGGGTTAGGATACGCGTTAGGGTTAGGGTAGTTATTAAACCTATCCCACTCTCTAGATACCCGTTAGCACGTAAAGGAATATTATTTGGGGGTCCAGCCATGGAGAAGAGTTTAGACACTAGGATAAGATAAGGAACACACCCATTATACAGAAATCACATTAGGATTCTCTTTTTAAGCTGTTCCTTAAAACACTAGTGCTTAGGAAATCTATTGGAGGCAGAAGCAGTCAAGGGTAGCCTAGGGTTAGGGTTAGGCTTAGGGTTAGGGTTAGGGTACGGCTTAGGGTACGGGTTCGGGGAGGGGTCCGTGTACGGTGTAGGGTATGGGTTAGGGTTAGGGTTAGGGTTAGTGTTAGGGTTAGGGCTCGGTTTAGGGTACGGGTTAGGATTAGGGTACATGTTAGGGTTAGGGTAGGGGTTAGGGTTAGGATACGCGTTAGGGTTAGGGTTGTTATTAAACCTATCCCATTCTCTAGATACCCCTTAGCACGTAAAGGAATATTATTTGGGGGTCCAGCCATGGAGAAGAGTTTAGACACTAGGATAAGATAAGGAACACACCCATTATACAGAAATCACATTAGGATTCTCTTTTTAAGCTGTTCCTTAAAACACTAGTGCTTAGGAAATCTATTGGAGGCAGAAGCAGTCAAGGGTAGCCTAGGGTTAGGTTTAGGCTTAGGGTTAGGGTTAGGGTACGGCTTAGGGTACGGGTTCGGGGAGGGGTCCGTGTACGGTGTAGGGTATGGGTTAGGGTTAGGGTTAGGGTTAGTGTTAGGGTTAGGGCTCGGTTTAGGGTACGGGTTAGGATTAGGGTACGTGTTAGGGTTAGGGTAGGGGTTAGGGTTAGGATACGCGTTAGGGTTAGGGTTGTTATTAAAACTATCCCATTCTCTAGATACCCCTTAGCACGTAAAGGAATATTATTTGGGGGTCCAGCCATGGAGAAGAGTTTAGACACTAGGATAAGATAAGGAACACACCCATTATAAAGAAATCACATTAGGATTCTCTTTTTAAGCTGTTCCTTAAAACACTAGTGCTTAGGAAATCTATTGGAGGCAGAAGCAGTCAAGGGTAGCCTAGGGTTAGGGTTAGGCTTAGGGTTAGGGTTAGGGTACGGCTTAGGGTACGGGTTCGGGGAGGGGTCCGTGTACGGTGTAGGGTATGGGTTAGGGTTAGGGTTAGGGTTAGTGTTAGGGTTAGGGCTCATTTTAGGGTACGGGTTAGGATTAGAGTACGTGTTAGGTTTAGGGTAGGGGTTAGGGTTAGGGTACGCGTTAGGGTTAGGGTAGTTATTAAACCTATCTCACTCTCTAGATACCCCTTAGCACGTAAAGGAATATTATTTGGGGGTCCAGCCATGGAGAAGAATTTAGACACTAGGATAATATAAGGAACACACCCATTATACAGAAATCACATTAGGATTCTCTTTTTAAGCTGTTCCTTAAAACACTAGTGCTTAGGAAATCTATTGGAAGCAGAAGCAGTCAAGGGTAGCCTAGGGTTAGTGTTAGGCTTAGGGTTAGGGTTAGGGTACGGCTTAGGGTACGGGTTCGGGGAGGGGTCCTTGTACGGTGTAGGGTATGGGTTAGGGTTAGGGTTAGGGTTAGAGTTAGGGTTAGGGCTCGGTTTAGGGTACGGGTTAGGATTAGGCTACATGTTAGGGTTAGGGTAGGGGTTAGGGTTAGGATACGCGTTAGGGTTAGGGTTGTTATTAAACCTATCCCATTCTCTAGATACCCCTTCGCACGTAAAGGAATATTATTTGGGGGTCCAGCCATGGAGAAGAGTTTAGACACTAGGATAAGATAAGGAACACACCCATTATAAAGAAATCACATTAGGATTCTCTTTTTAAGCTGTTCCTTAAAACACTAGTGCTTAGGAAATCTATTGGAGGCAGAAGCAGTCAAGGGTAGCCTAGGGTTAGGGTTAGGCTTAGGGTTAGGGTTAGGGTACGGCTTAGGGTACGGGTTCGGGGAGGGGTCCGTGTACGGTGTAGGGTATGGGTTAGGGTTAGGGTTAGGGTTAGTGTTAGGGTTAGGGCTCGGTTTAGGGTACGGGTTAGGATTAGGGTACGTGTTAGGTTTAGGGTAGGGGTTAGGGTTAGGATACGCGTTAGGGTTAGGGTAGTTATTAAACCTATCCCACTCTCTAGATACCCGTTAGCACGTAAAGGAATATTATTTGGGCGTCCAGCCATGGAGAAGAGTTTAGACACTAGGATAAGATAAGGAACACACCCATTATACAGAAATCACATTAGGATTCTCTTTTTAAGCTGTTCCTTAAAACACTAGTGCTTAGGAAATCTATTGGAGGCAGAAGCAGTCAAGGGTAGCCTAGGGTTAGGGTTAGGCTTAGGGTTAGGGTTAGGGTACGGCTTAGGGTACGGGTTCGGGGAGGGGTCCGTGTACGGTGTAGGGTATGGTTTAGGGTTAGGGTTAGGGTTAGTGTTAGGGTTAGGGCTCATTTTAGGGTATGGGTTAAGATTAGAGTACGTGTTAGGTTTAGGGTAGGGGTTAGGGTTAGGGTACGCGTTAGGGTTAGGGTAGTTATTAAACCTATCCCACTCTCTAGATACCCCTTAGCAAGTAAAGGAATATTATTTGGGGGTCCAGCCATGGAGAAGAATTTAGACACTAGGATAAGATAAGGAACACACCCATTATAAAGAAATCACGTTAGGATTCTCTTTTTAAGCTGTTCCTTAAAACACTAGTGCTTAGGAAATCTATTGGAGGCAGAAGCAGTCAAGGGTAGCCTAGGGTTAGGGTTAGGCTTAGGGTTAGGGTTAGGGTACGGCTTAGGGTACGGGTTCGGGGAGGGGTCCGTGTACGGTGTAGGGTATGGGTTAGGGTTAGGGTTAGTGTTAGGGTTAGGGCTCATTTTAGGGTACGGTTTAGGATTAGAGTACTTGTTAGGTTTAGGGTAGGGGTTAGGGTTAGGGTACGCGTTAGGGTTAGGGTAGTTATTAAACCTATCCCACTCTCTAGATACCCCTTAGCACGTAAAGGAATATTATTTGGGGGTCCAGCCATGGAGAAGAATTTAGACACTAGGATAAGATAAGGAACACACCCATTATAAAGAAATCACGTTAGGATTCTCTTTTTAAGCTGTTCCTTAAAACACTAGTGCTTAGGAAATCTATTGGAGGCAGAAGCAGTCAAGGGTAGCCTAGGGTAAGGGTTAGGCTTAGGGTTAGGGTTAGGGTACGGCTTAGGGTACGGGTTCGGGGAGGGGTCCGTGTACGGTGTAGGGTATGGTTTAGGGTTAGGGTTAGGGTTAGTGTTAGGTTTAGGGCTCATTTTAGGGTATGGGTTAGGATTAGAGTACGTGTTAGGTTTAGGGTAGGGGTTAGGGTTAGGGTACGCGTTAGGGTTAGGGTAGTTATTAAACCTATCCCACTCTCTAGATACCCCTTAGCACGTAAAGGAATATTATTTGGGGGTCCAGCCATGGAGAAGAGTTTAGACACTAGGATAAGATAAGGAACACACCCATTATAAAGAAATCACATTAGGATTCTCTTTTTAAGCTGTTCCTTAAAACACTAGTGCTTAGGAAATCTATTGGAGGCAGAAGCAGTCAAGGGTAGCCTAGGGTTAGGGTTAGGCTTAGGGTTAGGGTTAGGGTACGGCTTAGGGTACGGGTTCGGGGAGGGGTCCGTGTACGGTGTAGGGTATGGGTTAGGGTTAGGGTTAGGGTTAGTGTTAGGGTTAGGGCTCGGTTTAGGGTACGGGTTAGGATTAGGGTACGTGTTAGGTTTAGGGTAGGGGTTAGGGTTAGGATACGCGTTAGGGTTAGGGTAGTTATTAAACCTATCCCACTCTCTAGATACCCGTTAGCACGTAAAGGAATATTATTTGGGGGTCCAGCCATGGAGAAGAGTTTAGACACTAGGATAAGATAAGGAACACACCCATTATACAGAAATCACATTAGGATTCTCTTTTTAAGCTGTTCCTTAAAACACTAGTGCTTAGGAAATCTATTGGAGGCAGAAGCAGTCAAGGGTAGCCTAGGGTTAGGGTTAGGCTTAGGGTTAGGGTTAGGGTACGGCTTAGGGTACGGGTTCGGGGAGGGGTCCGTGTACGGTGTAGGGTATGGGTTAGGGTTAGGGTTAGGGTTAGTGTTAGGGTTAGGGCTCGGTTTAGGGTACGGGTTAGGATTAGGGTACATGTTAGGGTTAGGGTAGGGGTTAGGGTTAGGATACGCGTTAGGGTTAGGGTTGTTATTAAACCTATCCCATTCTCTAGATACCCCTTAGCACGTAAAGGAATATTATTTGGGGGTCCAGCCATGGAGAAGAGTTTAGACACTAGGATAAGATAAGGAACACACCCATTATACAGAAATCACATTAGGATTCTCTTTTTAAGCTGTTCCTTAAAACACTAGTGCTTAGGAAATCTATTGGAGGCAGAAGCAGTCAAGGGTAGCCTAGGGTTAGGTTTAGGCTTAGGGTTAGGGTTAGGGTACGGCTTAGGGTACGGGTTCGGGGAGGGGTCCGTGTACGGTGTAGGGTATGGGTTAGGGTTAGGGTTAGGGTTAGTGTTAGGGTTAGGGCTCGGTTTAGGGTACGGGTTAGGATTAGGGTACGTGTTAGGGTTAGGGTAGGGGTTAGGGTTAGGATACGCGTTAGGGTTAGGGTTGTTATTAAAACTATCCCATTCTCTAGATACCCCTTAGCACGTAAAGGAATATTATTTGGGGGTCCAGCCATGGAGAAGAGTTTAGACACTAGGATAAGATAAGGAACACACCCATTATAAAGAAATCACATTAGGATTCTCTTTTTAAGCTGTTCCTTAAAACACTAGTGCTTAGGAAATCTATTGGAGGCAGAAGCAGTCAAGGGTAGCCTAGGGTTAGGGTTAGGCTTAGGGTTAGGGTTAGGGTACGGCTTAGGGTACGGGTTCGGGGAGGGGTCCGTGTACGGTGTAGGGTATGGGTTAGGGTTAGGGTTAGTGTTAGGGTTAGGGCTCATTTTAGGGTACGGTTTAGGATTAGAGTACTTGTTAGGTTTAGGGTAGGGGTTAGGGTTAGGGTACGCGTTAGGGTTAGGGTAGTTATTAAACCTATCCCACTCTCTAGATACCCCTTAGCACGTAAAGGAATATTATTTGGGGGTCCAGCCATGGAGAAGAATTTAGACACTAGGATAAGATAAGGAACACACCCATTATAAAGAAATCACATTAGGATTCTCTTTTTAAGCTGTTCCTTAAAACACTAGTGCTTAGGAAATCTATTGGAAGCAGAAGCAGTCAAGGGTAGCCTAGGGTTAGGGTTAGGCTTAGGGTTAGGGTTAGGGTACGGCTTAGGGTACGGGTTCGGGGAGGGGTCCGTGTACGGTGTAGGGTATGGGTTAGGGTTAGGGTTAGGGTTAGTGTTAGGGTTAGGGCTCGGTTTAGGGTACGGGTTACGATTAGGGTACATGTTAGGGTTAGGGTAGGGGTTAGGGTTAGGAAACGCGTTAGGGTTAGGGTTGTTATTAAACCTATCCCACTCTCTAGATACCCCTTAGCACGTAAAGGAATATTATTTGGGGGTCCAGCCATGGAGAAGAGTTTAGACACTAGGATAAGATAAGGAACACACCCATTATACAGAAATCACATTAGGATTCTCTTTTTAAGCTCTTCCTTAAAACACTAGGGCTTAGGAAATCTATTGGAGGCAGAAGCAGTCAAGGGTAGCCTAGGGTTAGGGTTAGGCTTAGGGTTAGGGTTAGGGTACAGCTTAGGGTACGGGTTCGGGGAGGAGTCCGTGTACGGTGTAGGGTATGGGTTAGGGTTAGGGTTAGGGTTAGTGTTAGGGTTAGGGCTCGGTTTAGGGTACGGGTTAGGATTAGGGTACGTGTTAGGGTTAGGGTAGGGGTTAGGGTTAGTATACGCGTTAGGGTTAGGGTTGTTATTAAACCTATCCCATTCTCTAGATACCCCTTAGCACGTAAAGGAATATTATTTGGGGGTCCAGCCATGGAGAAGAGTTTAGACACTAGGATAAGATAAGGAACACACCCATTATAAAGAAATCACGTTAGGATTCTCTTTTTAAGCTGTTCCTTAAAACACTAGTGCTTAGGAAATCTATTGGAGGCAGAAGCAGTCAAGGGTAGCCTAGGGTAAGGGTTAGGCTTAGGGTTAGGGTTAGGGTACGGCTTAGGGTACGGGTTCGGGGAGGGGTCCGTGTACGGTGTAGGGTATGGGTTAGGGTTAGGGTTAGGGTTAGTGTTAGGGTTAGGGCTCGGTTTAGGGTACGGGTTAGGATTAGGGTACGTGTTAGGGTTAGGGTAGGGGTTAGGGTTAGGATACGCGTTAGGGTTAGGGTTGTTATTAAAACTATCCCATTCTCTAGATACCCCTTAGCACGTAAAGGAATATTATTTGGGGGTCCAGCCATGGAGAAGAGTTTAGACACTAGGATAAGATAAGGAACACACCCATTATAAAGAAATCACATTAGGATTCTCTTTTTAAGCTGTTCCTTAAAACACTAGTGCTTAGGAAATCTATTGGAGGCAGAAGCAGTCAAGGGTAGCCTAGGGTTAGGGTTAGGCTTAGGGTTAGGGTTAGGGTACGGCTTAGGGTACGGGTTCGGGGAGGGGTCCGTGTACGGTGTAGGGTATGGGTTAGGGTTAGGGTTAGGGTTAGTGTTAGGGTTAGGGCTCATTTTAGGGTACGGGTTAGGATTAGAGTACGTGTTAGGTTTAGGGTAGGGGTTAGGGTTAGGGTACGCGTTAGGGTTAGGGTAGTTATTAAACCTATCCCACTCTCTAGATACCCCTTAGCACGTAAAGGAATATTATTTGGGGGTCCAGCCATGGAGAAGAATTTAGACACTAGGATAATATAAGGAACACACCCATTATACAGAAATCACATTAGGATTCTCTTTTTAAGCTGTTCCTTAAAACACTAGTGCTTAGGAAATCTATTGGAAGCAGAAGCAGTCAAGGGTAGCCTAGGGTTAGTGTTAGGCTTAGGGTTAGGGTTAGGGTACGGCTTAGGGTACGGGTTCGGGGAGGGGTCCTTGTACGGTGTAGGGTATGGGTTAGGGTTAGGGTTAGGGTTAGAGTTAGGGTTAGGGCTCGGTTTAGGGTACGGGTTAGGATTAGGCTACATGTTAGGGTTAGGGTAGGGGTTAGGGTTAGGATACGCGTTAGGGTTAGGGTTGTTATTAAACCTATCCCATTCTCTAGATACCCCTTCGCACGTAAAGGAATATTATTTGGGGGTCCAGCCATGGAGAAGAGTTTAGACACTAGGATAAGATAAGGAACACACCCATTATAAAGAAATCACATTAGGATTCTCTTTTTAAGCTGTTCCTTAAAACACTAGTGCTTAGGAAATCTATTGGAGGCAGAAGCAGTCAAGGGTAGCCTAGGGTTAGGGTTAGGCTTAGGGTTAGGGTTAGGGTACGGCTTAGGGTACGGGTTCGGGGAGGGGTCCGTGTACGGTGTAGGGTATGGTTTAGGGTTAGGGTTAGGGTTAGTGTTAGGGTTAGGGCTCATTTTAGGGTATGGGTTAAGATTAGAGTACGTGTTAGGTTTAGGGTAGGGGTTAGGGTTAGGGTACGCGTTAGGGTTAGGGTAGTTATTAAACCTATCCCACTCTCTAGATACCCCTTAGCAAGTAAAGGAATATTATTTGGGGGTCCAGCCATGGAGAAGAATTTAGACACTAGGATAAGATAAGGAACACACCCATTATAAAGAAATCACGTTAGGATTCTCTTTTTAAGCTGTTCCTTAAAACACTAGTGCTTAGGAAATCTATTGGAGGCAGAAGCAGTCAAGGGTAGCCTAGGGTTAGGGTTAGGCTTAGGGTTAGGGTTAGGGTACGGCTTAGGGTACGGGTTCGGGGAGGGGTCCGTGTACGGTGTAGGGTATGGGTTAGGGTTAGGGTTAGTGTTAGGGTTAGGGCTCATTTTAGGGTACGGTTTAGGATTAGAGTACTTGTTAGGTTTAGGGTAGGGGTTAGGGTTAGGGTACGCGTTAGGGTTAGGGTAGTTATTAAACCTATCCCACTCTCTAGATACCCCTTAGCACGTAAAGGAATATTATTTGGGGGTCCAGCCATGGAGAAGAATTTAGACACTAGGATAAGATAAGGAACACACCCATTATAAAGAAATCACATTAGGATTCTCTTTTTAAGCTGTTCCTTAAAACACTAGTGCTTAGGAAATCTATTGGAAGCAGAAGCAGTCAAGGGTAGCCTAGGGTTAGGGTTAGGCTTAGGGTTAGGGTTAGGGTACGGCTTAGGGTACGGGTTCGGGGAGGGGTCCGTGTACGGTGTAGGGTATGGGTTAGGGTTAGGGTTAGGGTTAGTGTTAGGGTTAGGGCTCGGTTTAGGGTACGGGTTACGATTAGGGTACATGTTAGGGTTAGGGTAGGGGTTAGGGTTAGGAAACGCGTTAGGGTTAGGGTTGTTATTAAACCTATCCCATTCTCTAGATACCCCTTAGCACGTAAAGGAATATTATTTGGGGGTCCAGCCATGGAGAAGAGTTTAGACACTAGGATAAGATAAGGAACACACCCATTATACAGAAATCACATTAGGATTCTCTTTTTAAGCTCTTCCTTAAAACACTAGGGCTTAGGAAATCTATTGGAGGCAGAAGCAGTCAAGGGTAGCCTAGGGTTAGGGTTAGGCTTAGGGTTAGGGTTAGGGTACAGCTTAGGGTACGGGTTCGGGGAGGGGTCCGTGTACGGTGTAGGGTATGGGTTAGGGTTAGGGTTAGGGTTAGTGTTAGGGTTAGGGCTCGGTTTAGGGTACGGGTTAGGATTAGGGTACGTGTTAGGGTTAGGGTAGGGGTTAGGGTTAGTATACGCGTTAGGGTTAGGGTTGTTATTAAACCTATCCCATTCTCTAGATACCCCTTAGCACGTAAAGGAATATTATTTGGGGGTCCAGCCATGGAGAAGAGTTTAGACACTAGGATAAGATAAGGAACACACCCATTATAAAGAAATCACGTTAGGATTCTCTTTTTAAGCTGTTCCTTAAAACACTAGTGCTTAGGAAATCTATTGGAGGCAGAAGCAGTCAAGGGTAGCCTAGGGTAAGGGTTAGGCTTAGGGTTAGGGTTAGGGTACGGCTTAGGGTACGGGTTCGGGGAGGGGTCCGTGTACGGTGTAGGGTATGGTTTAGGGTTAGGGTTAGGGTTAGTGTTAGGTTTAGGGCTCATTTTAGGGTATGGGTTAGGATTAGAGTACGTGTTAGGTTTAGGGTAGGGGTTAGGGTTAGGGTACGCGTTAGGGTTAGGGTAGTTATTAAACCTATCCCACTCTCTAGATACCCCTTAGCACGTAAAGGAATATTATTTGGGGGTCCAGCCATGGAGAAGAGTTTAGACACTAGGATAAGATAAGGAACACACCCATTATAAAGAAATCACATTAGGATTCTCTTTTTAAGCTGTTCCTTAAAACACTAGTGCTTAGGAAATCTATTGGAGGCAGAAGCAGTCAAGGGTAGCCTAGGGTTAGGGTTAGGCTTAGGGTTAGGGTTAGGGTACGGCTTAGGGTACGGGTTCGGGGAGGGGTCCGTGTACGGTGTAGGGTATGGGTTAGGGTTAGGGTTAGGGTTAGTGTTAGGGTTAGGGCTCGGTTTAGGGTACGGGTTAGGATTAGGGTACGTGTTAGGTTTAGGGTAGGGGTTAGGGTTAGGATACGCGTTAGGGTTAGGGTAGTTATTAAACCTATCCCACTCTCTAGATACCCGTTAGCACGTAAAGGAATATTATTTGGCGGTCCAGCCATGGAGAAGAGTTTAGACACTAGGATAAGATAAGGAACACACCCATTATACAGAAATCACATTAGGATTCTCTTTTTAAGCTGTTCCTTAAAACACTAGTGCTTAGGAAATCTATTGGAGGCAGAAGCAGTCAAGGGTAGCCTAGGGTTAGGGTTAGGCTTAGGGTTAGGGTTAGGGTACGGCTTAGGGTACGGGTTCGGGGAGGGGTCCGTGTACGGTGTAGGGTATGGGTTAGGGTTAGGGTTAGGGTTAGTGTTAGGGTTAGGGCTCGGTTTAGGGTACGGGTTAGGATTAGGGTACATGTTAGGGTTAGGGTAGGGGTTAGGGTTAGGATACGCGTTAGGGTTAGGGTTGTTATTAAACCTATCCCATTCTCTAGATACCCCTTAGCACGTAAAGGAATATTATTTGGGGGTCCAGCCATGGAGAAGAGTTTAGACACTAGGATAAGATAAGGAACACACCCATTATACAGAAATCACATTAGGATTCTCTTTTTAAGCTGTTCCTTAAAACACTAGTGCTTAGGAAATCTATTGGAGGCAGAAGCAGTCAAGGGTAGCCTAGGGTTAGGTTTAGGCTTAGGGTTAGGGTTAGGGTACGGCTTAGGGTACGGGTTCGGGGAGGGGTCCGTGTACGGTGTAGGGTATGGGTTAGGGTTAGGGTTAGGGTTAGTGTTAGGGTTAGGGCTCGGTTTAGGGTACGGGTTAGGATTAGGGTACGTGTTAGGGTTAGGGTAGGGGTTAGGGTTAGGATACGCGTTAGGGTTAGGGTTGTTATTAAAACTATCCCATTCTCTAGATACCCCTTAGCACGTAAAGGAATATTATTTGGGGGTCCAGCCATGGAGAAGAGTTTAGACACTAGGATAAGATAAGGAACACACCCATTATAAAGAAATCACATTAGGATTCTCTTTTTAAGCTGTTCCTTAAAACACTAGTGCTTAGGAAATCTATTGGAGGCAGAAGCAGTCAAGGGTAGCCTAGGGTTAGGGTTAGGCTTAGGGTTAGGGTTAGGGTACGGCTTAGGGTACGGGTTCGGGGAGGGGTCCGTGTACGGTGTAGGGTATGGGTTAGGGTTAGGGTTAGGGTTAGTGTTAGGGTTAGGGCTCATTTTAGGGTACGGGTTAGGATTAGAGTACGTGTTAGGTTTAGGGTAGGGGTTAGGGTTAGGGTACGCGTTAGGGTTAGGGTAGTTATTAAACCTATCCCACTCTCTAGATACCCCTTAGCACGTAAAGGAATATTATTTGGGGGTCCAGCCATGGAGAAGAATTTAGACACTAGGATAATATAAGGAACACACCCATTATACAGAAATCACATTAGGATTCTCTTTTTAAGCTGTTCCTTAAAACACTAGTGCTTAGGAAATCTATTGGAAGCAGAAGCAGTCAAGGGTAGCCTAGGGTTAGTGTTAGGCTTAGGGTTAGGGTTAGGGTACGGCTTAGGGTACGGGTTCGGGGAGGGGTCCTTGTACGGTGTAGGGTATGGGTTAGGGTTAGGGTTAGGGTTAGAGTTAGGGTTAGGGCTCGGTTTAGGGTACGGGTTAGGATTAGGCTACATGTTAGGGTTAGGGTAGGGGTTAGGGTTAGGATACGCGTTAGGGTTAGGGTTGTTATTAAACCTATCCCATTCTCTAGATACCCCTTCGCACGTAAAGGAATATTATTTGGGGGTCCAGCCATGGAGAAGAGTTTAGACACTAGGATAAGATAAGGAACACACCCATTATAAAGAAATCACATTAGGATTCTCTTTTTAAGCTGTTCCTTAAAACACTAGTGCTTAGGAAATCTATTGGAGGCAGAAGCAGTCAAGGGTAGCCTAGGGTTAGGGTTAGGCTTAGGGTTAGGGTTAGGGTACGGCTTAGGGTACGGGTTCGGGGAGGGGTCCGTGTACGGTGTAGGGTATGGGTTAGGGTTAGGGTTAGGGTTAGTGTTAGGGTTAGGGCTCGGTTTAGGGTACGGGTTAGGATTAGGGTACGTGTTAGGTTTAGGGTAGGGGTTAGGGTTAGGATACGCGTTAGGGTTAGGGTAGTTATTAAACCTATCCCACTCTCTAGATACCCGTTAGCACGTAAAGGAATATTATTTGGGCGTCCAGCCATGGAGAAGAGTTTAGACACTAGGATAAGATAAGGAACACACCCATTATACAGAAATCACATTAGGATTCTCTTTTTAAGCTGTTCCTTAAAACACTAGTGCTTAGGAAATCTATTGGAGGCAGAAGCAGTCAAGGGTAGCCTAGGGTTAGGGTTAGGCTTAGGGTTAGGGTTAGGGTACGGCTTAGGGTACGGGTTCGGGGAGGGGTCCGTGTACGGTGTAGGGTATGGTTTAGGGTTAGGGTTAGGGTTAGTGTTAGGGTTAGGGCTCATTTTAGGGTATGGGTTAAGATTAGAGTACGTGTTAGGTTTAGGGTAGGTTTAGGGTTAGGGTACGCGTTAGGGTTAGGGTAGTTATTAAACCTATCCCACTCTCTAGATACCCCTTAGCAAGTAAAGGAATATTATTTGGGGGTCCAGCCATGGAGAAGAATTTAGACACTAGGATAAGATAAGGAACACACCCATTATAAAGAAATCACGTTAGGATTCTCTTTTTAAGCTGTTCCTTAAAACACTAGTGCTTAGGAAATCTATTGGAGGCAGAAGCAGTCAAGGGTAGCTTAGGGTAAGGGTTAGGCTTAGGGTTAGGGTTAGGGTACGGCTTAGGGTACGGGTTCGGGGAGGGGTCCGTGTACGGTGTAGGGTATGGTTTAGGGTTAGGGTTAGGGTTAGTGTTAGGGTTAGGGCTCATTTTAGGGTACGGGTTAGGATTAGAGTACCTGTTAGGTTTAGGGTAGGGGTTAGGGTTAGGGTACGCGTTAGGGTTAGGGTAGTTATTAAACCTATCCCACTCTCTAGATACCCCTTAGCACGTAAAGGAATATTATTTGGGGGTCCAGCCATGGAGAAGAGTTTAGACACTAGGATAAGATAAGGAACACACCCATTATAAAGAAATCACATTAGGATTCTCTTTTTAAGCTGTTCCTTAAAACACTAGTGCTTAGGAAATCTATTGGAGGCAGAAGCAGTCAAGGGTAGCCTAGGGTTAGGGTTAGGCTTAGGGTTAGGGTTAGGGTACGGCTTAGGGTACGGGTTCGGGGAGGGGTCCGTGTACGGTGTAGGGTATGGGTTAGGGTTAGGGTTAGGGTTAGTGTTAGGGTTAGGGCTCATTTTAGGGAACGGGTTAGGATTAGAGTACGTGTTAGGTTTAGGGTAGGGGTTAGGGTTAGGGTACGCGTTAGGGTTAGGGTAGTTATTAAACCTAGCCCACTCTCTAGATACCCCTTAGCACGTAAAGGAATATTATTTGGGGGATCAGCCATGGAGAAGAATTTAGACACTAGGATAAGATAAGGAACACACCCATTATAAAGAAATCACATTAGGATTCTCTTTTTAAGCTGTTCCTTAAAACACTAGTGCTTAGGAAATCTATTGGAAGCAGAAGCAGTCAAGGGTAGCCTAGGGTTAGGGTTAGGCTTAGGGTTAGGGTTAGGGTACGGCTTAGGGTACGGGTTCGGGGAGGGGTCCGTGAACGGTGTAGGGTATGGGTTAGGGTTAGGGTTAGGGTTAGTGTTAGGGTTAGGGCTCGGTTTAGGGTACGGGTTAGGATTAGGGTACGTGTTAGGGTTAGGGTAGGGGTTAGGGTTAGTATACGCGTTAGGGTTAGGGTTGTTATTAAACCTATCCCATTCTCTAGATACCCCTTAGCACGTAAAGGAATATTATTTGGGGGTCCAGCCATGGAGAAGAGTTTAGACACTAGGATAAGATAAGGAACACACCCATTATAAAGAAATCACATTAGGATTCTCTTTTTAAGCTGTTCCTTAAAACACTAGTGCTTAGGAAATCTATTGGAGGCAGAAGCAGTCAAGGGTAGCCTAGGGTTAGGGTTAGGCTTAGGGTTAGGGTTAGGGTACGGCTTAGGGTACGGGTTCGGGGAGGGGTCCGTGTACGGTGTAGGGTATGGGTTAGGGTTAGGGTTAGGGTTAGTGTTAGGGTTAGGGCTCATTTTAGGGTACGGGTTAGGATTAGAGTACGTGTTAGGTTTAGGGTAGGGGTTAGGGTTAGGGTACGCGTTAGGGTTAGGGTAGTTATTAAACCTATCCCACTCTCTAGATACCCCTTAGCACGTAAAGGAATATTATTTGGGGGTCCAGCCATGGAGAAGAATTTAGACACTAGGATAAGATAAGGAACACACCCATTATACAGAAATCACATTAGGATTCTCTTTTTAAGCTGTTCCTTAAAACACTAGTGCTTAGGAAATCTATTGGAAGCAGAAGCAGTCAAGGGTAGCCTAGGGTTAGGGTTAGGCTTAGGGTTAGTGTTAGGGTACGGCTTAGGGTACGGGTTCGGGGAGGGGTCCGTGTACGGTGTAGGGTATGGGTTAGGGTTAGGGTTAGGGTTAGTGTTAGAGTTAGGGCTCAGTTTAGGGTACGGCTTAGGATTAGGTTACGTGTTAGGTTTAGGGTAGGGGTTAGGGTTAGGATACGCGGTAGGGTTAGGGTAGTTATTAAACCTATCCCACTATCTAGATACCCCTTAGCACGTAAAGGAATATTATTTGGGGGTCCAGCCATGGAGAAGAGTTTAGACACTAGGATAAGATAAGGAACACACCCATTATACAGAAATCACATTAGGATTCTCTTTTTAAGCTGTTCCTTAAAACACTAGTGCTTAGGAAATCTATTGGAGGCAGAAGCAGTCAAGGGTAGCCTAGGGTTAGGGTTAGGCTTAGGGTTAGGGTTAGGGTACGGCTTAGGGTACGGGTTCGGGGAGGGGTCCGTGTACGGTGTAGGGTATGGGTTAGGGTTAGGGTTAGGGTTAGTGTTACGGTTAGGGCTCGGTTTAGGGTACGGGTTAGGATTAGGGTACGTGTTAGGGTTAGGGTAGGGGTTAGGGTTAGGATACGCGTTAGGGTTAGGGTTGTTATTAAAACTATCCCATTCTCTAGATACCCCTTAGCACGTAAAGGAATATTATTTGGGGGTCCAGCCATGGAGAAGAGTTTAGACACTAGGATAAGATAAGGAACACACCCATTATAAAGAAATCACATTAGGATTCTCTTTTTAAGCTGTTCCTTAAAACACTAGTGCTTAGGAAATCTATTGGAGGCAGAAGCAGTCAAGGGTAGCCTAGGGTTAGGGTTAGGCTTAGGGTTAGGGTTAGGGTACGGCTTAGGGTACGGGTTCGGGGAGGGGTCCGTGTACGGTGTAGGGTATGGTCTATTGGAGGCAGAAGCAGTCAAGGGTAGCCTAGGGTTAGGGTTAGGCTTAGGGTTAGGGTTAGGGTACGGCTTAGGGTACGGGTTCGGGGAGGGGTCCGTGTACGGTGTAGGGAATGGGTTAGGGTTAGGGTTAGGGTTACTGTTAGGGTTAGGGCTCATTTTAGGGTACGGGTTAGGATTAGAGTACGTGTTAGGTTTAGGGTAGGGGTTAGGGTTAGGGTACGCGTTAGGGTTAGGGTAGTTATTAAACCTATCCCACTCTCTAGATACCCCTTAGCACGTAAAGGAATATTATTTGGGGGTCCAGCCATGGAGAAGAATTTAGACACTAGGATAAGATAAGGAACACACCCATTATACAGAAATCACATTAGGATTCTCTTTTTAAGCTGTTCCTTAAAACACTAGTGCTTAGGAAATCTATTGGAAGCAGAAGCAGTCAAGGGTAGCCTAGGGTTAGGGTTAGGCTTAGGGTTAGGGTTAGGGTACGGCTTAGGGTACGGGTTCGGGGAGGGGTCCGTGTACGGTGTAGGGTATGGGTTAGGGTTAGGGTTAGGGTTAGTGTTAGAGTTAGGGCTCAGTTTAGGGTACGGGTTAGGATTAGGTTACGTGTTAGGTTTAGGGTAGGGGTTAGGGTTAGGATACGCGGTAGGGTTAGGGTAGTTATTAAACCTATCCCACTATCTAGATACCCCTTAGCACGTAAAGGAATATTATTTGGGGGTCCAGCCATGGAGAAGAGTTTAGACACTAGGATAAGATAAGGAACACACCCATTATACAGAAATCACATTAGGATTCTCTTTTTAAGCTGTTCCTTAAAACACTAGTGCTTAGGAAATCTACTGGAGGCAGAAGCAGTCAAGGGTAGCCTAGGGTTAGGGTTAGGCTTAGGGTTAGGTTTAGGGTACGGTTTAGGGTATGGGTTCGGGGAGGGGTCCTTGTACGGTGTAGGGTATGGGTTAGGGTTAGGGTTAGGGTTAGAGTTAGGGTTAGGGCTCGGTTTAGGGTACGGGTTAGGATTAGGGTACATGTTAGGGTTAGGGTAGAGGTTAGGGTTAGGATACGCGTTAGGGTTAGGGTTGTTATTAAACCTATCCCATTCTCTAGATACCCCTTCGCACGTAAAGGAATATTATTTGGGGGTCCAGCCATGGAGAAGAGTTTAGACACTAGGATAAGATAAGGAACACACCCATTATAAAGAAATCACATTAGGATTCTCTTTTTAAGCTGTTCCTTAAAACACTAGTGCTTAGGAAATCTATTGGAGGCAGAAGCAGTCAAGGGTAGCCTAGGGTTAGGGTTAGGCTTAGGGTTAGGGTTAGGGTACGGCTTAGGGTACGGGTTCGGGGAGGGGTCCGTGTACGGTTTAGGGTATGGTTTAGGGTTAGGGTTAGGGTTAGTGTTAGGGTTAGGGCTCATTTTAGGGTACGGGTTAGGATTAGAGTACGTGTTAGGTTTAGGGTAGGGGTTAGGGTTAGGGTACGCGTTAGGGTTAGGGTAGTTATTAAACCTATCCCACTCTCTAGATACCCCTTAGCAAGTAAAGGAATATTATTTGGGGGTCCAGCCATGGAGAAGAATTTAGACACTAGGATAAGATAAGGAACACACCCATTATAAAGAAATCACGTTAGGATTCTCTTTTTAAGCTGTTCCTTAAAACACTAGTGCTTAGGAAATCTATTGGAGGCAGAAGCAGTCAAGGGTAGCCTAGGGTAAGGGTTAGGCTTAGGGTTAGGGTTAGGGTACGGCTTAGGATACGGGTTCGGGGAGGGGTCCGTGTGCGGTGTAGGGTATGGTTTAGGGTTAGGGTTAGGGTTAGTGTTAGGTTTAGGGCTCATTTTAGGGTATGGGTTAGGATTAGAGTACGTGTTAGGTTTAGGGTAGGGGTTAGGGTTAGGGTACGCGTTAGGGTTAGGGTAGTTATTAAACCTATCCCACTCTCTAGATACCCCTTAGCACGTAAAGGAATATTATTTGGGGGTCCAGCCATGGAGAAGAGTTTAGACACTAGGATAAGATAAGGAACACACCCATTATAAAGAAATCACATTAGGATTCTCTTTTTAAGCTGTTCCTTAAAACACTAGTGCTTAGGAAATCTATTGGAGGCAGAAGCAGTCAAGGGTAGCCTAGGGTTAGGGTTAGGCTTAGGGTTAGGGTTAGGGTACGGCTTAGGGTACGGGTTCGGGGAGGGGTCCGTGTACGGTGTAGGGTATGGGTTAGGGTTAGGGTTAGGGTTAGTGTTAGGGTTAGGGCTCATTTTAGGGAACGGGTTAGGATTAGAGTACGTGTTAGGTTTAGGGTAGGGGTTAGGGTTAGGGTACGCGTTAGGGTTAGGGTAGTTATTAAACCTATCCCACTCTCTAGATACCCCTTAGCAAGTAAAGGAATATTATTTGGGGGTCCAGCCATGGAGAAGAATTTAGACACTAGGATAAGATAAGGAACACACCCATTATAAAGAAATCACGTTAGGATTCTCTTTTTAAGCTGTTCCTTAAAACACTAGTGCTTAGGAAATCTATTGGAGGCAGAAGCAGTCAAGGGTAGCCTAGGGTTAGGGTTAGGCTTAGGGTTAGGGTTAGGGTACGGCTTAGGGTACGGGTTCGGGGAGGGGTCCGTGTACGGTGTAGGGTATGGGTTAGGGTTAGGGTTAGGGTTAGTGTTAGGGTTAGGGCTCGGTTTAGGGTACGGGTTAGGATTAGGGTACGTGTTAGGTTTAGGGTAGGGGTTAGGGTTAGGATACGCGTTAGGGTTAGGGTAGTTATTAAACCTATCCCACTCTCTAGATACCCGTTAGCACGTAAAGGAATATTATTTGGGGGTCCAGCCATGGAGAAGAGTTTAGACACTAGGATAAGATAAGGAACACACCCATTATAAAGAAATCACATTAGGATTCTCTTTTTAAGCTGTTCCTTCAAACACTATTGCTTAGGAAATCTATTGGAGGCAGAAGCAGTCAAGGGTAGCCTAGGGTTAGGTTTAGGCTTAGGGTTAGGGTTAGGGTACGGCTTAGGGTACGGGTTCGGGGAGGGGTCCGTGTACGGTGTAGGGTATGGTTTAGGGTTAGGGTTAGGGTTAGTGTTAGGGTTAGGGCTCATTTTAGGGTACGGGTTAGGATTAGAGTACCTGTTAGGTTTAGGGTAGGGGTTAGGGTTAGGGTACGCGTTAGGGTTAGGGTAGTTATTAAACCTATCCCACTCTCTAGATACCCCTTAGCACGTAAAGGAATATTATTTGGGGGTCCAGCCATGGAGAAGAGTTTAGACACTAGGATAAGATAAGGAACACACCCATTATAAAGAAATCACATTAGGATTCTCTTTTTAAGCTGTTCCTTAAAACACTAGTGCTTAGGAAATCTATTGGAGGCAGAAGCAGTCAAGGGTAGCCTAGGGTTAGGGTTAGGCTTAGGGTTAGGGTTAGGGTACGGCTTAGGGTACGGGTTCGGGGAGGGGTCCGTGTACGGTGTAGGGTATGGGTTAGGGTTAGGGTTAGGGTTAGTGTTAGGGTTAGGGCTCATTTTAGGGAACGGGTTAGGATTAGAGTACGTGTTAGGTTTAGGGTAGGGGTTAGGGTTAGGGTACGCGTTAGGGTTAGGGTAGTTATTAAACCTAGCCCACTCTCTAGATACCCCTTAGCACGTAAAGGAATATTATTTGGGGGACCAGCCATGGAGAAGAATTTAGACACTAGGATAAGATAAGGAACACACCCATTATAAAGAAATCACATTAGGATTCTCTTTTTAAGCTGTTCCTTAAAACACTAGTGCTTAGGAAATCTATTGGAAGCAGAAGCAGTCAAGGGTAGCCTAGGGTTAGGGTTAGGCTTAGGGTTAGGGTTAGGGTACGGCTTAGGGTACGGGTTCGGGGAGGGGTCCGTGAACGGTGTAGGGTATGGGTTAGGGTTAGGGTTAGGGTTAGTGTTAGGGTTAGGGCTCGGTTTAGGGTACGGGTTAGGATTAGGGTACGTGTTAGGGTTAGGGTAGGGGTTAGGGTTAGTATACGCGTTAGGGTTAGGGTTGTTATTAAACCTATCCCATTCTCTAGATACCCCTTAGCACGTAAAGGAATATTATTTGGGGGTCCAGCCATGGAGAAGAGTTTAGACACTAGGATAAGATAAGGAACACACCCATTATAAAGAAATCACATTAGGATTCTCTTTTTAAGCTGTTCCTTAAAACACTAGTGCTTAGGAAATCTATTGGAGGCAGAAGCAGTCAAGGGTAGCCTAGGGTTAGGGTTAGGCTTAGGGTTAGGGTTAGGGTACGGCTTAGGGTACGGGTTCGGGGAGGGGTCCGTGTACGGTGTAGGGTATGGGTTAGGGTTAGGGTTAGGGTTAGTGTTAGGGTTAGGGCTCATTTTAGGGTACGGGTTAGGATTAGAGTACGTGTTAGGTTTAGGGTAGGGGTTAGGGTTAGGGTACGCGTTAGGGTTAGGGTAGTTATTAAACCTATCCCACTCTCTAGATACCCCTTAGCACGTAAAGGAATATTATTTGGGGGTCCAGCCATGGAGAAGAATTTAGACACTAGGATAAGATAAGGAACACACCCATTATACAGAAATCACATTAGGATTCTCTTTTTAAGCTGTTCCTTAAAACACTAGTGCTTAGGAAATCTATTGGAAGCAGAAGCAGTCAAGGGTAGCCTAGGGTTAGGGTTAGGCTTAGGGTTAGGGTTAGGGTACGGCTTAGGGTACGGGTTCGGGGAGGGGTCCGTGTACGGTGTAGGGTATGGGTTAGGGTTAGGGTTAGGGTTAGTGTTAGAGTTAGGGCTCAGTTTAGGGTACGGCTTAGGATTAGGTTACGTGTTAGGTTTAGGGTAGGGGTTAGGGTTAGGATACGCGGTAGGGTTAGGGTAGTTATTAAACCTATCCCACTATCTAGATACCCCTTAGCACGTAAAGGAATATTATTTGGGGGTCCAGCCATGGAGAAGAGTTTAGACACTAGGATAAGATAAGGAACACACCCATTATACAGAAATCACATTAGGATTCTCTTTTTAAGCTGTTCCTTAAAACACTAGTGCTTAGGAAATCTATTGGAGGCAGAAGCAGTCAAGGGTAGCCTAGGGTTAGGGTTAGGCTTAGGGTTAGGGTTAGGGTACGGCTTAGGGTACGGGTTCGGGGAGGGGTCCGTGTACGGTGTAGGGTATGGGTTAGGGTTAGGGTTAGGGTTAGTGTTACGTTTAGGGCTCGGTTTAGGGTACGGGTTAGGATTAGGGTACGTGTTAGGGTTAGGGTAGGGGTTAGGGTTAGGATACGCGTTAGGGTTAGGGTTGTTATTAAAACTATCCCATTCTCTAGATACCCCTTAGCACGTAAAGGAATATTATTTGGGGGTCCAGCCATGGAGAAGAGTTTAGACACTAGGATAAGATAAGGAACACACCCATTATAAAGAAATCACATTAGGATTCTCTTTTTAAGCTGTTCCTTAAAACACTAGTGCTTAGGAAATCTATTGGAGGCAGAAGCAGTCAAGGGTAGCCTAGGGTTAGGGTTAGGCTTAGGGTTAGGGTTAGGGTACGGCTTAGGGTACGGGTTCGGGGAGGGGTCCGTGTACGGTGTAGGGTATGGGTTAGGGTTAGGGTTAGGGTTAGTGTTAGGGTTAGGGCTCATTTTAGGGTACGGGTTAGGATTAGAGTACGTGTTAGGTTTAGGGTAGGGGTTAGGGTTAGGGTACGCGTTAGGGTTAGGGTAGTTATTAAACCTATCCCACTCTCTAGATACCCCTTAGCACGTAAAGGAATATTATTTGGGGGTCCAGCCATGGAGAAGAATTTAGACACTAGGATAAGATAAGGAACACACCCATTATACAGAAATCACATTAGGATTCTCTTTTTAAGCTGTTCCTTAAAACACTAGTGCTTAGGAAATCTATTGGAAGCAGAAGCAGTCAAGGGTAGCCTAGGGTTAGGGTTAGGCTTAGGGTTAGGGTTAGGGTACGGCTTAGGGTACGGGTTCGGGGAGGGGTCCGTGTACGGTGTAGGGTATGGGTTAGGGTTAGGTTTAGGGTTAGTGTTAGAGTTAGGGCTCAGTTTAGGGTACGGGTTAGGATTAGGTTACGTGTTAGGTTTAGGTTAGGGGTTAGGGTTAGGATACGCGGTAGGGTTAGGGTAGTTATTAAACCTATCCCACTATCTAGATACCCCTTAGCACGTAAAGGAATATTATTTGGGGGTCCAGCCATGGAGAAGAGTTTAGACACTAGGATAAGATAAGGAACACACCCATTATACAGAAATCACATTAGGATTCTCTTTTTAAGCTGTTCCTTAAAACACTAGTGCTTAGGAAATCTATTGGAGGCAGAAGCAGTCAAGGGTAGCCTAGGGTTAGGGTTAGGCTTAGGGTTAGGTTTAGGGTACGGCTTAGGTTACGGGTTCGGGGAGGGGTTTGGGTACGGCGTAGGGTATGGGTTAGTGTTAGGGTTAGGGTTATTGTTAGGGTTAGGGCTCGGTTTAGGGTACGGGTTAGGATTAGGGTACGTGTTAGGGTTAGGGTAGGGGTTAGGGTTAGGGTACGCGTTAGGTTTAGGGTAGTTATTAAATCTATCCCACTCTCTAGATACCCCTTAGCACGTAAAGGAATATTATTTGGGGGTCCAACCATGGAGAAGAGTTTAGACACTAGGATAAGATAAGGAACACACCCATTATAAAGAAATCACCTTAGGATTCTCTTTTTAAGCTGTTCCTTAAAACACTAGTGCTTAGGAAATCTATTGGAGGCAGAAGCAGTCAAGGGTAGCCTAGGGTTAGGGTTAGGCTTAGGGTTAGGGTTAGAGTATGGCTTAGGTTACGGGTTCGGGGAGGGGTTCGGGTACATCGTAGGGTATGGGTTAGGGTTAGGGTTAGGGTTAGTGTTAGGGTTAGGGCTCGGTTTAGGGTACGGGTTAGGATTAGGGTACGTGTTAGGGTTAGGGTAGGGGTTAGGGTTAGGGTACGCGTTAGGGTTAGGGTAGTTATTAAACCTATCCCACTCTCTAGATACCCCTTAGCACGTAAAGGAATATTATTTGGGGGTCCAGCCATGGAGAAGAGTTTAGACACTAGGATAAGATAAGGAACACACCCATTATAAAGAAATCACATTAGGATTCTCGTTTTAAGCTGTCCCTTCAAACACTAGTGCTTAGGAAATCTATTGGAGGCAGAAGCAGTCAAGGGTAGCCTAGGGTTAGGGTTAGGCTTAGGGTTAGGGTTAGGGTACGGCTTAGGGTACGGGTTCGGGGAGGGGTTCGGGTACAGCGTAGGGTATGGGTTAGGGTTAGGGTTAGGTTTAGTGTTAGGGTTAGGGCTCGGTTTAGGGTATGGGTTAAGATTAGGGTATGTGTTAGGGTTAGGGTAGGGGTTAGGGCTAGGGTTAGTGTTAGGGTTAGGGCTCGGTTTAGGGTACGGGTTAGGATTAGGGTACGTGTTAGGTTTAGGGTAGGGTTTAGGGTTAGGGTACGCGTTAGGTTTAGGGTAGTTATTAAACCTATCCCACTCTCTAGATACCCCTTCGCACGTAAAGGAATATTATTTGGGAGTCCAACCATGGAGAAGAGTTTAGACACTAGGATAAGATAAGGAACACACCCATTATAAAGAAATCACCTTAGGATTCTGTTTTTAATCTGTTCCTTAAAACAATAGTGCTTAGGAAATCTATTGGAGGCAGAAGCAGTCAAGGGTAGCCTAGGGTTAGGGTTAGGCTTAGTGTTAGGGTTAGGGTATGGCTTAGGTTACGGGTTCGGGGAGGGGTTCGGGTACATCGTAGGGTATGGGTTAGGGTTAGGGTTAGTGTTAGGGTTAGGGCTCGGTTTAGGGTACGGGTTAGGATTAGTGTACGTGTTAGGGTTAGGGTAGGGGATAGGGTTAGAGTACGCTTTAGGGTCAGTGTAGTTATTAAACCTATCCCACTCTCTAGATACCCCTTAGCACGTAAAGGAATATTATTTGGGGGTCCAGCCATGGAGAAGAGTTTAGACACTAGGATAATATAAGGAACACACCCACTATAAAGAAATCACATTAGGATTCTCTTTTTAAGCTGTTCCTTAAAACACTAGTGCTTAGGAAATCTATTGGAGGCAGAAGCAGTCAAGGGTAGCCTAGGGTTAGGGTTAGGCTTAGGGTTAGGGTTAGGGTACGGCTTAGAGTACGGGTTCGGGGAGGGCTTCGGGTACGGCGTAGGGTATGGGTTAGGGTTAGGGTTAGGGTTAGTTTTAGCTTTAGAGCTCGGTTTAGGGTACGGGTTAGGATTAGGGTACGTGTTAGGGTTAGGGTAGGGGTTAGGGTTAGGGTACGCGTTAGGGTTAGGGTAGTTATTAAACCTATCCCACTCTCTAGATACCCCTTAGCACGTAAAGGAATATTATTTGGGGGTCCAGCCATGGAGAAGAGTTTAGACACTAGGATAAGATAAGGAACACACCCATTATAAAGAAAATGACATTAGGATTCTCTTTTTAAGCTGTTCCTTAAAACACTAGTGCCTAGGAAATCTATTGGAGGCAGAAGCAGTCAAGGGTAGCCTAGGGTTAGGGTTAGGCTTAGGGTTAGGGTTAGGGTACGGCTTAGGGTACGGGTTCGGGGAGGGGTTCGGGTACAGCGTAGGGTATGTGTTATGGTTAGGGTTAGGATTAGTGTTAGGGTTAGGGCTCGGTTTAGGGTACGGGTTAGGATTAGTGTACGTGTTAGGGTTAGGGTAGGGGATAGGGTTAGAGTACGCTTTAGGGTCAGTGTAGTTATTAAACCTATCCCACTCTCTAGATACCCCTTAGCACGTAAAGGAATATTATTTGGGGGTCCAGCCATGGAGAAGAGTTTAGACACTAGGATAATATAAGGAACACACCCACTATAAAGAAATCACATTAGGATTCTCTTTTTAAGCTGTTCCTTAAAACACTAGTGCTTAGGAAATCTATTGGAGGCAGAAGCAGTCAAGGGTAGCCTAGGGTTAGGGTTAGGCTTAGGGTTAGGGTTAGGGTACGGCTTAGAGTACGGGTTCGGGGAGGGCTTCGGGTACGGCGTAGGGTATGGGTTAGGGTTAGGGTTAGGGTTAGTTTTAGCTTTAGAGCTCGGTTTAGGGTACGGGTTAGGATTAGGGTACGTGTTAGGGTTAGGGTAGGGGTTAGGGTTAGGGTACGCGTTAGGGTTAGGGTAGTTATTAAACCTATCCCACTCTCTAGATACCCCTTAGCACGTAAAGGAATATTATTTGGGGGTCCAGCCATGGAGAAGAGTTTAGACACTAGGATAAGATAAGGAACACACCCATTATAAAGAAATCAAATTAGGATTCTCTTTTTAAGCTGTTCCTTAAAACAATAGTGCTTAGGAAATCTATTGGAGGCAGAAGCAGTCAAGGGTAGCCTAGGGTTAGGGTTAGGCTTAGGCTTAGGGTTAGGGTACGGCTTAGGGTACGGGTTCGGGGAGGGGTTCGTGTACATCGTAGGGTATGGGTTAGGGTTAGGGTTAGTGTTAGGGTTAGGGCTCGGTTTAGGGTACGGGTTAGGATTAGGGTACGTGTTAGGGTTAAGGTAGGGGTTAGGGTTAGGGTACGCGTTAGGGTTAGGGTAGTTATTAAACCTATCCCACTCTCTAGATACCCCTTAGCACGTAAAGGAATATTATTTGGGGGTCCAGCCATGGAGAAGAGTTTAGACACTAGGATAAGATAAGGAACACACCCATTATAAAGAAATGACATTAGGATTCTCTTTTTAAGCTGTTCCTTAAAACACTAGTGCTTAGGAAATCTATTGGAGGCAGAAGCAGTCAAGGGTAGCCTAGGGTTAGGGTTAGGCTTAGGGTTAGGGTTAGGGTACGGCTTAGGGTACGGGTTCGGGGAGGGGTTCGGGTACGGCGTAGGGTATGTGTTATGGTTAGGGTTAGGGTTAGTGTTAGGGTTAGGGCTCGGTTTAGGGTCCGGGTTAGGATTAGTGTACGTGTTAGGGTTAGGGTAGGGGATAGGGTTAGAGTACGCTTTAGGGTCAGTGTAGTTATTAAACCTATCCCACTCTCTAGATACCCCTTAGCACGTAAAGGAATATTATTTGGGGGTCCAGCCATGGAGAAGAGTTTAGACACTAGGATAATATAAGAAACACACACATTATAAAGAAATCACATTAGGATTCTCTTTTTAAGCTGTTCCTTAAAACACTAGTGCTTAGGAAATCTATTGGAGGCAGAAGCAGTCAAGGGTAGCCTAGGGTTAGGGTTAGGCTTAGGGTTAGGGTTAGAGTATGGCTTAGGTTACGGGTTCGGGGAGGGGTTCGGGTAGGGCGTAGGTTATGGGTTAGGGTTAGGGTTAGTGTTAGGGTTAGGGCTCGGTTTAGGGTACGGGTTAGGATTAGGGTACGTGTTAGGGTTAGGGTAGGGGTTAGGGTTAGGGTACGCGTTAGGGTTAGGGTAGTTATTAAACCTATCCCACTCTCTAGATACCCCTTAGCACGTAAAGGAATATTATTTGGGGGTCCAGCCATGGAGAAGAGTTTAGACACTAGGATAATATAAGGAACACACCCATTATAAAGAAATCACATTAGGATTCTCGTTTTAAGCTGTCCCTTCAAACACTAGTGCTTAGGAAATCTATTGGAGGCAGAAGCAGTCAAGGGTAGCCTAGGGTTAGGGTTAGGCTTAGGGTTAGGCTTAGGGTACGGCTTAGGGTACGGGTTCGGGGAGGGGTTCGGGTACGGCGTAGGGTATGGGTTAGGGTTAGGGTTAGGGTTAGTGTTAGGGTTAGGGCTCGGTTTAGGGTACGGGTTAGGATTAGGGTACGTGTTAGGGTTAGGGTAGGGGTTAGGGTTAGGGTACGCGTTAGGGTTAGGGTAGTTATTAAACCTATCCCACTCTCTAGATACCCCTTAGCACGTAAAGGAATATCATTTGGGGGTCCAGCCATGGAGAAGAGTTTAGACACTAGGATAAGATAAGGAACACACCCATTATAAAGAAATCACATTAGGATTCTCGTTTTAAGCTGTCCCTTCAAACACTAGTGCTTCGGAAATCTATTGGAGGCAGAAGCAGTCAAGTGTAGCCTAGGGTTAGGGTTAGGCTTAGGGTTAGGCTTAGGGTACGGCTTAGGGTACGGGTTCGGGGAGGGGTTCGGGTACAGCGTAGGGTATGGGTTAGGGTTAGGGTTAGGTTTAGTGTTAGGGTTAGGGCTCGGTTTAGGGTATGGGTTAAGATTAGGGTATGTGTTAGGGTTAGGGTAGGGGTTAGGGCTAGGGTTAGTGTTAGGGTTAGGGCTCGGTTTAGGGTACGGGTTAGGATTAGGGTACGTGTTAGGTTTAGGGTAGGGTTTAGGGTTAGGGTACGCGTTAGGTTTAGGGTAGTTATTAAACCTATCCCACTCTCTAGATACCCCTTAGCACGTAAAGGAATATTATTTGGGAGTCCAACCATGGAGAAGAGTTTAGACACTAGGATAAGATAAGGAACACACCCATTATAAAGAAATCACCTTAGGATTCTGTTTTTAATCTGTTCCTTAAAACAATAGTGCTTAGGAAATCTATTGGAGGCAGAAGCAGTCAAGGGTAGCCTAGGGTTAGGGTTAGGCTTAGTGTTAGGGTTAGGGTATGGCTTAGGTTACGGGTTCGGGGTGGGGTTCGGGTACATCGTAGGGTATGGGTTAGGGTTAGGGTTAGTGTTAGGGTTAGGGCTCGGTTTAGGGTACGGGTTAGGATTAGTGTACGTGTTAGGGTTAGGGTACGGGATAGGGTTAGAGTACGCTTTAGGGTCAGTGTAGTTATTAAACCTATCCCACTCTCTAGATACCCCTTAGCACGTAAAGGAATATTATTTGGGGGTCCAGCCATGGAGAAGAGTTTAGACACTAGGATAATATAAGGAACACACCCACTATAAAGAAATCACATTAGGATTCTCTTTTAAGCTGTTCCTTAAAACACTAGTGCTTAGGAAATCTATTGGAGGCAGAAGCAGTCAAGGGTAGCCTAGGGTTAGGGTTAGGCTTAGGGTTAGGGTTAGGGTACGGCTTAGAGTACGGGTTCGGGGAGGGCTTCGGGTACGGCGTAGGGTATGGGTTAGGGTTAGGGTTAGGGTTAGTTTTAGCTTTAGAGCTCGGTTTAGGGTACGGGTTAGGATTAGGGTACGTGTTAGGGTTAGGGTAGGGGTTAGGGTTAGGGTACGCGTTAGGGTTAGGGTAGTTATTAAACCTATCCCACTCTCTAGATACCCCTTTGCACGTAAAGGAATATTATTTGGGGGTCCAGCCATGGAGAAGAGTTTAGACACTAGGATAAGATAAGGAACACACCCATTATAAAGAAATCAAATTAGGATTCTCTTTTTAAGCTGTTCCTTAAAACAATAGTGCTTAGGAAATCTATTGGAGGCAGAAGCAGTCAAGGGTAGCCTAGGGTTAGGGTGAGGCTTAGGGTTAGGCTTAGGGTACGGCTTAGGTTACGGGTTCGGGGAGGGGTTTGGGTACGGCGTAGGGTATGGGTTAGTGTTAGGGTTAGGGTTATTGTTAGGGTTAGGGCTCGGTTTAGGGTACGGGTTAGGATTAGGGTACGTGTTAGGGTTAGGGTAGGGGTTAGGGTTAGGGTACGCGTTAGGTTTAGGGTAGTTATTAAACCTATCCCACTCTCTAGATACCCCTTAGCACGTAAAGGAATATTATTTGGGGGTCCAACCATGGAGAAGAGTTTAGACACTAGGATAAGATAAGGAACACACCCATTATAAAGAAATCACCTTAGGATTCTCTTTTTAAGCTGTTCCTTAAAACACTAGTGCTTAGGAAATCTATTGGAGGCAGAAGCAGTCAAGGGTAGCCTAGGGTTAGGGTTAGGCTTAGGGTTAGGGTTAGAGTATGGCTTAGGTTACGGGTTCGGGGAGGGGTTCGGGTACATCGTAGGGTATGGGTTAGGGTTAGGGTTAGGGTTAGTGTTAGGGTTAGGGCTCGGTTTAGGGTACGGGTTAGGATTAGGGTACGTGTTAGGGTTAGGGTAGGGGTTAGGGTTAGGGTACGCGTTAGGGTTAGGGTAGTTATTAAACCTATCCCACTCTCTAGATACCCCTTAGCACGTAAAGGAATATTATTTGGGGGTCCAGCCATGGAGAAGAGTTTAGACACTAGGATAAGATAAGGAACACACCCATTATAAAGAAATCACATTAGGATTCTCGTTTTAAGCTGTCCCTTCAAACACTAGTGCTTAGGAAATCTATTGGAGGCAGAAGCAGTCAAGGGTAGCCTAGGGTTAGGGTTAGGCTTAGGGTTAGGCTTAGGGTACGGCTTAGGGTACGGGTTCGGGGAGGAGTTCGGGTACAGCGTAGGGTATGGGTTAGGGTTAGGGTTAGGTTTAGTGTTAGGGTTAGGGCTCGGTTTAGGTTATGGGTTAAGATTAGGGTATGTGTTAGGGTTAGGGTAGGGGTTAGGGCTAGGGTTAGTGTTAGGGTTAGGGCTCGGTTTAGGGTACGGGTTAGGATTAGGGTACGTGTTAGGTTTAGGGTAGGGTTTAGGGTTAGGGTACGCGTTAGGTTTAGGGTAGTTATTAAACCTATCCCACTCTCTAGATACCCCTTAGCACGTAAAGGAATATTATTTGGGAGTCCAACCATGGAGAAGAGTTTAGACACTAGGATAAGATAAGGAACACACCCATTATAAAGAAATCACCTTAGGATTCTGTTTTTAATCTGTTCCTTAAAACAATAGTGCTTAGGAAATCTATTGGAGGCAGAAGCAGTCAAGGGTAGCCTAGGGTTAGGGTTAGGCTTAGTGTTAGGGTTAGGGTATGGCTTAGGTTACGGGTTCGGGGAGGGGTTCGGGTACATCGTAGGGTATGGGTTAGGGTTAGGGTTAGTGTTAGGGTTAGGGCTCGGTTTAGGGTACGGGTTAGGATTAGGGTACGTGTTAGGGTTAGGGTAGGGGATAGGGTTAGAGTACGCTTTAGGGTCAGTGTAGTTATTAAACCTATCCCACTCTCTAGATACCCCTTAGCACGTAAAGGAATATTATTTGGGGGTCCAGCCATGGAGAAGAGTTTAGACACTAGGATAATATAAGGAACACACCCACTATAAAGAAATCACATTAGGATTCTCTTTTTAAGCTGTTCCTTAAAACACTAGTGCTTAGGAAATCTATTGGAGGCAGAAGCAGTCAAGGGTAGCCTAGGGTTAGGGTTAGGCTTAGGGTTAGGGTTAGGGTACGGCTTAGAGTACGGGTTCGGGGAGGGCTTCGGGTACGGCGTAGGGTATGGGTTAGGGTTAGGGTTAGGGTTAGTTTTAGCTTTAGAGCTCGGTTTAGGGTACGGGTTAGGATTAGGGTACGTGTTAGGGTTAGGGTAGGGGTTAGGGTTAGGGTACGCGTTAGGGTTAGGGTAGTTATTAAACCTATCCCACTCTCTAGATACCCCTTAGCACGTAAAGGAATATTATTTGTGGGTCCAGCCATGGAGAAGAGTTTAGACACTAGGATAAGATAAGGAACACACCCATTATAAAGAAATCAAATTAGGATTCTCTTTTTAAGCTGTTCCTTAAAACAATAGTGCTTAGGAAATCTATTGGAGGCAGAAGCAGTCAAGGGTAGCCTAGGGTTAGGGTGAGGCTTAGGGTTAGGCTTAGGGTACGGCTTAGGTTACGGGTTCGGGGAGGGGTTTGGGTACGGCGTAGGGTATGGGTTAGTGTTAGGGTTAGGGTTATTGTTAGGTTTAGGGCTCGGTTTAGGGTACGGGTTAGGATTAGGGTACGTGTTAGGGTTAGGGTAGGGGTTAGGGTTAGAGTACGCATTAGGGTTACTGTAGTTATTAAACCTATCCCACTCTCTAGATACCGCTTAGCACGTAAAGGAATATTATTTGGGGGTCCAGCCATGGAGAAGAGTTTAGACACTACGATAATATAAGGAACACACCCATTATAAAGAAATAACATTAGGATTCTCGTTTTAAGCTGTTCCTTCAAACACTAGTGCTTAGGAAATCTATTGGAGGCAGAAGCAGTCAAGGGTAGCCTAGGGTTAGGGTTAGGTTTAGGGTTAGGCTTAGGGTACGGCTTAGGGTATGGGTTCGGGGAGGGGTTCGGGTACGACGTAGGGTATGGGTTAGGGTTAGGGTTAGGGTTAGTGTTAGGGTTAGGGCTCGGTTTAGGGTATGGGTTAAGATTAGGGTATGTGTTAGGGTTAGGGTAGGGGTTAGGGTTAGGGTTAGTTTTAGGGTTAGGGCTCGGTTTAGGGTACGGGGTAGGATTAGGGTACGTGTTAGGGTTAGGGTAGGGGTTAGGGTTAGGGTATGCGTTAGGGTTAGCGTAGTTATTAAACCTATCCCACTCTCTAGATACCCCTTAGCACGTAAAGGAATATTATTTGGGGGTCCAGCCATGGAGAAGAGTTTAGACACTAGGATAATATAAGGAACACACCCATTATAAAGAAATGACATTAGGATTCTCTTTTTAAGCTGTTCCTTAAAACACTAGTGCTTAGGAAATATATTGGAGGCAGAAGCAGTCAAGGGTAGCCTAGGGTTAGGGTTAGGCTTAGGGTTAGGCTTAGGGTACGGCTTAGGGTACGGGTTCGGGGAGGGGTTCGGGTACAGCGTAGGGTATGGGTTAGGGTTAGGGTTAGGTTTAGTGTTAGGGTTAGGGCTCGGTTTAGGGTATGGGTTAAGATTAGGGTATGTGTTAGGGTTAGGGTAGGGGTTAGGGCTAGGGTTAGTGTTAGGGTTAGGGCTCGGTTTAGGGTACGGGTTAGGATTAGGGTACGTGTTAGGTTTAGGGTAGGGTTTAGGGTTAGGGTACGCGTTAGGTTTAGGGTAGTTATTAAACCTATCCCACTCTCTAGATACCCCTTAGCACGTAAAGGAATATTATTTGGGAGTCCAACCATGGAGAAGAGTTTAGACACTAGGATAAGATAAGGAACACACCCATTATAAAGAAATCACCTTAGGATTCTGTTTTTAATCTGTTCCTTAAAACAATAGTGCTTAGGAAATCTATTGGAGGCAGAAGCAGTCAAGGGTAGCCTAGGGTTAGGGTTAGGCTTAGTGTTAGGGTTAGGGTATGGCTTAGGTTACGGGTTCGGGGAGGGGTTCGGGTACATCGTAGGGTATGGGTTAGGGTTAGGGTTATTGTTAGGGTTAGGGCTCGGTTTAGGGTACGGGTTAGGATTAGGGTACGTGTTAGGGTTAGGGTAGGGGTTAGGGTTAGGGTACGCGTTAGGGTTAGGGTAGTTATTAAACCTATCCCACTCTCTAGATACCCCTTAGCACGTAAAGGAATATTATTTGGGGGTCCAGCCATGGAGAAGAGTTTAGACACTAGGATAAGATAAGGAACACACCCATTATAAAGAAATGACATTAGGATTCTCTTTTTAAGCTGTTCCTTAAAACACTAGTGCTTAGGAAATCTATTGGAGGCAGAAGCAGTCAAGGGTAGCCTAGGGTTAGGGTTAGGCTTAGGCTTAGGGTTAGGGTACGGCTTAGGGTACGGGTTCGGGGAGGGGTTCGTGTACATCGTAGGGTATGGGTTAGGGTTAGGGTTAGTGTTAGGGTTAGGGCTCGGTTTAGGGTACGGGTTAGGATTAGGGTACGTGTTAGGGTTAAGGTAGGGGTTAGGGTTAGGGTACGCGTTAGGGTTAGGGTAGTTATTAAACCTATCCCACTCTCTAGATACCCCTTAGCACGTAAAGGAATATTATTTGGGGGTCCAGCCATGGAGAAGAGTTTAGACACTAGGATAAGATAAGGAACACACCCATTATAAAGAAATGACATTAGGATTCTCTTTTTAAGCTGTTCCTTAAAACACTAGTGCTTAGGAAATCTATTGGAGGCAGAAGCAGTCAAGGGTAGCCTAGGGTTAGGGTTAGGCTTAGGGTTAGGGTTAGGGTATGGCTCAGGGTACGGGTTCGTGTAGGGGTTCGGTTACGGCGTACGGTATGGTTTAGGGTTAGGGTTAGGGTTAGTTTTAGGGTTAGGGCTCGGTTTAGGGTACGGGTTAGCATTAGGTTACGTGTTAGGGTTAGGGTAGGGGTTAAGGTTAGGGTACGCGTTAGGGTTAGGGTAGTTATTAAACCTATCCCACTCTCTAGATACCCCTTAGCACGTAAAGGAATATTATTTGGGGGTCCAGCCATGGAGAAGAGTTTAGACACAAGGATAAGATAAGGAACACACCCATTATAAAGAAATCACATTAGGATTCTCTTTTTAAGCTGTTCCTTAAAACACTAGTGCTTAGGAAATCTATTGGAGGCAGAAGCAGTCAAGGGTAGCCTAGGGTTAGGGTTAGGATTAGGGTTAGGCTTAGGGTACAGCTTAGGGTACGGGTTCGGGGAGGGGTTCGGGTACAGTGTAGGGTATGGGTTAGGGTTAGGGTTAGGGTTAGTGTTAGGGTTAGGGCTCGGTTTAGGGTATGGGTTAAGATTAGGGTATGTGTTATGGTTAGGGTAGGGGTTAGGGTTAGGGTACGCGTTAGGGTTAGGGTAGTTATTAAACCTATCCCACTCTCTAGATACCCCTTAGCACGTAAAGGAATATTATTTGGAGGTCCAGCCATGGAGAAGAGTTTAGACACTAGGATAAGGTAAGGAACACACCTATTATAAAGAAATCACATTAGGATTCTCTTTTTAAGTTGTTCCTTAAAACACTAGTGCTTAGGAAATCTATTGGAGGCAGAAGCAGTCAAGGGTAGCCTAAGGTTAGGGTTAGGCTTAGGGTTAGGGTTAGGGTACGGCTTAGGGTACGGGTTCGGGGAGGGGTTCGGGTAGGGCGTAGGTTATGGGTTAGGGTTAGAGTTAGTGTTAGGGTTAGGGCTCGGTTTAGGGTACGGGTTAGGATTAGGGTACGTGTTAGGGTTAGGGTAGGGGTTAGGGTTAGGGTACGCGTTAGGGTTAGGGTAGTTATTAAACCTATCCCACTCTCTAGATACCCCTTAGCACGTAAAGGAATATTATTTGGGGGTCCAGCCATGGAGAAGAGTTTAGACACTAGGATAATATAAGGAACACACCCATTATAAAGAAATCACATTAGGATTCTCGTTTTAAGCTGTCCCTTCAAACACTAGTGCTTAGGAAATCTATTGGAGGCAGAAGCAGTCAAGGGTAGCCTAGGGTTAGGGTTAGGCTTAGGGTTAGGCTTAGGGTACGGCTTAGGGTACGGGTTCGGGGAGGGATTCGGGTACGGCGTAGGGTATGGGTTAGGGTTAGGGTTAGGGTTAGTGTTAGGGTTAGGGCTCGGTTTAGGGTACGGGTTAGGATTAGGGTACGTGTTAGGGTTAGGGTAGGTGTTAGGGTTAGGGTACGCGTTAGGTTTAGGGTAGTTATTAAACCTATCCCACTCTCTAGATACCCCTTAGCACGTAAAGGAATATTATTTGGGGGTCCAGCCATGGAGAAGAGTTTAGACACTAGGATAAGATAAGGAACACACCCATTATAAAGAAATCACATTAGGATTCTCTTTTTAAGCTGTTCCTTAAAACACTAGTGCTTAGGAAATCTATTGGAGGCAGAAGCAGTCAAGGGTAGCCTAGGGTTAGGGTTAGGCTTAGGGTTAGGGTTAGGGTACGGCTTAGGGTACGGGTTCGGGGAGGGCTTCGGGTACGGCGTAGGGTATGGCTTAGGGTTAGGGTTAGGGTTAGTTTTAGCTTTAGATCTCGGTTTAGGGTACGGGTTAGGATTAGGGTACGTGTTAGGGTTAGGGTAGGGGTTAGGGTTAGGGTACGCGTTAGGGTTAGGGTAGTTATTAAACCTATCCCACTCTCTAGATACCCCTTAGCACGTAAAGGAATATTATTTGGGGGTCCAGCCATGGAGAAGAGTTTATACACTAGGATAAGATAAGGAACACACCCATTATAAAGAAATCAAATTAGGATTCTCTTTTTAAGCCGTTCCTTAAAACAATAGTGCTTAGGAAATCTATTGGAGGCAGAAGCAGTCAAGGGTAGCCTAGGGTTAGGGTTAGGCTTAGGGTTAGGCTTAGGGTACGGCTTAGGTTACGGGTTCGGGGAGGGGTTTGGGTACGGCGTAGGGTATGGGTTAGTGTTAGGGTTAGGGTTATTGTTAGGGTTAGGGCTCGGTTTAGGATATGGGTTAGGATTAGGGTACGTGTTAGGGTTAGGGTAGGGGTTAGGGTTAGGGTACGCGTTAGGTTTAGGGTAGTTATTAAACCTATCCCACTCTCTAGATACCCCTTAGCACGTAAAGGAATATTATTTGGGGGTCCAGCCATGGAGAAGAGTTTAGACACTAGGATAAGATAAGGAACACACCCATTATAAAGAAATCACATTAGGATTCTCTTTTTAAGCTGTTCCTTAAAACACTAGTGCTTAGGAAATCTATTGGAGGCAGAAGCAGTCAAGGGTAGCCTAGGGTTAGGGTGAGGCTTAGGGTTAGGCTTAGGGTACGGGTTTGGGGAGGGGTTTGTGTATGGCGTAGTGTATGGGTTAGGGTTAGGGTTAGGGTTAGTGTTAGGGTTAGGGCTCGGTTTAGGGTACGGGTTAGGATTAGGGTACGTGTTAGGGTTAGGGTATGGGTTAGGGTTAGGGTACGCGTTAGGGTTAGGGTACTTACTAAACCTATCCCACTCTCTAGATACCCCTTAGCACGTAAAGGAATATCATTTGGGGGTCCAGCCATGGAGAAGAGTTTAGACACTAGGATAAGATAAGGAACACACCCATTATAAAGAAATCACATTAGGATTCTCTTTTTAAGCTGTTCCTTAAAACACTAGTGCTTAGGAAATCTATTGGAGGCAGAAGCAGTCAAGGGTAGCCTAGGGTTAGGGTTAGGCTTAGGGTTAGGGTTAGGGTACGGCTTAGGGTACGGGTTCGGGGAAGGGTTCGGGTACGGCGTAGGGTATGGGTTAGGGTTAGGGTTAGGGTTAGTGTTAGGGTTAGGGCTCGGTTTAGGGTATGGGTTAAGATTAGGGTATGTGTTAGGGTTAGGGTAGGGGTTAGGGTTAGGGTATGCGTTAGGGTTAGGGTAGTTATTAAACCTATCCCACTCTCTAGGTACCCCTTAGCACGTAAAGGAATATTATTTGGGGGTCCAGCCATGGAGAAGAGTTTAGACACTAGGATAAGATAAGGAACACACCCATTATAAAGAAATCACATTAGGATTCTCTTTTTAAGCTGTTCCTTAAAACACTAGTGCTTAGGAAATCTATTGGAGGAAGAAGCAGTCAAGGGTAGCCTATGGTTAGGGTTAGGCTTAGGGTTAGGGTTAGGGTACGGCTCAGGGTACGGGTTCGGGGAGGGGTTCGGGTCCTGTGTAGGGTATTGGTTACGGTTAGGGTTAGGGTTAGTTTTAGGGTTAGGGCTCGGTTTAGGGTACGGGTTAGGATTAGGGTACGTGTTAGGGTTAGGGTAGGGGTTAGGGTTAGGGTACACGTTAGGGTTTGGGTAGTTATTAAACCTACCCCACTCTCTAGATACCCCTTAGCACGTAAAGGAATATTATTTGGGGGTCCAGCCATGGAGAAGAGTTTAGACACAAGGATAAGATAAGGAACACACCCATTATAAAGAAATCACATTAGGATTCTCTTTTTAAGCCGTTCCTTAAAACACTAGTGCTTAGGAAATCTATTGGAGGCAGAAGCAGTCAAGGGTAGCCTAGGGTTAGGGTTAGGCTTAGGGTTAGGGTTAGGGTACGGCTTAGGGTACGGGTTCCGGGAGGGCTTCGGGTACGGCGTAGGGTATGGGTTAGGGTTAGGGTTAGGGTTAGTTTTACCTTTAGAGCTCGGCTTAGGGTACGGGTTAGGATTAGGGTACGTGTTAGGGTTAGGGTAGGGGTTAGGGTTAGGGTACGCGTTAGGGTTAGAGTAGTTATTAAACCTATCCCACTCTCTAGATACCCCTTAGCACGTAAAGTAATATTATTTAGGGTCCAGCCATGGAGAAGAGTTTAGACACTAGGATAAGGTAAGGAACACACCCATTATAAAGAAATCACATTAGGATTCACTTTTTAAGCTGTTCCTTCAAACACTAGTGCTTAGGAAATCTATTGGAGGCAGAAGCAGTCAAGGGTAGCCTAGGGTTAGCGTTAGGCTTACGGTTAGGCTTAGGGTACGGCTTAGGGTACGGGTTCGGGGAGGGGTTTGGTTATGGCGTAGGGTATGGGTTAGGGTTAGGGTTAGGGTTAGTGTTAGGGTTAGGGCTCGGTTTAGGGTACGGGTTAGGATTAGGGTACGTGTTAGGGTTAGGGTAGGGTTTAGGGTTAGGGTACGCATTAGGGTTAGGGTAGTTATTAAACCTATCCCACTCTCTAGATACCCCTTAGCACGTAAAGGAATATTATTTGGGGGTCCAGCCATGGAGAAGAGTTTAGACACTAGGATAAGATAAGGAACACACCCATTATAAAGAAATCACATTAGGATTCTCTTTTTAAGCTGTTCCTTAAAACAATAGTGCTTAGGAAATCTATTGGAGGCAGAAGCAGTCAAGGGTAGCCTAGGGTTAGGTTGAGGCTTAGGGTTAGTCTTAGGGTACGCCTTAGGTTACAGGTTCGGGGAGGGGTTTGGGTACGGCGTAGGGTATGGGTTAGTGTTAGGGTTAGGGTTATTGTTAGGGTTAGGGCTCGGTTTAGGGTACGGGTTAGAATTAGGGTACGTGTTAGGGTTAGGGTAGGGTTTAGGGTTAGGGTACGCGTTAGAGTTAGGGTAGTTATTAAACCTATCCCACTCTCTAGATACCCCTTAGCACGTAAAGGAATATTATTTGGGGGTCCAACCATGGAGAAGAGTTTAGACACTAGGATAAGATAAGGAACACACACATTATAAAGAAATCACCTTAGGATTCTCTTTTTAAGCTGTTCCTTAAAACACTAGTGCTTAGGAAATCTATTGGAGGCAGAAGCAGTCAAGGGTAGCCTAGGGTTAGGGTTAGGCTTAGGGTTAGGGTTAGAGTATGGCTTAGGTTACGGGTTCGGGGAGGGGTTCGGGTATATCGTAGGGTATGGGTTAGGGTTAGGGTTAAGGTTAGTGTTAGGGTTAGGGCTCGGATTAGGGTACGGGTTAGGATTAGGGTACGTGTTAGGGTTAGGGTAGGGGTTAGGGTTAGGGTACGCGTTAGGGTTAGGGTAGTTATTAAACCTATCCCACTCTCTAGATACCCCTTAGCACGTAAAGGAATATTATTTGGGGGTCCAGCCATGGAGAAGAGTTTAGACACTAGGATAAGATAAGGAACACACCCATTATAAAGAAATCACATTAGGATTCTCGTTTTAAGCTGTTCCTTAAAACAGTAGTGCTTAGGAAATCTATTGGAGGCAGAAGCAGTCAAGGGTAGCCTAGGGTTAGGGTTAGGCTTAGGGTTAGGGTTAGGGTACGGCTTAGGGTACGGGTTCGGGGAGGGGTTCGGGTACGGCGTAGGGTATGGGTTACGGTTAGGGTTAGGGTTAGTGTTAGGGTTAGGGCTCGGTTTAGGGTACGGGATAGGATTAGGGTACGTGTTAGGGTTAGGGTAGGGGTTAGGGTTAGAGTACGCATTAGGGTTACTGTAGTTATTAAACCTATCCCACTCTCTAGATACCGCTTAGCACGTAAAGGAATATTATTTGGGGGTCCAGCCATGGAGAAGAGTTTAGACACTACGATAATATAAGGAACACACCCATTATAAAGAAATCACATTAGGATTCTCGTTTTAAGCTGTTCCTTCAAACACTAGTGCTTAGGAAATCTATTGGAGGCAGAAGCAGTCAAGGGTAGCCTAGGGTTAGGGTTAGGCTTAGGGTTAGGCTTAGGGTACGGCTTAGGGTATGGGTTCGGGGATGGGTTCGGGTACGGCGTAGGGTATGGGTTAGGGTTAGGGTTAGGGTTAGTGTTAGGGTTAGGGCTCGGTTTAGGATATGGGTTAAGATTAGGGTATGTGTTAGGGTTAGGGTAGGGGTTAGGGTTAGGGTTAGTATTAGGGTTAGGGTTCGGTTTAGGGTACGGTTTAGGATTAGGGTACGTGTTAGGGTTAGGGTAGGGGTTAGGGTTAGGGTACGCGTTAGGGTTACGGTAGTTATTAAACCTATCCCACTCTCTAGATACCCCTTAGCACGTAAAGGAATATTATTTGGGGGTCCAACCATGGAGAAGAGTTTAGACACTAGGATAAGATAAGGAACACACCCATTATAAAGAAATCACCTTAGGATTCTCTTTTTAAGCTGTTCCTTAAAACACTAGTGCTTAGGAAATCTATTGGAGGCAGAAGCAGTCAAGGGTAGCCTAGGGTTAGGGTTAGGCTTAGGGTTAGGGTTAGAGTATGGCTTAGGTTACGGGTTCGGGGAGGGGTTCGGGTACATCGTAGGGTATGGGTTAGGGTTAGGGTTAAGGTTAGTGTTAGGGTTAGGGCTCGGATTAGGGTACGGGTTAGGATTAGGGTACGTGTTAGGGTTAGGGTAGGGGTTAGGGTTAGGGTACGCGTTAGGGTTAGGGTAGTTATTAAACCTATCCCACTCTCTAGATACCCCTTAGCACGTAAAGGAATATTATTTGGGGGTCCAGCCATGGAGAAGAGTTTAGACACTAGGATAAGATAAGGAACACACCCATTATAAAGAAATCACATTAGGATTCTCGTTTTAAGCTGTTCCTTAAAACACTAGTGCTTAGGAAATCTATTGGAGGCAGAAGCAGTCAAGGGTAGCCTAGGGTTAGGGTTAGGCTTAGGGTTAGGGTTAGGGTACGGCTTAGGGTACGGGTTCGGGGAGGGGTTCGGGTACGGCGTAGGGTATGGGTTAGGGTTAGGGTTAGGGTTAGTGTTAGGGTTAGGGCTCGGTTTAGGGTACGGGTTAGGATTAGGGTACGTGTTAGGGTTAGGGTAGGGGTTAGGGTTAGAGTACGCATTAGGGTTACTGTAGTTATTAAACCTATCCCACTCTCTAGATACCGCTTAGCACGTAAAGGAATATTATTTGGGGGTCCAGCCATGGAGAAGAGTTTAGACACTACGATAATATAAGGAACACACCCATTATAAAGAAATCACATTAGGATTCTCGTTTTAAGCTGTTCCTTCAAACACTAGTGCTTAGGAAATCTATTGGAGGCAGAAGCAGTCAAGGGTAGCCTAGGGTTAGGGTTAGGCTTAGGGTTAGGCTTAGGGTACGGCTTAGGGTATGGGTTCGGGGACGGGTTCGGGTACGGCGTAGGGTATGGGTTAGGGTTAGGGTTAGGGTTAGTGTTAGGGTTAGGGCTCGGTTTAGGATATGGGTTAAGATTAGGGTATGTGTTAGGGTTAGGGTAGGGGTTAGGGTTAGGGTTAGTTTTAGGTTTAGGGCTCGGTTTTGGGTACGGTTTAGGATTAGGGTACGTGTTAGGGTTAGGGTAGGGGTTAGGGTTAGGGTATGCGTTAGGGTTAGGGTAGTTATTAAACCTATCCCACTCTCTAGATACCCCTTAGCACGTAAAGGAATATTATTTGGGGGTCCAGCCATGGAGAAGAGTTTAGACACTAGGATAAGATAAGGAACACACCCATTATAAAGTAATCACATTAGGATTCTCTTTTTAAGCTGTTCCTTAAAACACTAGTGCTTAGGAAATCTATTGGAGGCAGAAGAAGTCAAGGGTAGCCTAGGGTTAGGGTTAGGCTTAGGGTTAGGCTTAGGGTACGGCTTAGGGTACGGGTTCGGGGAGGGGTTCGGGTACGGCGTAGGGTATGGGTTAGGGTTAGGGTTAGGGTTAGTGTTAGGGTTAGGGCTCGGTTTAGGGTACGGGTTAGGATTAGGGTACATGTTAGGGTTAGGGTAGGGGTTCGGGTTAGGGTACGCGTTAGGTTTAGGGTAGTTATTAAACCTATCCCACTCTCTAGATACCCCTTAGCACGTAAAGGAATATTATTTGGGGGTCCAGCCATGGAGAAGAGTGTAGACACTAGGATAAGATAAGGAACACACCCATTATAAAGAAATCAAATTAGGATTCTCTTTTTAAGCCGTTCCTTAAAACAATAGTGCTTAGGAAAACTATTGGAGGCAGAAGCAGTCAAGGGTAGCCTAGGGTTAGGGTGAGGCTTAGGGTTAGGCTTAGGGTACAGCTTAGGTTATGGGTTGGGGAGGGGTTTGGGTACGGCGTAGGGTATGGGTTAGGGTTAGGGTTAGGGTTAGTGTTAGGGTTAGGGCTCGGTTTAGGGTATGGGTTAAGATTAGGGTATGTGTTAGGGTTAGGGTAGGGGTTAGGGTTAGGGTTAGTTTTAGGGTTAGGGCTCGGTTTAGGGTACGGGTTAGGATTAGGGTACGTGTTAGGGTTAGGGTAGGGGTTAGGGTTAGGGTACGCGTTAGGGTTAGGGTAGTTATTAAACCTATCCCACTCTCCAGATACCCCTTAGCACGTAAAGTAATATTATTTAGGGTCCAGCCATGGAGAAGAGTTTAGACACTAGGATAAGATAAGGAACACACCCATTATAAAGAAATCACATTAGGATTCTCTTTTTAAGCTGTTCCTTCAAACACTAGTGCTTAGGAAATCTATTGGAGGCAGAAGCAGTCAAGGGTAGCCTAGGGTTAGGGTTAGGCTTAGGGTTAGGCTTAGGGTACGGCTTACGGTACGGGTTCAGGGAAGGGTTTGGGTATGGCGTAGGGTATGGGTTAGGGTTAGGGTTAGGGTTAGTGTTAGGGTTAGGGCTCGGTTTAGGGTACGGGTTAGGATTAGCGTACGTGTTAGGGATAGGGTAGGGTTTAGGGTTAGGGTACGCATTAGTGTTAGGGTAGTTATTAAACATATCCCACTCTCTAGATACCCCTTAGCACGTAAAGGAATATTATTTGGGGCTCCAGCCATGGAGAAGTGTTTAGACACTAGGATAAGATAAGGAACACACCCATTATAAAGAAATCACATTAGGATTGTCTTTTTAAGCCGTTCCTTAAAACACTAGTGCTTAGGAAATCTATTGGAGGCAGAAGCAGTCAAGGGTAGCCTAGGGTTAGGGTTAGGCTTAGGCTTAGGGTTACGGTACGGCTTAGGTTACGGGTTCGGGGAGGGGTTCGGGTACGGTGTAGGGTATGGGTTAGGGTTAGGGTTAGGGTTAGTGTTAGGGTTAGGGCTCGGTTTAGGGTACGGGTTAGGATTAGGGTACGTGTTAGGGTTAGGGTAGGGGTTAGGGTTAGGGTACGCGTTAGGGTTAGGGTAGTTATTAAACCTATCCCACTCTCTAGATACCCCTTAGCACGTAAAGGAATATTATTTGGGGGTCCAGCCGTGGAGAAGATTTTAGACACTAGGATAAGATAAGGAACACACCCATTATAAAGAAATCACATTAGGATTCTCTTTTTAAGCTGTTCCTTAAAACACTAGTGCTTAGGAAATCTATTGGAGGCAGAAGCAGTCAAGGGTAGCCTAGGGTTAGGGTGAGGCTTAGGGTTAGGCTTAGGGTACGGGTTTGGGGAGGGGTTTGTGTACGGCGTAGTGTATGGGTTAGGGTTAGGGTTAGGGTTAGTGTTAGGGTTAGGGCCCGGTTTAGGGTACGGGTTAGGATTAGGGTACGTGTTAGGGTTAGGGTATGGGTTAGGGTTAGGGTACGCGTTAGGGTTAGGGTACTTACTAAACCTATCCCACTCTCTAGATACCCCTTAGCACGTAAAGGAATATCATTTGGGGGTCCAGCCATGGAGAAGAGTTTAGACACTAGGATAAGGTAAGGAACACACCCATTATAAAGAAATCACATTAGGATTCTCTTTTTAAGCTGTTCCTTAAAACACTAGTGCTTAGGAAATCTATTGGAGGCAGAAGCAGTCAAGGGTAGCCTAGGGTTAGGGTTAGGCTTAGGGTTAGGGTTAGGGTACGGCTTAGGGTACGGGTTCGGGGAGGGGTTCGGGTACGGCGTAGGGTATGGGTTAGGGTTAGGGTTAGGGTTAGTGTTAGGTTTACGGCTCGGTTTAGGGTATGGGTTAAGATTAGGGTATGTGTTAGGGTTAGGGTAGGGGTTAGGGTTAGGGTATGCGTTAGGGTTAGGGTAGTTATTAAACCTATCCCACTCTCTAGATACCCCTTAGCACGTAAACGAATATTATTTGGGGGTCCAGCCATGGAGAAGAGTTTAGACACTAGGATAAGATAAGGAACACACCCATTATAAAGAAATCACATTAGGATTCTCTTTTTAAGCTGTTCCTTAAAACACTAGTGCTTAGGAAATCTATTGGAGGAAGAAGCAGTCAAGGGTAGCCTATGGTTAGGGTTAGGCTTAGGGTTAGGGTTAGGGTACGGCTCAGGGTACGGGTTCGGGGAGGGGTTCGGGTCCTGTGTAGGGTATGGGTTACGGTTAGGGTTAGGGTTAGTTTTAGGGTTAGGGCTCGGTTTAGGGTACGGGTTAGGATTAGGGTACGTGTTAGGGTTAGGGTAGGGGTTAGGGTTAGGGTACACGTTAGGGTTTGGGTAGTTATTAAACCTACCCCACTCTCTAGATACCCCTTAGCACGTAAAGGAATACTATTTGGGGGTCCAGCCATGGAGAAGAGTTTAGAAACAAGGATAAGATAAGGAACACACCCATTATAAAGAAATCACATTAGGATTATCTTTTTAAGCTGTTCCTTAAAACACTAGTGCTTAGGAAATCTATTGGAGGCAGAAGCAGTCAAGGGTAGCCTAGGGTTAGGGTTAGGCTTAGGGTTAGGCTTAGGGTATGGCTTAGGGTACGGGTTCGGGGAGGGGTTCGGGTACAGCGTAGGGTATGGGTTAGGGTTAGGGTTAGGGTTAGTGTTAGGGTTAGGGCTCGGTTTAGGGTATTGGTTAAGATTAGGGTATGTGTTAGTGTTAGGGTAGGGGTTAGGGTTAGGGTTAGTGTTAGGGTTAGGGTAGGGGTTAGGGTTAGGGTTACGCGTTAGGGTTAGGGTAGTTATTAAACCTATCCCACTCTCTAGATACACCTTAGCACGTAAAGGAATATTATTTGGGCGTCCAGCCTTGGAGAAGAGTTTAGACACTAGGATAATAAAAGGAACACACCCATTTTAAAGAAATCACATTAGGATTCTCGTTTTAAGCTGTCCCTTCAAAGACTAGTGCTTAGGAAATCTATTGGAGGCAGAAGCAGTCAAGGGTAGCCTAGGGATAGGGTTAGGCTTAGGGTTAGGCTTAGGGTACGGCTTAGGGTATGGGTTCGGGGAGGGGTTCGGGTACGGCGTAGGGTATGTGTTAGGGTTAGGGTTAGGGTTAGTGTTAGGGTTAGGGCTCGGTTTAGCGTACGGGTTAGGATTAGGGTACAAGTTAGGGTTAGGGTAGGGTTTAGGGTTAGGGTACGCATTAGGGTTAGGGTAGTTATTAAACCTATCCCACTCTCTAGATACCCCTTAGCACGTAAAGGAATATTATTTGGGGGTCCAGCCATGGAGAAGAGTTTAGACACTAGGATAAGATAAGGAACACACCCATTATAAAGAAATCACATTAGGATTCTCTTTTTAAGCCGTTCCTTAAAACACTAGTGCTTAGGAAATCTATTGGAGGCAGAAGCAGTCAAGGGTAGCCTAGGGTTAGGGTTAGGCTTAGGGTTAGGGTTACGGTACGGCTTAGGTTACGGGTTCGGGGAGGAGTTCGGGTATGGCGTAGGGTATGGGTTAGGGTTAGGGTTAGGTTTAGTGTTAGGGTTAGGGCTCGGTTTAGGGTACGGGTTAGGATTAGGGTACGTGTTAGGGTTAGGGTAGGGTTTAGGGTTAGGGTACGCGTTAGGGTTAGGGTAGTTATTAAACCTATCCCACTCTCTAGATACACCTTAGCACGTAAAGGAATATTAGTTGGAGGTCCAGCCTTGGAGAAGAGTTTATACACTAGGATAAGATAAGGAACACACCCATTATAAAGAAATCACATTAGGATTCTCTTTTTAAGCTGTTCCTTAAAACACTAGTGCTTAGGAAATCTATTGGAGGCAGAAGCAGTCATGGGTAGCCTAGGGTTAGGGTTAGGCTTAGGGTTAGGGTTAGGGTACGGCTTAGGGTACGGGTTCGGGGAGGGCTTCGGGTACGGCGTAGGGTATGGCTTAGGGTTAGGGTTAGGGTTAGTTTTAGCTTTAGAGCTCGGTTTAGGGTACGGGTTAGGATTAGGGTACGTGTTAGGGTTAGGGTAGGGGTTAGGGTTAGGGTACGCGTTAGGGTTAGGGTAGTTATTAAACCTATCCCACTCTCTAGATACCCCTTAGCACGTAAAGGAATATTATTTGGGGGTCCAGCCATGGAGAAGAGTTTAGACACTAGGATAAGATAAGGAACACACCCATTATAAAGAAATCAAATTAGGATTCTCTTTTTAAGCCGTTCCTTAAAACACTAGTGCTTAGGAAATCTATTGGAGGCAGAAGCAGTCAAGGGTAGCCTAGGGTTAGGGTTAGGCTTAGGGTTAGGCTTAGGGTACGGCTTAGGTTACGGGTTCGGGGAGGGGTTTGGGTACGGCGTAGGGTATGGGTTAGTGTTAGGGTTAGGGTTATTGTTAGGGTTAGGGCTCGGTTTAGGATACGGGTTAGGATTAGGGTACGTGTTAGGGTTAGGGTAGGGGTTAGGGTTAGGGTACGCGTTAGGGTTAGGGTAGTTATTAAACCTATCCCACTCTCTAGATACCCCTTAGCACGTAAAGGAATATTATTTGGGGGTCCAGCCATGGAGAAGAGTTTAGACACTAGGATAAGATAAGGAACACACCCATTATAAAGAAATCACATTAGGATTCTCTTTTTAAGCTGTTCCTTAAAACACTAGTGCTTAGGAAATCTATTGGAGGCAGAAGCAGTCAAGGGTAGCCTAGGGTTAGGGTTAGGCTAAGGGTTAGGCTTAGGGTACGGCTTAGGGTACGGGTTCGGGGAGGGGTTCGGGTACGGCGTAGGGTACGGGTTAGGGTTAGGGTTAGGGTTAGTGTTAGGGTTAGGGCTCGGTTTAGGGTACGGGTTAGGATTAGGGTACGTGTTAGTGTTAGGGTAGGGGTTAGGGTTAGAGTACGCATTAGGGTTACTGTAATTATTAAACCTATCCCACTCTCTAGATACCGCTTAGCACGTAAAGGAATATTATTTGGGGGTCCAGCCATGGAGAAGAGTTTAGACACTACGATAATATAAGGAACACACCCATTATAAAGAAATAACATTAGGATTCTCGTTTTAAGCTGTTCCTTCAAACACTAGTGCTTAGGAAATCTATTGGAGGCAGAAGCAGTCAAGGGTAGCCTAGGGTTAGGGTTAGGTTTAGGGTTAGGCTTAGGGTACGGCTTAGGGTATGGGTTCGGGGAGGGGTTCGGGTACGACGTAGGGTATGGTTTAGGGTTAGGGTTAGGGTTAGTGTTAGGGTTAGGGCTCGGTTTAGGGTATGGGTTAAGATTAGGGTATGTGTTAGGGTTAGGGTAGGGATTAGGGTTAGGGTTAGTTTTAGGGTTAGGGCTCGGTTTAGGGTACGGGGTAGGATTAGGGTACGTGTTAGGGTTAGGGTAGGGGTTCGGGTTAGGGTATGCGTAAGGGTTAGCGTAGTTATTAAACCTATCCCACTCTCTAGATACCCCTTAGCACGTAAAGGAATATTATTTGGGGGTCCAGCCATGGAGAAGAGTTTAGACACTAGGATAAGATAAGGAACACACCCATTATAAAGAAATCACATTAGGATTCTCTTTTTAAGCTGTTCCTTAAAACACTAGTGCTTAGGAAATCTATTGGAGGCAGAAGCAGTCAAGGGTAGCCTAGGGTTAGGGTTAGGCTTAGGGTTAGGGTTAGGGTACGGCTTAGGGTACGGGTTCGGGGAGGGCTTCGGGTACGGCGTAGGGTATGGGTTAGGGTTAGGGTTAGGGTTAGTTTTAGCTTTAGAGCTCGGTTTAGGGTACGGGTTAGGATTAGGGTACGTGTTAGGGTTAGGGTAGGGGTTAGGGTTAGGGTACGCGTTAGGGTTAGGGTAGTTATTAAACCTATCCCACTCTCTAGATACCCCTTAGCACGTAAAGTAATATTATTTAGGGTCCAGCCATGGAGAAGGGTTTAGACACTAGGATAAGATAAGGAACACACCCATTATAAAGAAATCACATTAGGATTCTCTTTTTAAGCTGTTCCTTCAAACACTAGTGCTTAGGAAATCTATTGGAGGCAGAAGCAGTCAAGGGGAGCCTAGGGTTAGGGTTAGGCTTAGGGTTAAGCTTAGGGTACGGCTTAGGGTACGGGTTCGGGGAGGGGTTTGGGTATGGCGTAGGGTATGTGTTAGGGTTAGGGTTAGGGTTAGTGTTAGGGTTAGGGCTCGGTTTAGGGTACAGGTTAGGATTAGGGTACGTGTTAGGGTTAGGGTAGGGTTTAGGGTTAGGGTACGCATTAGGGTTAGGGTAGTTATTAAACGTATCCCACTCTCTAGATACCCCTTAGCACGTAAAGGAATATTATTTGGGGGTCCAGCCATGGAGAAGAGTTTAGACACTAGGATAAGATAAGGAACACACCCATTATAAAGAAATCACATTAGGATTCTCTTTTTAAGCCGTTCCTTAAAACACTAGTGCTTAGGAAATCTACTGGAGGCAGAAGCAGTCAAGGGTAGCCTAGGGTTAGGGTTAGGCTTAGGGTTAGGGTTAGGGTACGGCTTAGGGTACGGGTTCGGGGAGGGCTTCGGGTACGGCGTAGGGTATGGGTTAGGGTTAGGTTTAGGGTTAGTTTTAGCTTTAGACCTCGGCTTAGGGTACGGGTTAGGATTAGGGTACGTGTTAGGGTTAGGGTAGGGGTTAGGGTTAGGGTACGCGTTAGGGTTAGAGTAGTTATTAAACCTATCCCACTCTCTAGATACCCCTTAGCACGTAAAGTAATATTATTTAGGGTCCAGCCATGGAGAAGAGTTTAGACACTAGGATAAGATAAGGAACACACCCATTATAAAGAAATCACATTAGGATTCTCTTTTTAAGCTGTTCCTTCAAACACTAGTGCTTAGGAAATCTATTGGAGGCAGAAGCAGTCAAGGGTAGCCTAGGGTTAGCGTTAGTCTTACGGTTAGGCTTAGGGTACGGCTTAGGGTACGGGTTCGGGGAGGGGTTTGGGTATGGCGTAGGGTATGGGTTAGGGTTAGGGTTAGGGTTAGTGTTAGGGTTAGGGCTCGGTTTAGGGTACGGGTTAGGATTAGGGTACGTGTTAGGGTTAGGGTAGGGTTTAGGGTTAGGGTACGCATTAGGGTTAGGGTAGTTATTAAACCTATCCCACTCTCTAGATACCCCTTAGCACGTAAAGGAATATTATTTGGGGGTCCAGCCATGGAGAAGAGTTTAGACACTAGGATAAGATAAGGAACACACCCATTATAAAGAAATCACATTAGGATTCTCTTTTTAAGCTGTTCCTTAAAACAATAGTGCTTAGGAAATCTATTGGAGGCAGAAGCAGTCAAGGGTAGCCTAGGGTTAGGGTGAGGCTTAGGGTTAGGCTTAGGGTACGGCTTAGGTTACGGGTTCGGGGAGGGGTTTGGTTACGGCGTAGGGTATGGGTTAGTGTTAGGGTTAGGGTTATTGTTAGGGTTAGGGCTCGGTTTAGGGTACGGGTTAGGATTAGGGTACGTGTTAGGGTTAGGGTACGCGTTAGAGTTAGGGTAGTTATTAAACCTATCCCACTCTCTAGATACCCCTTAGCACGTAAAGGAATATTATTTGGGGGTCCAACCATGGAGAAGAGTTTAGACACTAGGATAAGATAAGGAACACACACATTATAAAGAAATCACCTTAGGATTCTCTTTTTAAGCTGTTCCTTAAAACACTAGTGCTTAGGAAATCTATTGGAGGCAGAAGCAGTCAATGGTAGCCTAGGGTTAGGGTTAGGCTTAGGGTTAGGGTTAGAGTATGGCTTAGGTTACGGGTTCGGGGAGGGGTTCGGGTACATCGTAGGGTATTGGTTAGGGTTAGGGTTAAGGTTAGTGTTAGGGTTAGGGCTCAGATTAGGGTACGGGTTAGGATTAGGGTACGTGTTAGGGTTAGGGTAGGGGTTAGGGTTAGGGTACGCGTTAGGGTTAGGGTAGTTATTAAACCGATCCCACTCTGTAGATACCCCTTAGCACGTAAAGGAATATTATTTGGGGGTCCAGCCATGGAGAAGAGTTTAGACACTAGGATAAGATAAGGAACACACCCATTATAAAGAAATCACATTAGGATTCTCGTTTTAAGCTGTTCCTTAAAACAGTAGTGCTTAGGAAATCTATTGGAGGCAGAAGCAGTCAAGGGTAGCCTAGGGTTAGGGTTAGGCTTAGGGTTAGGGTTAGGGTACGGCTTAGGGTACGGATTCGGGGAGGGGTTCGGGTACGGCGTAGGGTATGGGTTAGGGTTAGGGTTAGGGTTAGTGTTAGGGTTAGGGCTCGGTTTAGGGTACGGGTTAGGATTAGGGTACGTGTTAGGGTTAGGGTAGGGGTTAGGGTTAGAGTACGCATTAGGGTTACTGTAGTTATTAAACCTATCCCACTCTCTAGATACCGCTTAGCACGTAAAGGAATATTATTTGGGTGTCCAGCCATGGAGAAGAGTTTAGACACTACGATAATATAAGGAACACACCCATTATAAAGAAATCACATTAGGATTCTCGTTTTAAGCTGTTCCTTCAAACACTAGTGCTTAGGAAATCTATTGGAGGCAGAAGCAGTCAAGGGTAGCCTAGGGTTAGGGTTAGGCTTAGGGTTAGGCTTAGGGTACGGCTTAGGGTATGGGTTCGGGGATGGGTTAGGGTACGGCGTAGGGTATGGGTTAGGGTTAGGGTTAGGGTTAGTGTTAGGGTTAGGGCTCGGTTTAGGATATGGGTTAAGATTAGGGTATGTGTTAGGGTTAGGGTAGGGGTTAGGGTTAGGGTTAGTTTTAGGGTTAGGGTTCGGTTTAGGGTACGGTTTAGGATTAGGGTACGTGTTAGGGTTAGGGTAGGGGTTAGGGTTAGGGTACGCGTTAGGGTTAGGGTAGTTATTAAACCTATCCCACTCTCTAGATACCCCTTAGCACGTAAAGGAATATTATTTGGGGGTCCAACCATGGAGAAGAGTTTAGACACTAGGATAAGATAAGGAACACACCCATTATAAAGAAATCACCTTAGGATTCTCTTTTTAAGCTGTTCCTTAAAACACTAGTGCTTAGGAAATCTATTGGAGGCAGAAGCAGTCAAGGGTAGCCTAGGGTTAGGGTTAGCCTTAGGGTTAGGGTTAGAGTATGGCTTAGGTTACGGGTTCGGGGAGGGGTTCGGGTACATTGTAGGGTATGGGTTAGGGTTAGGGTTAGCGTTAGTGTTAGGGTTAGGGCTCGGATTAGGGTACGGGTTAGGATTAGGGTACGTGTTAGGGTTAGGGTAGGGGTTAGGGTTAGGGTACGCGTTAGGGTTAGGGTAGTTATTAAACCTATCCCACTCTCTAGATACCCCTTAGCACGTAAAGGAATATTATTTGGGGGTCCAGCCATGGAGAAGAGTTTAGACACTAGGATAAGATAAGGAACACACCCATTATAAAGAAATCACATTAGGATTCTCGTTTTAAGCTGTTCCTTAAAACAGTAGTGCTTAGGAAATCTATTGGAGGCAGAAGCAGTCAAGGGTAGCCTAGGGTTAGGGTTAGGCTTAGGGTTAGGGTTAGGGTACGGCTTAGGGTACGGGTTCGGGGAGGGGTTCGGGTACGGCGTAGGGTATGGGTTAGGGTTAGGGTTAGGGTTAGTGTTAGGGTTAGGGCTCGGTTTAGGGTACGGGTTAGGATTAGGGTACGTGTTAGGGTTAGGGTAGGGGTTAGGGTTAGAGTACGCATTAGGGTTACTGTAGTTATTAAACCTATCCCACTCTCTAGATACCGCTTAGCACGTAAAGGAATATTATTTGGGGGTCCAGCCATGGAGAAGAGTTTAGACACTACGATAATATAAGGAACACACCCATTATAAAGAAATCACATTAGGATTCTCGTTTTAAGCTGTTCCTTCAAACACTAGTGCTTAGGAAATCTATTGGAGGCAGAAGCAGTCAAGGGTAGCCTAGGGTTAGGGTTAGGCTTAGGGTTAGGCTTAGGGTACGGCTTAGGGTATGGGTTCGGGGACGGGTTCGGGTACGGCGTAGGGTATGGGTTAGGGTTAGGGTTAGGGTTAGTGTTAGGGTTAGGGCTCGGTTTAGGATATGGGTTAAGATTAGGGTATGTGTTAGGGTTAGGGTAGGGGTTAGGGTTAGGGTTAGTTTTAGGGTTAGGGCTCGGTTTAGGGTTCGGTTTAGGATTAGGGTACGTGTTAGGGTTAGGGTAGGGGTTAGGGTTAGGGTATGCGTTAGGGTTAGGGTAGTTATTAAACCTATCCCACTCTCTAGATACCCCTTAGCACGTAAAGGAATATTATTTGGGGGTCCAGCCATGGAGAAGAGTTTAGACACTAGGATAAGATAAGGAACACACCCATTATAAAGTAATCACATTAGGATTCTCTTTTTAAGCTGTTCCTTAAAACACTAGTGCTTAGGAAATCTATTGGAGGCAGAAGCAGTCAAGGGTAGCCTAGGGTTAGGGTTAGGCTTAGGGTTAGGCTTAGGGTACGGCTTAGGGTACGGGTTCGGGGAGGGGTTCGGGTACGGCGTAGGGTATGGGTTAGGGTTAGGGTTAGGGTTAGTGTTAGGGTTAGGGCTCGGTTTAGGGTACGGGTTAGGATTAGGGTACATGTTAGGGTTAGGGTAGGGGTTAGGGTTAGGGTACGCGTTAGGTTTAGGGTAGTTATTAAACCTATCCCACTCTCTAGATACCCCTTAGCACGTAAAGGAATATTATTTGGGGGTCCAGCCATGGAGAAGAGTTTAGACACTAGGATAAGATAAGGAACACACCCATTATAAAGAAATCAAATTAGGATTCTCTTTTTAAGCCGTTCCTTAAAACAATAGTGCTTAGGAAATCTATTGGAGGCAGAAGCAGTCAAGGGTAGCCTAGGGTTAGGGTGAGGCTTAGGGTTAGGCTTAGGGTACGGCTTAGGTTACGGGTTCGGGGAGGGGTTTGGGTACGGCGTAGGGTATGGGTTAGGGTTAGGGTTAGGGTTAGTGTTAGGGTTAGGGCTCGGTTTAGGTTATGGGTTAAGATTAGGGTATGTGTTAGGGTTAGGGTAGGGGTTAGGTTTAGGGTTAGTTTTAGGGTTAGGGCTCGGTTTAAGGTACGGGTTAGGATTAGGGTACGTGTTAGGGTTAGGGTAGGGGTTAGGGTTAGGGTACGCGTTAGGGTTAGGGTAGTTATTAAACCTATCCCACTCTCTAGATACCCCTTAGCACGTAAAGTAATATTATTTAGGGTCCAGCCATGGAGAAGAGTTTAGACACTAGGATAAGATAAGGAACACACCCATTATAAAGAAATCACATTAGGATTCTCTTTTTAAGCTGTTCCTTCAAACACTAGTGCTTAGGAAATCTATTGGAGGCAGAAGCAGTCAAGGGTAGCCTAGGGTTAGGGTTAGGCTTAGGGTTAGGCTTAGGGTACGGCTTACGGTACGGGTTCGGGGAAGGGTTTGGGTATGGCGTAGGGTATGGGTTAGGGTTAGGGTTAGGGTTAGTGTTAGGGTTAGGGCTCGGTTTAGCGTACGGGTTAGGATTAGCGTACGTGTTAGGGTTAGGGTAGGGTTTAGGGTTAGGGTACGCATTAGGGTTAGGGTAGTTATTAAACCTATCCCACTCTCTAGATACCCCTTAGCACGTAAAGGAATATTATTTGGGGGTCCAGCCATGGAGAAGAGTTTAGACACTAGGATAAGATAAGGAACACACCCATTATAAAGAAATCACATTAGGATTGTCTTTTTAAGCCGTTCCTTAAAACACTAGTGCTTAGGAAATATATTGGAGGCAGAAGCAGTCAAGGGTAGCCTAGGGTTAGGGTTAGGCTTAGGGTTAGGGTTACGGTACGGCTTAGGTTACGGGCTCGGGGAGGGGTTCGGGTACGGTGTAGGGTATGGGTTAGGGTTAGGGTTAGGTTTAGTGTTAGGGTTAGGGCTCGGTTTAGGGTACGGGTTAGGATTAGGGTACGTGTTAGGGTTAGGGTAGGGGTTAGGTTTAGGGTACGCGTTAGGGTTAGGGTAGTTATTAAACCTATCCCACTCTCTAGATACCCCTTAGCACGTAAAGGAATATTATTTGGGGGTCCAGCCATGGAGAAGATTTTAGACACTAGGGTAAGATAAGGAACACACCCATTATAAAGAAATCACATTAGGATTCTCTTTTTAAGCTGTTCCTTAAAACACTAGTGCTTAGGAAATCTATTGGAGGCAGAAGCAGTCAAGGGTAGCCTAGGGTTAGGGTGAGGCTTAGGGTTAGGCTTAGGGTACGGGTTCGGGGAGGGGTTCGGGTCCTGTGTAGGGTATGGGTTATGGTTAGGGTTAGGGTTAGTTTTAGGGTTAGGGCTCGGTTTAGGGTACGGGTTAGGATTAGGGTACGTGTTAGGGTTAGGGTAGTGGTTAGGGTTAGGGTACACGTTAGGGTTTGGGTAGTTATTAAACCTACCCCACTCTCTAGATACCCCTTAGCACGTAAAGGAATATTATTTGGGGGTCCAGCCATGGAGAAGAGTTTAGACACAAGGATAAGATAAGGAACACACCCATTATAAAGAAATCACATTAGGATTATCTTTTTAAGCTGTTCCTTAAAACACTAGTGCTTAGGAAATCTATTGGAGGCAGAAGCAGTCAAGGGTAGCCTAGGGTTAGGGTTAGGCTTAGGGTTAGGCTTAGGGTACGGCTTAGGGTACGGGTTCGGGGAGGGGTTCGGGTACAGCGTAGGGTATGGGTTAGGGTTAGGGTTAGGGTTAGTGTTAGGGTTAGGGCTCGGTTTAGGGTATTGGTTAAGATTAGGGTATGTGTTAGGGTTAGGGTAGGGGTTAGGGTTAGGGTTAGTGTTAGGGTTAGGGTAGGCGTTAGGGTTAGGGTACGCGTTAGGGTTAGGGTAGTTATTAAACCTATCCCACTCTCTAGATACCCCTTAGCAGGTAAAGGAATATTATTTGGAGGTCCAGCCCTGGAGAAGAGTTTAGACACTAGGATAAGATAAGGAACACACCTATTATAAAGAAATCACATTAGGATTCTCTTTTTAAGCTGTTCCTTAAAACACTAGTGCTTAGGAAATCTATTGGAGGCAGAAGCAGTCAAGGGTAGCCTAAGGTTAGGGTTAGGCTTAGGGTTAGGGTTAGGGTACAGCTTAGGGTACGGGTTCGGGGAGGCTTTCGGGTACGGCCTAGGGTATGGGTTAGGGTTAGGGTCAGTGTTAGGGTTAGGGCTCGGTTTAGGGTACGGGTTAGGATTAGGGTACATGTTAGGGTTAGGGTAGGGGTTAGGGTTAGGGTACGCGTTAGGTTTAGGGTAGTTATTAAACCTATCCCACTCTCTAGATACCCCTTAGCACGTAAAGGAATATTATTTGGGGGTCCAGCCATGGAGAAGAGTTTAGACACTAGGATAAGATAAGGAACACACCCATTATAAAGAAATCAAATTAGGATTCTCTTTTTAAGCCGTTCCTTAAAACAATAGTGCTTAGGAAATCTATTGGAGGCAGAAGCAGTCAAGGGTAGCCTAGGGTTAGGGTGAGGCTTAGGGTTAGGCTTAGGGTACGGCTTAGGTTACGGGTTCGGGGAGGGGTTTGGGTACGGCGTAGGGTATGGGTTAGGGTTAGGGTTAGGGTTAGTGTTAGGGTTAGGGCTCGGTTTAGGGTATGGGTTAAGATTAGGGTATGTGTTAGGGTTAGGGTAGGGGTTAGGGTTAGGGTTAGTTTTAGGGTTAGGGCTCGGTTTAGGGTACGGGTTAGGATTAGGGTACGTGTTAGGGTTAGGGTAGGGGTTAGGGTTAGGGTACGCGTTAGGGTTAGGGTAGTTATTAAACCTATCCCACTCTCTAGATACCCCTTAGCACGTAAAGTAATATTATTTAGGGTCCAGACATGGAGAAGAGTTTAGACACTAGGATAAGATAAGGAACACACGCATTATAAAGAAATCACATTAGGATTCTCTTTTTAAGCTGTTCCTTCAAACACTAGTGCTTAGGAAATCTATTGGAGGCAGAAGCAGTCAAGGGTAGCCTAGGGTTAGGGTTAGGCTTAGGGTTAGGCTTAGGGTACGGCTTACGGTACGGGTTCGGGGAAGGGTTTGGGTATGGCGTAGGGTATGGGTTAGGGTTAGGGTTAGGGTTAGTGTTAGGGTTAGGGCTCGGTTTAGGGTACGGGTTAGGATCAGCGTACGTGTTAGGGTTAGGGTAGGGTTTAGGGTTAGGGTACGCATTAGGGTTAGGGTAGTTATTAAACCTATCCCACTCTCTAGATACGCCTTAGCACGTAAAGGAATATTATTTGGGGGTCCAGCCATGGAGAAGAGTTTAGACACTAGGATAAGATAAGGAACACACCCATTATAAAGAAATCACATTAGGATTGTCTTTTTAAGCCGTTCCTTAAAACACTAGTGCTTAGGAAATCTATTGGAGGCAGAAGCAGTCAAGGGTAGCCTAGGGTTAGGGTTAGGCTTAGGGTTAGGGTTAGGGTACAGCTTAGGGTACGGGTTCGGGGAGGCTTTCGGGTACGGCCTAGGGTATGGGTTAGGGTTAGGGTCAGTGTTAGGGTTAGGGCTCGGTTTAGGGTACGGGTTAGGATTAGGGTACGTGTTAGGGTTAGGGTAGGGGTTAGGGTTAGGGTACGCGTTAGGGTTAGGGTAGTTATTAAACCTATCCCACTCTCTAGATACCCCTTAGCACGTAAAGGAATATTATTTGGGGGTCCAGCCATGGAGAAGAGTTTAGACACTAGGATAATAAAAGGAACACACCCAGTATAAAGAAATCACATTAGGATTCTCGTTTTAAGCTGTCCCTTCAAACACTAGTGCTTAGGAAATCTATTGGAGGCAGAAGCAGTCAAGGGTAGCCTAGGGATAGGGTTAGGCTTAGGGTTAGGCTTAGGGTACGGCTTAGGGTACGGGTTCGGGGAGGGGTTCGGGTACGGCGTAGGGTATGTGTTAGGGTTAGGGTTAGGGTTAGTGTTAGGGTTAGGGCTCGGTTTAGGATACGGGTTAGGATTAGGGTACACGTTAGGGTTAGGGTAGGGTTTAGGGTTAGGGTACGCATTAGGGTTAGGGTAGTTATTAAACCTACCCCACTCTCTAGATACCCCTTAGCACGTAAAGGAATATTATTTGGGGGTCCAGCCGTGGAGAAGATTTTAGACACTAGGATAAGATAAGGAACACACCCATTATAAAGAAATCACATTAGGATTCTCTTTTTAAGCTGTTCCTTAAAACACTAGTGCTTAGGAAATCTATTGGAGGCAGAAGAAGTCAAGGGTAGCCTAGGGTTAGGGTGAGGCTTAGGGTTAGGCTTAGGGTACGGGTTTGGGGAGGGGTTTGTGTACGGCGTAGTGTATGGGTTAGGGTTAGGGTTAGGGTTAGTGTTAGGGTTAGGGCTCGGTTTAGGGTACGGGTTAGGATTAGGGTACGTGTTAGGGTTAGGGTATGGGTTAGGGTTAGGGTACGCGTTAGGGTTAGGGTAGTTACTAAACCTATCCCACTCTCTAGATACCCCTTAGCACGTAAAGGAATATCATTTGGGGGTCCAGCCATGGAGAAGAGTTTAGACACTAGGATAAGATAAGGAACACACCCATTATAAAGAAATCACATTAGGATTCTCGTTTTAAGCTGTTCCTTAAAACCGTAGTGCTTAGGAAATCTATTGGAGGCAGAAGCAGTCAAGGGTAGCCTAGGGTTAGGGTTAGGCTTAGGGTTAGGGTTAGGGTACGGCTTAGGGTACGGGTTCGGGGAGGGGTTCGGGTACGGCGTAGGGTATGGGTTAGGGTTAGGGTTAGGGTTAGTGTTAGGGTTAGGGCTCGGTTTAGGGTATGGGTTAAGATTAGGGTATGTGTTAGGGTTAGGGTAGGGGTTAGGGTTAGGGTATGCGTTAGGGTTAGGGTAGTTATTAAACCTATCCCACTCTCTAGATACCCCTTAGCACGTAAAGGAATATTATTTGGGGGTCCAGCCATGGAGAAGAGTTTAGACACTAGGATAAGATAAGGAACACACCCATTATAAAGAAATCACATTAGGATTCTCTTTTTAAGCTGTTCCTTAAAACACTAGTGCTTAGGAAATCTATTGGAGGAAGAAGCAGTCAAGGGTAGCCTATGGTTAGGGTTAGGCTTAGGGTTAGGGTTAGGGTACGGCTCAGGGTACGGGTTCGGGGAGGGGTTCGGGTCCTGTGTAGGGTATGGGTTACGGTTAGGGTTAGGGTTAGTTTTAGGGTTAGGGCTCGGTTTAGGGTACGGGTTAGGATTAGGGTACGTGTTAGGGTTAGGGTAGGGGTTAGGGTTAGGGTACACGTTAGGGTTTGGGTAGTTATTAAACCTACCCCACTCTCTAGATACCCCTTAGCACGTAAAGGAATATTATTTGGGGTTCCAGCCATGGAGAAGAGTTTAGACACAAGGATAAGATAAGGAACACACCCATTATAAAGAAATCACATTAGGATTATCTTTTTAAGCTGTTCCTTAAAACACTAGTGCTTAGGAAATCTATTGGAGGCAGAAGCAGTCAAGGGTAGCCTAGGGTTAGGTTTAGGCTTAGGGTTAGGCTTAGGGTACGGCTTAGGGTACGGGTTCGGGGAGGGGTTCGGGTACAGTGTAGGGTATGGGTTAGGGTTAGGGTTAGGGTTAGTGTTAGGGTTAGGGCTCGGTTTAGGGTATTGGTTAAGATTAGGGTATGTGTTATGGTTAGGGTAGGGGTTAGGGTTAGGGTTAGTGTTAGGGTTAGGGTAGGGTTTAGGGTTAGGGTACGCATTAGGGTTAGGGTAGTTATTAAACCTATCCCACTCTCTAGATACCCCTTAGCACGTAAAGGAATATTATTTGGGCGTCCAGCCATGGAGAAGAGTTTAGACACTAGGATAAGATAAGGAACACACCCATTATAAAGAAATCACATTAGGATTCTCTTTTTAAGCCGTTCCTTAAAACACTAGTGCTTAGGAAATCTATTGGAGGCAGAAGCAGTCAAGGGTAGCCTAGGGTTAGGGTTAGGCTTAGGGTTAGGGTTAGAGTATGGCTTAGGTTACGGGTTCGGGGAGGGGTTCGGGTACATCGTAGGGTATGGGTTAGGGTTAGGGTTAGTGTTAGGGTTAGGGCTCGGTTTAGGGTACGGGTTAGGATTAGGGTACGTGTTAGGGTTAGGGTAGGGTTTAGGGTTAGGGTACGCGTTAGGGTTAGGGTAGTTATTAAACCTATCCCACTCTCTAGATACACCTTAGCACGTAAAGGAATATTAGTTGGAGGTCCAGCCTTGGAGAAGAGTTTATACACTAGGATAAGATAAGGAACACACCCATTATAAAGAAATCACATTAGGATTCTCTTTCTAAGCTGCTCCTTAAACACTAGTGCCAGAGTTGCTGTTGGCAATTTACATCCCGCCCATCAGTGTAGCAAGGCTCCCATTTCTCCATGGCCTGTCCTGCATTTCTGGTTTTGACACTTTTTTCAGCATGGCCCTTTTGACCGATGGGTAGGGAGTCTGCTTTGTAGCCCTGATTTGCCTTTCCAGGTTGCTTGGTTGGCCAAAAAGGGCGTATGCGTTTTTTCCTGAATATATTCAGGAAAAAACGCATACGCCCTTTTTGGCCAAGGGCATCATTGTCAACGTTTTGCCGCTTTTCATGTTCTTTAAAGGCGATTCGAATCTACCTCCTGAAATCTGTTTCCTCCAATTCTGCCTTGATTTCAAATCCTCTTCTTTGCCTTCGCTCAATATATTTGTGGACGAGAGTTATCATTTATAACTCTGCAGGTTTGTAAATTGCAGTGCCCTGAAGCTCCATTTTACAACTCGCTTTTTTGGGAGCTGGCCGCAAAAGCGCAGGATGGCTTCAGGCCCTGTTCTGGTTCCGGGGGGCAGGCTGAGCCTGTGGTTAATTCTTCTTCCTGATGGGAAAATAGAGTGACCTGTGCCTGTCCCAACACCAAGAGCTAGTCTCTCCCTGGTTCCCCGTCTTCCCGTTCAACCTCTGGACAAATTGCAACCTGTACGGAACAGGAGGTTAAAGGTGCTGATGCTCCAAGGAGGGAGATTTCTAGTAAAGCGGCTGGAATAGCGAACCCGGGCACAAGGAGATGAGAAATGAGGTGCGTTTTAGAAACCTTTCCACATCACACGGTGTACCATCTTCTGGGTTTCTCATGCATGTTTTCGATGTAGGAAGATGCCCTTGAACCTGGAGATTTGGGGCCCATGGGATGGGCACCACTCACTATTACTTTAAAGGGTCTGCGTTTGCTCACCCAACCTCACCAAACCTCTCAGCCCCAAGAGTGTCCACCCTTATGTCTCATCCAGCTGTGGGTCTAGATATGGTCAATCCAGGTTGCATCACAGCCCCTGAACGCATTGTGTAAGAATTTCTCTCTCTTTCACTGTCTTTGTTTCATGGGTTTGTAAAAGTAATTTATTTTTATAATGGGGTTTAGCTGCTTTTCACTGCTGTGTTTATGCCGCTTTACACCCACTTGACACACTAACAGAGAGATATCAATACATAGGTTTTAAGATTATTACTAGTCAGATATATTCTTGTGCGGTGAATAGGGCGTGTTGAGTCCAGTTCTCTGAGCAAGGAGTAGGTCTTGTCTATTACATATTGGGTTTATGGAACGGTATCTGAGCTAATTTGAAACCCTTGTTGTATGTATCACCCCACCTCACCTTTCCCGTTAAGCAGCCATAGTGTGTTTTCTGCATGTGTGACTCCGTTCTGTTTTGTAATTCAGTTCAAGTGTAACGGTTTTTACATTCCCTCTATCAGTGATACCTTATGAGAAGTGTCCTTTTCTGTGTGACTTACTTCACTTAGAATCGTCATACCTAAATCCACTCATCATGCTGCTACTAGCCTTATGACATTGATTTCATGGCTGAGTGATATTCCATTGTACATAAGGACCACAACTTCTTTATCCATTTTTCTCTTTCCTGGGATATTGAAGGTGGAATGAAGTGGAGGTCCTTGTCAACAGAGCAGCCCTAAACTTTGGGGTGCTTGTGTCTTGCTGATTTTTTATTTTCCCAATTTATACCCCCATGAGTGGAAGTGCCCTATGCTCTCTAAGCTGTGTTTTTTAGATGTTTCAGGACACACCATAAGCTTCTCCTGAGTGGCTGTTGGCAATTTACATCCCGCCCATCAGTGTAGCAAGGCTCCCATTTCTCCATGGCATGTCCTGCATTTCTGGTTTTGACACTTTTTTCAGCATGGCCCTTTTGACCGATGGGAAGCGAGACTTCTTTGTAGCACTGATTTGCCTTTGCAGGTTGCTTGCTTGGTCAAAAAGGGCGTATGCGTTTTTTCCTGAATATATTCAGGAAAAAACGCATACGCCCTTTTTGGCCAAGGGCATCATTGTCAACGTTTTGCCCCTTTTCATGTGCTTTAAAGGCGATTCCAATCTACCTCCTGAAATCTGTTTCCTGCAATTCTGCCTTGATTTCAAATCCTCTTCTTTGCCTTCCCTCAGTATATTTGTGGACGAGAGTTATCATTTATAACTCTGCAGGTTTGTGAATTGCAGTGCCCTGAACCTCCATTTCACAACTCGCTTTTTAGGGAGCTGGCCGCAAAAGCGCAGGATGGCTTCAGGCCCTGTTGTGGTTCCGGGTGGCAGGCTGAGCCTGTGGTTAATTCTTCTTCCTGATGGGAAAATAGAGTGACCTGTGCCTGTCCCAACACCAAGAGGTGGTCTCTCATTGGTTCCACGTCTTCCCGTTCACCCTCAGGACAAATTGCAACCTGTACGGAACAGGAGGTTAAAGGTGCTGATGCTCCAAGTAGGGAGATTTCTAGTAAAGCGGCTGGAACAGCGAACCCGGGCACAAGGAGATGAGAAATGAGGTGCGTTTTAGAAACCTTTCCACATCACACGGTGTACCATCTTCTGGGTTTCTCATGCATGTTTTCGATGTAGGAAGATGCCCTTGAACCTGGAGATTTGGGGCCCAGGGGATGGGCACCACTCACTATTACTTTAAAGGGTCTGCGTTTGCTCACCCAACCTCATCAAACCTCTCAGCCCCGAGAGTGTCCACCCTTATGTCTCATCCAGCTGTGGGTCTAGATATGGTCAATCCAGGTTGCATCACAGCCCCTGAACGAATTGTGTAAGAATTTCTCTCTCTTTCACTGTCTTTGTTTCATGGGTTTTTAAAAGTAATTTATTTTTATAATGGGGTTTAGCTGCTTTTCACTGCTGTGTTTATGCCGCTTTACACCCACATGGCACACTAACAGAGAGATATCAATACATAGGTTTTAAGATTATTACTAGTCAGATATATTCTTGTGCGGTGAATAGGGCGTGTTGAGTCCAGTTCTCTGAGCAAGGAGTAGGTCTTGTCTAATACATATTGGGTTTATGGAACGGTATCTGAGCTAATTTGAAACCCTTGTTTTATGTATCACCCAACCTCACCTTTCCTGTTAAGCAGCCATAGTGTGTTTTCTGCATGTGTGACTCTGTTCTGTTTTGCAATTCAGTTCAAGAGTAATGGTTTTTACATTCCCTGTATAAGTGATACCTTATGAGAAATGTCCTTTTTTGTGTGACTTATTTCACTTAGAATCGTCGTACCTAAATCCACTCATCATGCTGCTACTAGCCTTATGACATTGATTTCATGGCTGAGTGATATTCCATTGTACATAAGGACCACAACTTCTTTATCCATTTTTCTCTTTCCTGGGAGATTGAAGGTGGAATGAAGTGGAGGTCCTTGTCAACAGAGCAGCCCTAAACTTTGGGGTGCTTGTGTCTTGCTGATTTTTCATTTTCCCAATTTATACCCCCATGAGTGGAAGTGCCCTATGCTCTCTAAGCTGTGTTGTTTAGATGTTTCAGGACTCACCGTACACTTCTCCAGAGTGGCTGTAGGAAATTTACATCCCACCCATCAGTGTAGCAAGGCTCCCATTTCTCCATGGCCTGTCCTGCATTTCTGGTTTTGACACTTTTTTCAGCATGGCCCTTTTGACCGATGGGAAGCGAGACTTCTTTGTAGCACTGATTTGCCTTTCCAGGTTGCTTGGTTGGCCAAAAAGGGCGTATGCGTTTTTTCCTGAATATATTCAGGAAAAAACGCATACGCCCTTTTTGGCCAAGGGCATCATTGTCAACGATTTGCCGCTTTTCATGTGGTTTAAAGGCGATTCGAATCTACCTCCTGAAATCTGTTTCCTGCAATTCTGCCTTGATTTCAAATCCTCTTCTTTGCCTTCCCTCAATATATTTGTGGACGAGAGTTATCATTTATAACTCTGCAGGTTTGTGAATTGCAGTGCCCTGAACCTCCATTTTACAACTCTCGTTTCTGGGAGCTGGCCGCAAAAGCGCAGGATGGCTTCAGGCCCTGTTCTGGTTCCGGGGGGCAGGCTGAGCCTGTGGTTAATTCTTCTTCCTGATGGGAAAATAGAGTGACCTGTGCCTGTCCCAACACCAAGAGCTAGTCTCTCATTGGTTCCCCGTCGTCCCATTCATCCTCAGGACAAATTGCAACCTGTACGGAACAGGAGGTTAAAGGTGCTGATGCTCCAAGTAGGGAGATTGCTAGTAAAGCGGCTGGAATGGCAAACCCGGGCACAAGGAGATGAGAAATGAGGTGCGTTTTAGAAACCTTTCCCCATCACATGGTGTACCATCTTCTGGGTTTCTCATGCATGTTTTCGATGTAGGAGGATGCCCTTGAAACTGGAGATTTGGGACCCATGCGATGGGTACCACACAGTATTACTTTAAAGGGTCTGAGTTTGCTCACCCAACCTCACCAAACCTCTCAGCCCCAAGAGTGTCCACCCTTATGTCTCATCCAGCTGTGGGTCTAGATATGGTCAATCCAGGTTGCATCACAGCCCCTGAACGCATTGTGTAAGAATTTCTCTCTCTTTCAGTGTCTTTGCTTCATGGGTTTTTCAAAGTAATTTATTTTTATAATGGGGTTTAGCTGCTTTTCACTGCTGTGTTTATGCCGCTTTACACCCACTTGACACACTAACAGAGAGATATCAATACATAGGTTTTAAGATTATTACTAGTCAGATATATTCTTGTGCGGTGAATAGGGCGTGTTGAGTCCAGTTCTCTGAGCAAGGAGTAGGTCTTGTCTATTACATATTGGGTTTATGGAACGGTATCTGAGCTAATTTGAAACCCTTGTTTTATGTATCACCCCACCTCACCTTTCCCGTTAAGCAGCCATAGTGTGTTTTCTGCATGTGTGACTCTGTTCTGTTTTGTAATTCAGTTCAAGTGTAACGGTTTTTACATTCCCTCTATCAGTGATACCTTATGAGAAGTGTCCTTTTCTGTGTGACTTATTTCACTTAGAATCGTCGTACCTAAATCCACTCATCATGCTGCTACTAGCCTTATGACATTGATTTCATGGCTGAGTGATATTCCATTGTACATAAGGACCACAACTTCTTTATCCATTTTTCTCTTTCCTGGGATATTGAAGGTGGAATGAAGTGGAGGTCCTTGTCAACAGAGCAGCCCTAAACTTTGGTGTGCTTGTGTCTTGCTGATTTTTCATTTTCCCAATTTATACCCCCATGAGTGGAAGTGCCCTATGCTCTCTAAGCTGTGTTTTTTAGATGTTTCAGGACACACCGTACACTTCTCCAGAGTGGCTGTTGGCAATTTACATCCCGCCCATCAGTGTAGCAAGGCTCCCTTTCCTCCCTGGCCTCTCCTGCTTTTCTTGTTTTACACTTTTTTAGGAAGGCCATTTTGACCGATGGGAAGTCAGACTTTTTTGTAGCGCTGAATTGCATTTCCGGCTTGCTTGGTTGGCCAAAAAGGGCCTATGGGTTTTTTCCTGAATTCATTCAGAAAAAAACGCATATGTTCTTTTTGGCCAAGTGCATCATTGTCGACGTTTTGCCGCTTTTCATGTGCTTTAGGTGTGATTCGAATCTATCTCCTGAAATCTGTTTCCTGCAATTCTGCCTTGATTTCAAATCCTCTTCGTTGCCTTCCCTCAATATATTTGTGGACGAGAGTTATCATTTATAACTCTGCAGGTTTGTGAATTGCAGTGCCCCTGAGCTCCATTTTTCAACTCGCTTTTTTGGGAGCTTTCCGCAGAACCGCTCGTTTGCTTCTGGCCCTACTCTCGTTCCCGGTGGCAGGCTAAGCCTTTGCTTAATTCTTCTTCCTGACTGGAAAGTAGAGTGACATGTGCCTCTCCGAACATCTAGGGCTTGGCTCTCCTTGTGTCTCCTCCTTCCCCTTCTTCCTTTGGACAAATTCCGATTTCTGTGCAACTGGATGTTGAAGGTGCTGACATCCTCTAGTGGGGAGATTTTAAGGAAAAAACCTGGAGGGGTGAACCCAACAACCAGGAAATTAGGCGTTTTGGTGCCTTTTCCAAAATCTTCCTGATCCAACCGTGTTCCATCTTCTGGGTGTCACAGGCATGTTTTAGCTGTAGGAAAGGTCCCGTGTATGTAAGGAGAACACAAGGGATTTTTCCAAATCAGTGTCTCCCCGAACTCCAATCTGGGGAATTTTTAAGCTACTGGTACATGTGTGTTCATTAAGGGACTTGGGCCGTAGGCAGAGTCCGAACTTTAGATGATTGAAGTCTTCAGGTTCAGAAACGCTCACCATCGGCCTCCTTTAGTTTCCATTTTATCTGTAGTTGATAGATGATGTCGATATAGATATCTATTGTTTTTCAGATTATTTCCCCTCAGGGGTCATTACAAAATATTGAGTATAGTTCCCTGTGCTATACAGTAGTTCCTTGTTGATGATATATTTTATACATAGCAGTGTGTATATGTTAATCTGAAACTGTTAATTTATCCCTCCTCCCACCTTTCCCCTTTGCTAATAAAAAATATAAGATTTTATACTTCTCAGAAATCTAGGAGCTGAAAGAGAGGTATCATTTTCAATGGAAAATCATTCAAAACAAGGTTGAAACTTCAACCAAGATTATTAGATGTACATCCTTGGAAAGAAATCACTGCATTTCTCTACTCTTGACCTGACAAATAAGACAATCCCCTCCACTGAACTTGCTTAAAATAAAGTGATGGAAATATCAAATGGAAGTGTTAGAAACATCTTATTTTACACGAGCCTTATACACTGCTCTATGTTAATTACAGTTTGGCTCACACATCTGTTCATTGAAGTTACAATGTTCTCAAATTCTGTTACTGATCCTGCAGAGTGGGCCCCAACAAGGGTCTCCCTGCCCAGTGTCATTGGAGCCAACAGATCGAGACTGACTTTGGTTCAGAAGCAAAGGAAAACTTTATATTTTGATCAGAGAATGGAGAGGTGAGAGTGTGTGCTCCCCTGCGGGTTGTGGGCCGGGCTGCTGTGTAGGGATCCTGTCAGCATCAGCGGGAGGGAGGGGGCGGAGCTCTCGAGGGCCAGGTTGGCTGGAGCTCAGGCTCTATGTCGCAGAGTCTGCACGGGGCCCCACGAGCTGAGGTGTCGGCCCAGCCATTTTGCACGAGGAAATCGGGTCTGAAGTGTCGGGTGTGGGACCTCTGCATGTGGAAACCTAGGAGCAAGTGAAATTAGACAAAGCACAAAGGAAAAAATGGTTAGACTTTATTTTATTGCCCAGATTCTATTTTTATCTCCCAGGAATTTTTAATGGGCTTTGCCAGTGACAAAGCCCTCCTCTGCCTTTTGTCCCATTCCTCATTCTTGGGGCGCTGAGGGTGCAGACACGTCTTCTGTAAATGCTTCATGCTGAGTTGGGTGTCCTCATACCCGGGGGGAGGGGCAGGACTTCTCCCCAGCAGCCTCCAGGTGAGGTTGATTGTCCGCAGGCCTCCTCCCTCACTGCTCGTCTGCCTGAGCACCAGCATTGGAAGTTTTATAGATTCTAATGACCTTTAAGGGTCCAGGAAAGAGATGTGCAGAGACGCTGGGGGGGTGGGCGGTTTTACCCTGCTCCACATTGGTTCGGCCCCCTTAGGCTGACGGTTTCTGCCAGCCTAGATGCTCTGACCAGTAGTCTGTGCTTTCTTCAGTTAGGCCACTGAATTAACGTACAAACAGCACCAGGTGTCAGAGCCCTGCTTGCTCAACTCCCAGACAGTCCAGGGCCGGTGGTGATCCAGGACCATGACGGCCACTCAGTCAACGGCCTTTTGAAGTAGCCAGGAGTACAGCCGGTCTCATTGGCCGCCGTCACTGCGGTGTCTGTAGGCTTTTCTATGGTGGCAGCGTTATTTACGGTTCCCCTGCCAAGTTTATTAGCTCCGCTCTGGGTGCAGTAAGTCCTGTAAGCAATAGTCTGCTCTTTTGGGGCACACTCTTGTTGTTTTCTGAGAGAAGCTCCAGGTCAAGTGATGGTCACACGAGTCGTCATGGGGGCCCATTGCCCCAGGTTGTCTCTCTGGAGGTTGGTGTTGGAGGGCCTCCTCACTCGAGGTCATTGTGCCCACGGAGCAATCCCTGCAACTTCAGGGCATGGTGGGTGGTTAGGATCACCAAGTGGCGTCCTTTTCCCTTAGGAGGGAGCTGGCCTTGTGGGCTGCTGATTTCCAGGTTTTTAGATACCCCCAGTATCCTGGTCGGATGGGGTGGCTGGCCAATGCCTGGAGGGCATTCTTGCATTGTTCCATTTCAAGTGGTCCCAGTTTTTGCACTAATACTCCAAGGGCGATTCGCCTTGGACCAGGAATGTAAAGGTCAAAGGGTTTAGCTAACTTAGGGAGGTCCAGGGCCAGGGTCTGAATTGACTGCTCTTTCCATTCTTGAAAGGCCGCTTCTGGATTCTATTCAAAAGGATCATCATCTTTTCCTTTCAGTGTTTCATATAGAGGCCCAGCTATTAGACTGTAGTTAGGGATCCAGATGCAGCAAACCCCGGTCTCCCCAGGAACCCCTAAGCTGTCTTCTAGTTTCAGGAAAGGTGAGGCTGCAAATGGCTTCTTCCCTTTCCTGGGGTGGGCTTCTCCGACCTTCTGTGCGAATGAAGCCCAGGAAGGCCACCTTAGTTTGTGATATTTGAGCCTTTTCCTTGGACACCTTCTATCTTTTATTGGCTAGGTAGTTCAGAGGCCTCCTTAGTCGGGCTGGTGATCAGAATGTCATCTGCATATTGAAGGAGGGTTCCCTTCTCCAGAGGTAGATCTTTTAGGTCTTTAGCTAACGTTTCCCCAAAGATGGTGTGGGAATTTTTGAACCCCTGGGGCAGGACGGCCCAGCAGTATTGTTTTTGTTGTAGGTTGAGTCCTGCCACTCACAGCCAAAATTTCTTGTGACTCTGGGACTAATGGAATACAGAAGAAGGCATCATTGAAGTCTAATACAGAATGCCATGTCCTGGTGGATGGTAGAATGACCAGCAGGGTGTAGGAATTAGGAACTACTAGATGTATATCCTCTGTGGCTTCACTGACTGTCCTGGCGTCCTCTACCAGGTCCCCAGCAGCCCACGGGGCTCTTGTGGTCAGGCCCCTCCCAGGATATGGAGCTCACCTGGGCAGGTACGCAGCAGCCCACGGGGCTCTCGTGGGCAGGCCCCTCGCTGGATATGGAGCTCCTGTGGACAGGTACCCCGGCAGGGCTGGGCACACAGGAACCGTGCACATAGCCCTCATTGCAGAGCACCCCCAGCACCCCTGTCACTCAGAGCTGACACAGAGCACCTCAGAGCAGAGCTTGAACTAACAAACAGCAGCTCCAACAGGTCTGTGACCCTAGGCTTCACTCTGTGCGGCCTCCCTCTGCCTGGTCTTCCAGGGGCTTCCACTGCAGCCGGGGCACCAGGCCTCTGTCTCCACCCACCACCCCTCCTCTCCCTGACTCCTGGGTTCCTCTCATTAGCAGAGGGTCTTCTTGAAGTTGTCTCCCACTCATGGACCAGATAAAATGATTTGAAAACAAGCCAGGGCTGCCGCCCCTTATCTATCCTGACTCTCGGGACCCTACACCTGTTCCTTGGATCTGGCCGGTGCAGCAAGGCCCATTTTCTGCAACTCTGAGCCCCTGAGGGGCGAGGATTGGCTGACCTGGGCAGCCTGACCCGGCCGGCCAGCCCTTCCCAGGTGTGCCTGGGTTGAGGTCAATATAAACACCCCTCCAGGCAGCAAAAGCCTCTGCAGCTGTGCCTGACGCCATATTCTCTGCCCCGTCAGCAGTCTCGGGGTTGGGCTGGTGGAAGGGAGTAGGGCCCACGGCTCTATGAGTGGCCCAGTGTGACTGGGGCTCTGCTGGACTTTCTGCAGGAGTTGCCGGGCTGCCACCTGCTAAAGAAGAGGATGTGTCACCCATACTTGCTGCTGGAATTTCTCCCCGGGCAGAGGTGAGGAAGGAAAAAAGCAGTGGGGGCCGGGACAGGAGGGGTACCTCAGGCAGGGAAATGGAAAGCTTCCAGACGAGCGCCCGGGGCCAGGACCATCCTGGCTGGCCTGCAGGCACCAAGTCGGCCTGCGTGCTGTCGCTGGTGTGACTCCAAGCCCCTTCCTCTAGTTTTTAAAGTCTTTGCACACATTCAGGTGTTTTACCTGGGAAGGGTGGGAAAAGTTCAGCAGCAGCTGGCCTGGGGCTCAGCTCACGTTTACTCAGAGACGCCTCCTCACGGTCCCCCAGCTTTGCAATGAGGACGCTCCTCGTGTGGGGGCTGCTGGCTGCATGGGAGATGATTCCCCACCTGTGACCAACTTCAGAATTGTTTACCCCTGGAGCAAGTGCCCTGATAGGGTTTTCCTCTGTATGACCAGTGGGTTCTGTTTTTTTTTTTTTTTTCTTTTTTGGTTCAAGGTAAGTTTTATTCCTCTTTTTGTATTTACGGATATAAGCATGGAAATAATTCATTCATATAAATACGTCTATGGGAAGGACAGAACTTTTTTTTCTGTTTTATTTTTTTAAGTATTATTTATTTTTTAATTTTTGAATTTATTTTATTCATTTTTTTATACAGCAGGCTCTTATTGGTAACCTATTTTATACATATAAGTGTATATATGTCAATCCCAGGCTCGCAATTCATCCCACCACCACCACCCTGCCACTTTCCCCCCTTGGTGTCCATACATTTGTTCTCTACATCTGTGTCTCTATTTCTGCCTTGCAAACCGGTTCATCTTTACCATTTTTCTAGGTTCCACATGTATGCGTTAATATACGATATTTGTTTTTCTCTTTCTGACTTACTTCACTCTGTATGACAGTCTCTAGATCTATCCACGTCTCTACAAATGACCCAATTTCATTCCTTTTTATGGCTGAGTAATATTCCATTTTATATATGTAGCACATCTTTTCTGTTCGTCTGTCTATGGGCATTTAGGTTGCTTCCATGACCTGGCTATTGTAAACAGTGCTGCAATGAATATTGTGGTGAATATGTCTTTTTGAATTATGGTTTTCTCTGGGTATATGGCCAGTAGTGGGATTGCTGGGTCATATGGTAATTCTATTTTTAGTCTTTTAAGGAACCTCCATACTGTTCTCCATAGTGACTGTATCAATTTACATTCCCACAAATAGTGTAAGAGGGTTCCCTTTTCTCCACACCCTCTCCAGCATTTGTTGCTTGTAGATTTTCTGATGATGCCCATTCTAACTCGTGTGAGGCGATACCTCATTGTAGTTTTGGTTTATATTTTTCTAATAATTAGTGATGTTGAGCAGCTTTTCATGTGCTTCTTGGTCATCTGTATGTCTTCTTGGGACAAATGTCTATTTACGTCATCTGCCCATTTTTGGATTGGGTTGTTTGTTTTTTTACTGTTGAGCTGCATGAGCTGTTTATATACATTGGAGATTAATCCTTTGTCCATTGATTCGTTTGCAAATATTTTCTCCCATTGTGAGGGTTGTCTTTTCGTCTTGTTTGTAGTTTCCTTTGCTTTGCAAAAGCTTTTAGGTTTCATTTGCTCCCATATGTTTATTTTTTTTATTCCATTACTCTAGGAGGTGGATCAAAAAAGATCTTGCTGTGATTTATGTCAAAGAGTATGCTTCCTGTGTTTTCCTCTAAGAGTTTTATAGTGTCCGGTCTTACATTTCGGTCTCTAATCCATTTTGAGTTTATTTTTTGTGTATGGTGTTAGGGAGTGTTCTAATTTCATTCTTTTACATGTAGCTGTCCATTTTTCCCAGCACCACTTATTGAAGAGACTGTCTTTTCTCCTTTGTATACCCTTGCCTCCTTTGTCATAGATTAGTGGGCCATAGGTGTGTAGGTTTATCTCTGGGCTTTTTTTTTTCTTTTACATCTTTATTGGAGTATAATTGCTTTACAATTGTGTGTTAGTTTCTGCTGTATAAAAAAGTGAATCAGCTGTGCGTATACATATAACACCATATCCCCTCCCTCTTGCACCTCCCTCTCACTCCCTTATCCCACCCTTTTAGGTGGTCACAAAGCACAGAGCTGATCTCCCTGTGCTATGTGGCTGCTTCCCAGTAGCTATCAATTTTACATTTGGTAGTGTATATATGTCCATACCACTCTCTCACTTTGTCCCAGCTTACCCTTCCCTCTCCCCATGTCCTCAAGTCCTTTCTCTACGTCTGTGTCCTTAATCCTTTCCTGCCCCTAGGTTCTTCATAAACTTTTTTTTTTAAGATTCCATATATATGTGTTAGCATACGGTATTTGTTTTTCTCTTTCTGACTTACTTCACTCTGTAGGACAGACTCTAGATCCATCCACCTCACTAAAAATAACTCAATTTCGTTTCTTTTTATGGCTGAATAATGTTCCATTGTATATATGTGCCACATCTTCTTTATCCATTTATCTGTTGATGGACACTTAGGTTGCTTCCATGTCCTGGCTATTGTAAATAGAGCTACAGTGAACATTGTGGTACATGACTCTTTTTGAATTATGGTTTTCTCAGGGTAAATGTCCAGGAGTGGGTTTGCTGGGTTGCATGGTAGTTCTATTTTTAGTGTTTAAGGAACCCCCATACCGTTCTCCCTAGTGGCTATATCAATTTACATTCCCACCAACAGCGCAAGAGGGTTCCCTTTGCTCCAATAAATGCCTCTCCAGCATTTATTGTTGGTAGATTTTTTGATGATGGCCATTCTGACTGGTGTGAGGTGATACCTCACTGTAGTTTTGATTTGCATTTCTCTAATGATTAGTGATGTTCAGCATCCTTTCATGTGTTTGTTGGCAACCTGTATATCTTCTTTGGAGAAATGTCTATTTAGGTCTTCTGCCCATTTTTGGATTGGGTTGTTTGGTTTTGTGATATTGAGCTACATGAGCTGCTTTTTGGAGATTAATCCTTTGCCATTTGCTTCATTTGAAAATATTTTCTCCCATTCTGATGGTTGTCTTTTCATCTTGCTTATGTTTTCCTTTGCTGTGCAAAAGAATTTATGTTTCATTCGGTCCCATTTTTTTATTTTTGTTTTTATTTCCATTTCTCTAGGAGGTGGGTCAAAAAGGATCTTGCTGTGATTTATGTCATAGACTGTTCTGCTTATGTTTTCCTCTAAGAGTTTTATAGTGGCTGGTCTTATATTTAGGTCTCTAATCCATTTTGAGTTTATTTTTGTGTATGGTGTTAGGGAGTGTACTAATTTCATTCTTTTACATGTAACTGTCCAGTTTTCCCAGCACCACTTGCTGAAGACACTGTCTTTTCTCCATTGTATACCCTTGCCTCCTTTGTCATAGATTAGTGAACCATAGGTACGTGGGTTTATCTCTGTGCTTTCTATCCTGTTCTATTGACCTATATTTCTGTTTTTGTGTCAGTACCATATTATCTTGATTACTGTAGCTTTGCAATATAGTCTGAAGTCTGGAAGTCTGATTCCTCCAGCTCTTTTTTTTCCCCCCTCAAGACTGCTTTGGCTATCCAGGGTCTTTTGTGTCTCCCTACAAATTTTAAGATTTTTTTTTCTTGTTCTGTAGAAAATGCCAAAGGTATTTTGATCGGGATTGCATTGAATCTGTAGATTGCTTTGGGTAGTATAGTCATTTTCACAATATTGATTCTTCTAATCCGAGAACATGGTATATGTCTCCATCTGTTTATATCATCTTTGATTTCTTTCATCAGTGTCTTATAGTTTTCTGAGTACAGGTCTTTTACTTCCTTAGGTAGGTTTATTCCTAGGTATTTTATTCTTTTTGTTGCAGTGGTAATGGGATTGTTTCCTTAATTTCTCTTTCTGATCTTTCATTGTTAGTGTATAGGAATGCAAGCAATTTCTGTGCATTAATTTTGTATCCTGCAACTTTACCAAATTCATTGATTAGCTCCAGTGGTTTTCTGGTGGCATCTTCAGGATTCTCTTTCTATGATATCATGTCATCTGCAAACAGTGACAATTTTACTTCTTCTTTTCCTTTTTGTATTCCTTTTATTTCTTTTTCTTCTCTGATTGCCATGGCTAGGACTTCCAAAACTATGTTGAATAGCAGTGGTGAGAGTGGACATCCTCGTCTTGTTCCTGATCTTAGAGGAAACGCTTTCAGTTTTTCACCATTGAGAATGCTGTTTGCTGTGGGTTTGTCATATATGGCCTTTATTATGTTGAGGTAGTTTCCCTCTATGCCCACACTCTGCAGAGTTTTTATCGTAAATGAGTGTTGAATTTTCTCAAAATCTTTTCCTTCATCTATTGAGATGATCATATGGTTTTATTCTACAATTTGTTAATATGGTGTATCACATTGATTTGTGTATATTGAAGAATCCTCGCATCCCTAGGATAAACCCCACTTGATCATGGTGTATGATCCTTTTCATGTGTTGTTCGATTCTGTTTGCTAGTATTTTGTTGAGGATTTTTACATCTATATTCATCAGTGATATTGGTCTATAATTTTCTTTCCTTGTAGTATCTCTGTCTGATTTTGGTATCAGGGTGATGGTGGTCTCATAGAATGAGTTTGGGAGTGTTCCTTCCCCTGCAATTGTTTTGAAGAATTTGAGAAGGTTGGGTGTTAGCTCTGCTCTAAATGTTTGATAGAATTCACCTGTGATGCCATCTGGTTCTGGACTTTTGTTTGTTGGAAGATTTTTAATCACAGTTTCAATTTCATTGCTTGTGATAGGTTTGTTCATATTTTCTATTTCTTCCTGGTTCAGTCTTAGAAGGTTATCCCTTTCTAAGAATTTGTCCATTTCTTCCAGATTGTCCATTTTATTGGCCTAGAGTTGCTTGTAGTGGTCTCTTAGGATGCTTTGTATTCCTGTGGTGTCTGTTGTAACTTCTGCTTTTTCACTTCTAATTTTGTTGATTTGCGTCCTCTCCCTCTTTTTCTGGAGTCTGGCTAAAGGTTGATCATTTTTGCTTATCTTCTCAAAGAAACAGCTTTTAGTTTTATTGATCTTTGCTTTCGTTTTCTTTGTTTCTATTTCATTTATTTCTGCTCTGATCTTTATGATTTCTTTCCTTCTACTAACTTTGGGTTTTGTTCTTCTTTCTCTAGTTCCTCTAGGTGTAAGGTTAGATTGTTTATTTGAGATTTTTCTTGTTTCTTGAGGTAGGCTTGTATTGCTATAAACTTCCCTCTTAGAACTCCTTTTGCTGCATCCCATAGGTTTTGGATCATCGTGTTTTTGTTGTCATTTGTCTCTAGGTAGTTTTTGATTTCCTCTTTGATTTCTTCAGTGATCTCTTGGTTATTTAGTAACGTATTGTTTAGCCTCCATGTGTTTGTGTTTTTTACGGTTTTTTCCGTGTAATTGATTTCTAATCTCATAGCATTGTGGTCGGAACAGCTGCTTGATATGATTTCAGTTTTCTTAAATTTACTGAGGCTTTATCTGTGACCCAAGATGTGATCTATCCTGGAGAATGTTCCGTGTGCAGTTGAGAAGAACGTGTAATCTGCTGTTTTTGGATGGAATGTCCTATAAATATCAATTAACTCTATCTGGTCTATTGTGTCATTTAAAGCTTGTGTTTCCTTATTAATTTTCTGTCTGGCTGATCTCCACTGGTGTAAGTGAGCTGTTAAAGTCCCCCGCTATTATTGTGTTACTGTCAATTTCCTCTTTTATAGCTGTTAGCAGTTGCCTTATACATTGAGCTGCTCCTATTTTGGGTACATATATATTTATAATTGTTATATCTTCTTCTTGGATTGATCCCCTGACCATTATGTAGTGCCTTTCCTCGTCTCTTGTAACATTCTTTATTTTAAAGTCTATTTTATCTGATATGAGTATTGCTACTCCAGCTTTCTTTTGATTTTCATTTGCATAGAATATATTTTTCCATCGCCTCACTTTGAGTCTGTATGTGTCCCTAGGTCTGAAATGGATCTCTTGTAGACAGCATATATATGGGTCTTGTTTTTGTATCCATTCAGCGAGCCTGTGTCTTTTGGTTGGAACATGTAGTGCATTCACGTTTAAGGTAATTATCGATATGTATGTTCCTACTACTGTTTTCTTAATTGTTATGGGTTTGTCTTGGTGGGTCCTTTTCTTCTCTTGTGTTTCCCACTTAGAGAAGTTCCTTTAGCATTTGGTGTAGAGCTGGTTTCATGGTGCTGAATTCTCTTAGCTTTTGCTTGTCTGTAAGGCTTTTGATTTCTCCATCAAATCTGAATGAGCTCTTTGCAGGGTGGAGTACTCTTGGTTGTAGGTTCTTCCCTTTCATCACTTTAAATTTATCATGCCACTTCCTTCTGGCTTGTAGATTTTCTGCTGAGAAATCAGTTGTTATCCTTATGGGAGTTCCCTTGTATGTTATTTGTCATTTTTCCCTTGCTGCTTTCAATCATTTTTCTTTGTCGTTAATTTTTGTCAATTTGATTACTATGTGTCTTGTCATTTTTCTCCTTTGGTTTATCCTGCCTGGGACACTCTGTGCTTCTGGACTTGGGTGGCTATTTCTTTTCCCATGCTAGGGAAGTTTTTGACCATAATCTCTTCAAATATATTCTCGGGTCCTTTCTCTCTCTCTTCTCCTTCTGGGACCCCTATAATGCGAATGTTGTTGCGTTTAAAGTTGTCCCAGAGGACTCTTGGGGTATCTTCGTTTATTTTCATTCTTTTTCTTTATTCTGTTCCATGGCAGTGATTTCCACCTTTCTGTCTTCCAGGTCACTTATCCGTTCTTCTGCCACAGTTATTCTGCTACTGATTCCTTCTAGTGTATTTTTCATTTCAGTTATTCCATTGTTCACCTCTGTTTGTTTGTTCTTTAATTCTTCTAGGTGTTTGTTCCTTAATTCTTCTAGGTCTTTGTTAAACATTTCTTGCATCTTCTCGATCTTTGCCTCCTTTCTTTTTCCAAGGTCTTGGCTCAACTTCACTATCATTATTCTGAATTCTTTTTCTGGAAGGTTCCCTATCTCCACCTCATTTCATTTTTTTTCTGGGGTTTTATCTTCTTCCTTGATCTGGTATAAAGTCCTCTGCCTTTTCATTTTGTCTATCTTTCTGTGAATGTGATTTTCCTTCCACAGGCTGCAGAATTGTAGTTCTTCTTGCTTCTGCTGTCTGCTCTCCGGTGGATGAGTCTATCTTAGAGGCTTGTGCAAGCTTCCTGATGGGAGGGACTGGTGGTGGGTAGAGCTGGGTGTTGCTTTGGTGGGCAGAGCTTTAATCCGCTTGTCTACGGATTAAATAAAACTTTAATAAAAAGTTTAATCCGCTTGTCTGCTGATGCATGGGGCTGGGTTCCCTCCCTGTTGGTTGTTTGGCCTGAGGCGACCCAGCCCTGGAGCCTACCTTGCTCTTGGTGGGGCTAATGGCGGACTCTGGGAGGGCTCACACCAAGGAGTATTTCCCAGAACTTCTGCTGCCAGTGTCGTTGTCCTCACGGTGAGCCACAGCCACAGCCACCACCTGCCTCTGCAGGAGACCCTCTAAAAGTAGCAGGTAGTTCTGGTCATTCTCCTACAGGGTCACTGCTCCTTCCCCTGGGTCCTGATGTGCACACTACTTTGTGTGTGCCCTCCAAGAGTGGAGTATCTGAGTGGAGTTGAGACTCTGAGACTCTGTGTGGAGTTGCACAGAATCTGGGTCCTGTGAAGCTTCGATGTTTTGTGATTCTAGAAATCCTATAGGAGACGGTCCACAGCAGGTGACGCTAATGTTGTCAGTAGAGGTGTTGAAGCCAAAGATCTGCAGTTCCAACTAGAGGTGCCGATGTACATACAGGACAAAATCATCTCGTGTGAATGTAGTTCAGGCATGTTTAAGATGAATGCAGTCATGTTAATGCCTACCATATTCTATCTTGAGCCTCTCCTCAGGGACCCCCTCCTCAGTTCCTGAGGCTCCTGTAAGTCATGTACAGGGGACTGGAGAGTGGGCTCTGTCCAGTCTGAGCCCTGAGTTACCCTGTGTGTATCTTAGGATACTTTGTATTTCTGTGGTGTCTGTTGTAACATCATCTCTTTCATTTCAGATTTATTTGGGCCCTCTCTTTTTAAAAAAACATACTACTGTTGTCTTTTATTCTTTACAGAAGTTTAATAAGTGTTTGATCTACTATCCTTACCCTATGTATACTTTTTGCAGTGAGATTTTTACTTTTCTTTGTTTCCTTGTTACTATCAATAATTAGTGAGACTTCTTTTAAGCTACCTTCAACATTGCTTATAAAGCTGCTTTATTAGTGATGACAGAGCCTTAATGGAAGTCATGTTCTGGTTGTAAATTAGAATGCAATGTGCCAGCAAATAGCCCCTTAAGTTTATGTCTCATTACTTCTTGTTCTTTTTTTAATTTAATTTTTATTTTTTGTCAGAGCAAATTTAATTAAAATGTTTTGTTTCTTCTAGGTGTGAAAGATGTGGTTCTTTTAAACATATACATATATCTATTCTTCTTTGGATCATTTTCCCATGTAGGTTATGACACGATGTTGAGTAGTCTTGTCTTGGTATTACGTAGGTCTTTGGTGATTACATATTTCACATGTGTTTCTATATCTATCTTAACCCCAATATCCTAATGTATCCAATCCTCACACCTTTCCATTTGGTGAACCATAAGTTTGTTTAATGAATCTGTGATTGCATTTCTCTGTGGAAATATCTTCATTGGTATCAATTTTTAGCTAAGACCTATAAGTGATATTATAGGATATGTGTCTTTTGCTTTCTGACTTAGTACAATTTGCCTGATTACCTCAAGAATCATACATGGTGCTGCAAATGGCATTGTTTCATTTTTTTCCCTGGCTAATATTCCATCTGTACGTGTACCAGTTCTTCTTTGGCCACGCACCTCTTGATGGACTTTCTGGTTGCCTCCATGTCTTGGCTATTGTAATACTGCTGCAATGCACATTTGCTTGCCTGTGTCTTTCCAGTTATATCTTCTTATGTTATAGGCCAAGGAGTGGGCTTGCTGTATCATATGGTAGCTCAGTGTGTATGTTTTAAAGGCACCACCATTCAGTTCTCATTAGTGGCTCTTTCCAGGTTACGTCCCACTTAAAATTGAGGGTATGCATTTCTCCAAAACACCTTCAATATTTATTGTTTGTAGTTTTCTTGCTGATGGTTATTCTAATGGGTGCGAGCTGATGCCTATCTGTGGTTGAATTTGCATGTGTCCCATAATCTGTTGAAATTGAGCTTTAAAGCATGCCCTTTTTATTTATCAAACTGTGATTACAGCTCAGTTCTTCAAAGTGTTTTCTTAAAGTAAGTGTCACATTTTGAAAATTTTTGGCCATTACCTCCCTCAAGACATTTTGAGGGCACGTTTCATTTACAGCCCTGAAGTACTTGTTCATATGAAGTGACCATTAGCACAGGTTTTAAAGCTGCTTTTGCAGGTAACGGCCAGAGGGTGGCAGCCTTTCTACGTTCCTAATCTGGTAAATAGGGAAAGAGACCTTCAGCCCCAAGAGTGTCCAGCTTTATTTCTCATCCAGCTGTGGGTCTAGATATGGTCACACCAGGTTGCATCACAGCCCCGGAAGGAATTATGTAAAAATTTTCCCTCTATCACTGTCTTTGTTTTTTGGGATTTTTAAGTAATTTATTTTTATAATGGGGTTTACCTGATTTTCACTGCTGTGTTTATGCCCCTTTACACAAACTTGATTCACTTACAGAGGGACATCAATACATAGGTTTTAAGATTATTACTAGTCAGATATATTCTTGTGCGGTGAATAGGGCGTGTTGAGTCCAGTTCTCTGAGCAAGGAGTAGGTCTTGTCTATTACATATTGGGTTTATGGAACGGTATCTGAGCTAATTTGAAACCCTTGTTTTATGTATCACCCCACCTCACCTTTCCCGTTAAGCAGCCATAGTGTGTTTTCTGCATGTGTGACTCTGTTCTGTTTTGTAATTCAGTTCAAGTGTAACGCTTTTTACATTCCCTCTATAAGTGATACCTTATGAGAAGTGTCCTTTTCTGTTTGAATTATTTCACTTAGAATCGTCGTACCTAAATCCACTCATCATGCTGCTACTAGCCTTATGACATTGATTTCATGGCTGAGTGATATTCCATTGTACATAAGGACCACAACTTCTTTATCCATTTTTCTCTTTCCTGGGACATTGAAGGTGGAATGAAGTGGAGGTCCTTGTCAACAGAGCAGCCCTAAACTTTGGGGTGCTTGTGTCTTGCTGATTTTTCATTTTCCCACTTTATACCCCCATGAGTGGAAGTGCCCTATGCTCTCTAAGCTGTGTTTTTTAGATGTTTCAGGACACACCGTACACTTCTCCAGAGTGGCTGTTGGCAATTTACATCTCGCCCATCAGTGTAGCAAGGCTCCCATTTCTCCATGGCCTGTCCTGCATTTCTGGTTTTGACACGTTTTTCAGCATGGCCCTTCTGACCGATGGGTAGCGAGTCTTCTTTGTAGCGCTGATTTGCCTTTCCAGGTTGCTTGGTTGGCCGAAAAGGGCGTATGCGTTTTTTCCTGAATATATTCAGGAAAAAACGCATACGCCCTTTTTGGCCAAGGGCATCATTGTCAACGTTTTGCCTCGTTTCATGTGCTTTAAAGGCGATTCGAATCTACCTCCTGAAATCTGTTTCCTGCAATTCTGCCTTGATTTCAAATCCTCTTCTTTGCCTTCCCTCAATATATTTGTGGACGAGAGTTATCATTTATAACTCTGCAGGTTTGTGAATTGCAGTGCCCTGAAGCTCCATTTTACAACTCGCTTTTTTGGGAGCTGGCCGCAAAAGCGCAGGATGGCTTCAGGCCCTGTTCTGGTTCCGGGGGGGAGGATGAGCCTGTGGTTAATTCTTCTTCCTGATGGGAAAATAGAGTGACCTGTGCCTGTCCCAACACCAAGAGCTAGTCTCTCAGTGGTTCCCCGTCTACCTGTTCATCCTCAGGACAAATTGCAACCTGTACGGAACAGGAGGTTAAAGGTGCTGATGCTCCAAGTAGGGAGATTGTTAGTAAAGCGGCTGGAATGGCGAACCCGGGCACAAGGAGAAGAGAAATGAGGTGCATTTTAGAAACCTTTCCCCATCACATGGTGTACCATCTTTTTGTTTTCTCATGCATGTTTTCGATGTAGGAAGATGCCCTTGAACCAGGAGATTTGGGACCCATGCGATGGGTACCACGCAGTATTACTTTAAAGGGTCTGCGTTTGCTCACCCAACCTCACCAAACCTCTCAGCCCCAAGAGTGTCCACCCTTATGTCTCATCCAGCTGTGGGTCTAGATATGGTCAATCCAGGTTGCATCACAGCCCCTGAACGCATTGTGTAAGAATTTCTCTCTCTTTCACTGTCTTTGTTTCATGGGTTTTTCAAAGTAATTTATTTTTATAATGGGGTTTAGCTGCTTTTCACTGCTGTGTTTATGCCGCTTTACACCCACTTGACACACTAACAGAGAGATATCAATACATAGGTTTTAAGATTATTACTAGTCAGATATATTCTTGTGCGGTGAATAGGGTGTGTTGAGTCCAGTTCTCTGAGCAAGGAGTAGGTCTTGTCTATTACATACTGGGTTTATGGAACGGTATCTGAGCTAATTTGAAACCCTTGTTTTATGTATCACCCCACCTCACCTTTCCCGTTAAGCAGCCATAGTGTGTTTTCTGCATGTGTGACTCTGTTCTGTTTTGTAATTCAGTTCAAGTGTAACGGTTTTTACATTCCCTCTATCAGTGATACCTTATGAGAAGTGTCCTTTTCTGTGTGACTTATTTCACTTAGAATCATCATACCTAAATCCACTCATCATGCTGCTACTAGCCTTATGACATTGATTTCATGGCTGAGTGATATTCCATTGTACATAAGGACCACAACTTCTTTATCCATTTTTCTCTTTCCTGGGATATTGAAGGTGGAATGAAGTGGAGGTCCTTGTCAACAGAGCAGCCCTAAACTTTGGGGTGCTTGTGTCTTGCTGACTTTTCATTTTCCCAATTTATACCCCCATGAGTGGAAGTTCCGTGTGCTCTCTAAGCTGTGTTTTTTAGATGTTTCAGGACACACCGTACACTTCTCCAGAGTGGCTGTTGGCAATTTACATCCCGCCCATCAGTGTAGCAAGGCTCCCATTTCTCCATGGCCTGTCCTGCATTTCTGGTTTTGAGACTTTTTTCAGCATGGCCCTTTTGACCGATGGGTAGCGAGTCTTCTTTGTAGTGCTGATTTGCCTTTCCAGGTTGCTTGGTTGGCCAAAAAGGGCATCATTGTCAACGTTTTGCCGCTTTTCATGTGCTTTAAAGGCGATTCGAATCTACCTCCTGAAATCTGTTTCCTGCAATTCTGCCTTGATTTCAAATCCTCTTCTTTGCCTTCCCTCAATATATTTGTGGACGAGAGTTATCATTTATACCTCTGCAGGTTTGTGAATTGCAGTGCCCTGAAGCTCCATTTTACAACTCGCTTTTTTGGGAGCTGGCCGCAAAAGCGCAGGATGGCTTCAGGCCCTGTTCTGGTTCCGGGTTCAGGCTGAGCCTGTGGTTAATTCTTCTTCCTGATGGGAAAATAGAGTGACCTGTGCCTGTCCCAACACCAAGAGCTAGTCTCTCACTGGTTCCCGGTCTACCCGTTCATCCTCAGGACAAATTGCAACCTGTACGGAACAGGAGGTTAAAGGTGCTGATGCTCCAAGTAGGGAGATTGCTAGTAAAGCGGCTGGAATTGCGAACCCGGACACAAGGAGATGAGAAATGAGGTGCGTTTTAGAAACCTTTCCCCATCACATGGTGTACCATCTTTTTGTTTTCTCATGCATGTTTTCGATGTAGGAAGATGCCCTTGAACCAGGAGATTTGGGACCCATGCGATGGGTACCACGCAGTATTACTTTAAAGGGTCTGCGTTTGCTGACCCAACCTCACCAAACCTCTCAGCCCCAAGAGTGTCCACCCTTATGTCTCATCCAGCTGTGGGTCTAGATATGGTCAATCCAGGTTGCATCACAGCCCCTGAACGCATTGTGTAAGAATTTCTCTCTCTTTCACTGTCTTTGTTTCATGGGTTTTTCAAAGTAATTTATTTTTATAATGGGGTTTAGCTGCTTTTCACTGCTGTGTTTATGCCGCTTTACACCCACTTGACACACTAACAGAGAGATATCGATACATAGGTTTTAAGATTCTTACTAGTCAGATATATTCTTGTGCGGTGAATAGGGCATGTTGAGTCCAGTTCTCTGAGCAAGGAGTAGGTCTTGTCTATTACATGTTGGGTTTATGGAACGGTATCTGAGCTAATTTGAAACCCTTGTTTTATGTATCACCCACCTCACCTTTCCCGTTAAGCAGCCATAGTGTGTTTTCTGCATGTGTGACTCTGTTCTTTTTTGTAATTCAGTTCAAGTGTAACGCTTTTTACATTCCCTCCTTAAGTGATACCTTATGAGAAGTGTCCTTTTCTGTGTGACTTATTTCACATAGAATCGTCATACCTAAATCCACTCATCATGCTGCTACTAGCCTTATGATATTGATTTCTTGGCTCAGTGATATTCCATTGTACATAAGGACCACAACTTCTTTATCCATTTTTCTCTTTCCTGGGATATTGAAGGTGGAATGAAGTGGAGGTCCTTGTCAACAGAGCAGCCCTAAACTTTGGGCTGCTTGTGTCTTGCTGATTTTTCATTTTCCCAATTTATACCCCCATGAGTGGAAGTGCCCTATGCTCTCTAAGCTGTGTTTTTTAGATGTTTCAGGACACACCGTACACTTCTCCAGAGTGGCTGTTGGCAATTTACATCCCGCCCATCAGTGTAGCAAGGCTCCCATTTCTCCATGGCCTGTCCTGCATTTCTGCTTTTGACACGTTTTTCAGCATGGCCCTTTTGACCGATGGGTAGCGAGTCTTCTTTGTAGCCCTGATTTGCCTTTCCAGGTTGCTTGGTTGGCCAAAAAGGGCGTATGCGTTTTTTCCTGAATATATTCAGGAAAAAACGCATACGCCCTTTTTGGCCAAGGGCATCATTGTCAACGTTTTGCCGCTTTACATGTGCTTTAAAGGCGATACGAATCTACCTCTTGAAATCTGTTTCCTGCAATTCTGCCTTGATTTCAAATCCTCTTCTTTGCCTTCCCTCAATATATTTGTGGACGAGAGTTATCATTTATACCTCTGCAGGTTTGTGAATTGCAGTGCCCTGAAGCTCCATTTTACAACTCGCTTTTTTGGGAGCTGGCCGCAAAAGCGCAGGATGGCTTCAGGCCCTGTTCTGGTTCCGGGGGGGAGGATGAGCCTGTGGTTAATTCTTCTTCCTGATGGGAAAAATAGAGTGACCTGTGCCTGTCCCAACACCAAGAGCTAGTCTCTCACTGGTTCCCGGTCTACCCGTTCATCCTCAGGACAAATTCAACCTGTACGGAACAGGAGGTTAAAGGTGCTGATGCTCCAAGTAGGGAGATTGTTAGTAAAGCGGCTGGAATGGCGAACCCGAGCACAAGGAGAAGAGAAATGCGGTGCGTTTTAGAAACCTTTCCCCATCACATGGTGTACCATCTTTTTGTATTCTCATGCATGTTTTCAATGTAGGAATATGCCCTTGAACCTGGAGATTTGGGACCCATGCGATGGGTACCATGCAGTTTTACTTTAAAGGGTCTGCGTTTGCTCACCCAACCTCACCAAACCTCTCAGCCCCAAGAGTGTCCACCCTTATGTCTCATCCAGCTGTGGGTCTAGATATGGTCAATCCAGGTTGCATCACAGCCCCTGAACGCATTGTGTAAGAATTTCTCTCTCTTTCACTGTCTTTGTTTCATGGGTTTTTCAAAGTAATTTATTTTTATAATGGGGTTTAGCTGCTTTTCACTGCTGTGTTTATGCCGCTTTACACCCACTTGACACACTAACAGAGAGATATCGATACATAGGTTTTAAGATTCTTACTAGTCAGATATATTCTTGTGCGGTGAATAGGGCATGTTGAGTCCAGTTCTCTGAGCAAGGAGTAGGTCTTGTCTATTACATGTTGGGTTTATGGAACGGTATCTGAGCTAATTTGAAACCCTTGTTTTATGTATCACCCCACCTCACCTTTCCCGTTAAGCAGCCATAGTGTGTTTTCTGCATGTGTGACTCTGTTCTTTTTTGTAATTCAGTTCAAGTGTAACGCTTTTTACATTCCCTCCTTAAGTGATACCTTATGAGAAGTGTCCTTTTCTGTGTGACTTATTTCACATAGAATCGTCATACCTAAATCCACTCATCATGCTGCTACTAGCCTTATGATATTGATTTCTTGGCTCAGTGATATTCCATTGTACATAAGGACCACAACTTCTTTATCCATTTTTCTCTTTCCTGGGATATTGAAGGTGGAATGAAGTGGAGGTCCTTGTCAACAGAGCAGCCCTAAACTTTGGGCTGCTTGTGTCTTGCTGATTTTTCATTTTCCCAATTTATACCCCCATGAGTGGAAGTGCCCTATGCTCTCTAAGCTGTGTTTTTTAGATGTTTCAGGACACACCGTACACTTCTCCAGAGTGGCTGTTGGCAATTTACATCCCGCCCATCAGTGTAGCAAGGCTCCCATTTCTCCATGGCCTGTCCTGCATTTCTGCTTTTGACACGTTTTTCAGCATGGCCCTTTTGACCGATGGGTAGCGAGTCTTCTTTGTAGCCCTGATTTGCCTTTCCAGGTTGCTTGGTTGGCCAAAAAGGGCGTATGCGTTTTTTCCTGAATATATTCAGGAAAAAACGCATACGCCCTTTTTGGCCAAGGGCATCATTGTCAACGTTTTGCCGCTTTACATGTGCTTTAAAGGCGATACGAATCTACCTCTTGAAATCTGTTTCCTGCAATTCTGCCTTGATTTCAAATCCTCTTCTTTGCCTTCCCTCAATATATTTGTGGACGAGAGTTATCATTTATACCTCTGCAGGTTTGTGAATTGCAGTGCCCTGAAGCTCCATTTTACAACTCGCTTTTTTGGGAGCTGGCCGCAAAAGCGCAGGATGGCTTCAGGCCCTGTTCTGGTTCCGGGGGGGAGGATGAGCCTGTGGTTAATTCTTCTTCCTGATGGGAAAAATAGAGTGACCTGTGCCTGTCCCAACACCAAGAGCTAGTCTCTCACTGGTTCCCGGTCTACCCGTTCATCCTCAGGACAAATTCAACCTGTACGGAACAGGAGGTTAAAGGTGCTGATGCTCCAAGTAGGGAGATTGTTAGTAAAGCGGCTGGAATGGCGAACCCGAGCACAAGGAGAAGAGAAATGCGGTGCGTTTTAGAAACCTTTCCCCATCACATGGTGTACCATCTTTTTGTATTCTCATGCATGTTTTCAATGTAGGAATATGCCCTTGAACCTGGAGATTTGGGACCCATGCGATGGGTACCATGCAGTTTTACTTTAAAGGGTCTGCGTTTGCTCACCCAACCTCACCAAACCTCTCAGCCCCAAGAGTGTGCACCCTTATGTCTCATCCAGCTGTGGGTCTAGATATGGTCAATCCAGGATGATTCACAGCCCCTGAACGCATTGTGTAAGAATTTCTCTCTCTTTCACTGTCTTTGTTTCATGGGTTTTTCGAAGTAATTTATTTTTATAATGGGGTTTAGCTGCTTTTCACGGCTGTGTTTATGCCGCTTTACACCCACTTGACACACTAACAGAGAGATATCAATACATAGGTTTTAAGATTATTACTAGTCAGATATATTCTTGTGCGGTGAATAGGGCGTGTTGAGTCCAGTTCTCTGAGCAAGGAGTAGGTCTTGTCTATTACATGTTGGGTTTATGGAACGGTATCTGAAGTAATTTGAAACCCTTGTTTTATGTATCACCCCACCTCACCTTTCCCGTTAAGCAGCCATAGTGTGTTTTCTGCATGTGTGACTCTGTTCTGTTTTGTAATTCAGTTCAAGTGTAACGGTTTTTACATTCCCTCTATCAGTGATACCTTATGAGAAGTGTCCTTTTCTGTGTGACTTATTTCACTTAGAATCATCGTACCTAAATCCACTCATCATGCTGCTACTAGCCTTATGACATTGATTTCATGGCTGAGTGATATTCCATTGTACATAAGGACCACAACTTCTTTATCCATTTTTCTCTTTCCTGGGATATTGAAGGTGGAATGAAGTGGAGGTCCTTGTCAACAGAGCAGCCCTAAACTTTGGGGTGCTTGTGTCTTGCTGACTTTTCATTTTCCCAATTTATACCCCCATGAGTGGAAGTTCCGTGTGCTCTCTAAGCTGTGTTTTTTAGATGTTTCAGGACACACCGTACACTTCTCCAGAGTGGCTGTTGGCAATTTACATCCCGCCCATCAGTGTAGCAAGGCTCCCATTTCTCCATGGCCTGTCCTGCATTTCTGGTTTTGAGACTTTTTTCAGCATGGCCCTTTTGACCGATGGGTAGCGAGTCTTCTTTGTAGTGCTGATTTGCCTTTCCAGGTTGCTTGGTTGGCCAAAAAGGGCATCATTGTCAACGTTTTGCCGCTTTTCATGTGCTTTAAAGGCGATTCGAATCTACCTCCTGAAATCTGTTTCCTGCAATTCTGCCTTGATTTCAAATCCTCTTCTTTGCCTTCCCTCAATATATTTGTGGACGAGAGTTATCATTTATACCTCTGCAGGTTTGTGAATTGCAGTGCCCTGAAGCTCCATTTTACAACTCGCTTTTTTGGGAGCTGGCCGCAAAAGCGCAGGATGGCTTCAGGCCCTGTTCTGGTTCCGGGTTCAGGCTGAGCCTGTGGTTAATTCTTCTTCCTGATGGGAAAATAGAGTGACCTGTGCCTGTCCCAACACCAAGAGCTAGTCTCTCACTGGTTCCCGGTCTACCCGTTCATCCTCAGGACAAATTGCAACCTGTACGGAACAGGAGGTTAAAGGTGCTGATGCTCCAAGTAGGGAGATTGCTAGTAAAGCGGCTGGAATTGCGAACCCGGACACAAGGAGATGAGAAATGAGGTGCGTTTTAGAAACCTTTCCCCATCACATGGTGTACCATCTTTTTGTTTTCTCATGCATGTTTTCGATGTAGGAAGATGCCCTTGAACCTGGAGATTTGGGACCCATGCGATGGGTACCACGCAGTATTACTTTAAAGGGTCTGCGTTTGCTCACCCAACCTCACCAAACCTCTCAGCCCCAAGAGTGTCCACCCTTATGTCTCATCCAGCTGTGGGTCTAGATATGGTCAATCCAGGTTGCATCACAGCCCCTGAACGCATTGTGTAAGAATTTCTCTCTCTTTCACTGTCTTTGTTTCATGGGTTTTTCAAAGTAATTTATTTTTATAATGGGGTTTAGCTGCTTTTCACTGCTGTGTTTATGCCGCTTTACACCCACTTGACACACTAACAGAGAGATATCGATACATAGGTTTTAAGATTCTTACTAGTCAGATATATTCTTGTGCGGTGAATAGGGCATGTTGAGTCCAGTTCTCTGAGCAAGGAGTAGGTCTTGTCTATTACATGTTGGGTTTATGGAACGGTATCTGAGCTAATTTGAAACCCTTGTTTTATGTATCACCCCACCTCACCTTTCCCGTTAAGCAGCCATAGTGTGTTTTCTGCATGTGTGACTCTGTTCTTTTTTGTAATTCAGTTCAAGTGTAACGCTTTTTACATTCCCTCCTTAAGTGATACCTTATGAGAAGTGTCCTTTTCTGTGTGACTTATTTCACTTAGAATCGTCGTACCTAAATCCACTCATCATGCTGCTACTAGCCTTATGACATTGATTTCATGGCTGAGTGATATTCCATTGTACATAAGGACCACAACTTCTTTATCCATTTTTCTCTTTCCTGGGATATTGAAGGTGGAATGAAGTGGAGGTCCTTGTCAACAGAGCAGCCCTAAACTTTGGGGTGCTTGTGTCTTGCTGATTTTTCATTTTCCCAATTTATACCCCCATGAGTGGAAGTGCCCTATGCTCTCTAAGCTGTGTTTTTTAGATGTTTCAGGACACACCGTACACTTCTCCAGAGTGGCTGTTGGCAATTTACATCCCGCCCATCAGTGTAGCAAGGCTCCCATTTCTCCATGGCCTGTCCTGCATTTCTGGTTTTGAGACTTTTTTCAGCATGGCCCTTTTGACCGATGGGTAGCGAGTCTTCTTTGTAGCGCTGATTTGCCTTTCCAGGTTGCTTGGTTGGCCAAAAAGGGCGTATGCGTTTTTTCCTGAATATATTCAGGAAAAAACGCATACGCCCTTTTTGGCCAAGGGCATCATTGTCAACGTTTTGCCGCTTTTCATGTGCTTTAAAGGCGATTCGAATCTACCTCCTGAAATCTGTTTCCTGCAATTCTGCCTTGATTTCAAATCCTCTTCTTTGCCTTCCCTCAATATATTTGTGGACGAGAGTTATCATTTATAACTCTGCAGGTTTGTGAATTGCAGTGCCCTGAAGCTCCATTTTACAACTCGCTTTTTTGGGAGCTGGCCGCAAAAGCGCAGGATGGCTTCAGGCCCTGTTCTGGTTCCGGGGGGGAGGATGAGCCTGTGGTTAATTCTTCTTCCTGATGGGAAAATAGAGTGACCTGTGCCTGTCCCAACACCAAGAGCTAGTCTCTCACTGGTTCCCCGTGTACCCGTTCATCCTCAGGACAAATTGCAACCTGTACGGAACAGGAGGTTAAAGGTGCTGATGCTCCAAGTAGGGAGATTGTTAATAAAGCGGCTGGAATGGCGAGCCCGGGCACAAGGAGAAGAGAAATGAGGTGCGTTTTAGAAACCTTTCCCCATCACATGGTGTACCATCTTTTAGTTTTCTCATGCATGTTTTCAATGTAGGAAGATGCCCTTGAACCTGGAGATTTGGGACCCATGCGATGGGTACCACGCAGTATTACTTTAAAGGGTCTGCGTTTGCTCACCCAACCTCACCAAACCTCTCAGCCCCAAGAGTGTCCACCCTTATGTCTCATCCAGCTGTGGGTCTAGATATGGTCAATCCAGGTTGCATCACAGCCCCTGAACGCATTGTGTAAGTATTTCCCTCTCTTTCATTGTCTTTGTTTCATGGGTTTGTAAAAGTAATTTATTTTTATAATGGGTTTCAGCTGCTTTTCACTGCTGTGTTTATGCTGCTTTACACCCACTTGACACACTAACAGAGAGATATCAATACATAGGTTTTAAGATTCTTACTAGTCAGATATATTCTTGTGCGGTGAATAGGGGGTGTTGAGCCCAGTTCACTGGGCAAGGAGTAGGTCTTTCTATTACATATTGGGTTTATGGAACGGTATCTGAGCTAATTTGAAACCCTTGTTTTATGCATCACCCCACCTCACCTTTCCCGTTAAGCAGCCATAGTGTGTTTTCTAAACGTGTGACTCTGTTCTGTTTTGTAATTCAGTTCAAGTGTAGCGGTTTTTACATTCCCTCTATAACTGATAGCTTATGATAAGTGTCTTTTTCTGTGTGACTTATTTCACTTAGAATCGTCGTGCCTAAATCCACTCATCATGCTGCTACTAGCCTTATGACATTGATTTCATGGCTGAGTGATATTCCATTGTACATAAGGACCACCACTTCTTTATCCATTTTTCTCTTTCCAGGGATATTTAAGGTGTCATGAAGTGGAGGTTCTTGTCAACAGAGCAGCCCTAAACTTTGGGGTGCCTGTGTCTTGCTGATTTTTAGTTTTCCCAATTTATACGCCCATGAGTGGAAGTGCCCTATGCGCTCTAAGCTGTGTTTTTTCGATGTTTCAGGACACACCGTACACTTCTCCAGAGTGGCTGTTGGCAATTTACATCCCGCCCATCAGCGTAGCAAGGCTCCCATTTCTCCATGGCCTGTCCTGCATTTCTGGTTTTGACACTTTTTTCAGCATGGCCCTTTTGACCGATGGGCAGCGAGACTTCTTTGTAGCGCTGATTTGCCTTTCCAGGTTGCTTGGTTGGCCAAAAAGGGCGTATGCGTTTTTTCCTGAATATATTCAGGAAAAAACGCATACGCCCTTTTTGGCCAAGGGCATCATTGTCAACGTTTTGCTGCTTTTCATGTGCTTTAAAGGCGATTCGAATCTACCTCCTGAAATCTGTTTCCTGCAATTCTGCCTTGATTTCAAATCCTCTTCTTTGCCTTCCCTCAATATATTTGTGGACGAGAGTTATCATTTATACCTCTGCAGGTTTGTGAATTGCAGTGCCCTGAAGCTCCATTTTACAACTCGCTTTTTTGGGAGCTGGCCGCAAAAGCGCAGGATGGCTTCAGGCCCTGTTCTGGTTCCGGGGGGGAGGATGAGCCTGTGGTTAATTCTTCTTCCTGATGGGAAAATAGAGTGACCTGTGCCTGTCCCAACACTAAGAGCTAGTCTCTCAGTGGTTCCCCGTCTACCTGTTCATCCTCAGGACAAATTGCAACCTGTACGGAACAGGAGGTTAAAGGTGCTGATGCTCCAAGTAGGGAGATTGTTAGTAAAGCGGCTGGAATGGCGAACCCGGGCACAAGGAGAAGAGAAATGAGGTGCATTTTAGAAACCTTTCCCCATCACATGGTGTACCATCTTTTTGTTTTCTCATGCATGTTTTCGATGTAGGAAGATGCCCTTGAACCAGGAGATTTGGGACCCATGCGATGGGTACCACGCAGTATTACTTTAAAGGGTCTGCGTTTGCTCACCCAACCTCACCAAACCTCTCAGCCCCAAGAGTGTCCACCCTTATGTCTCATCCAGCTGTGGGTCTAGATATGGTCAATCCAGGTTGCATCACAGCCCCTGAACGCATTGTGTAAGAATTTCTCTCTCTTTCACTGTCTTTGTTTCATGGGTTTTTTAAAGTAATTTATTTTTATAATGGGGTTTAGCTGCTTTTCACTGCTGTGTTTATGCCGCTTTACACCCACTTGACACACTAACAGAGAGATATCAATACATAGGTTTTAAGATTATTACTAGTCAGATATATTCTTGTGCGGTGAATAGGGTGTGTTGAGTCCAGTTCTCTGAGCAAGGAGTAGGTCTTGTCTATTACATACTGGGTTTATGGAACGGTATCTGAGCTAATTTGAAACCCTTGTTTTATGTATCACCCCACCTCACCTTTCCCGTTAAGCAGCCATAGTGTGTTTTCTGCATGTGTGACTCTGTTCTGTTTTGTAATTCAGTTCAAGTGTAACGGTTTTTACATTCCCTCTATCAGTGATACCTTATGAGAAGTGTCCTTTTCTGTGTGACTTATTTCACTTAGAATCATCATACCTAAATCCACTCATCATGCTGCTACTAGCCTTATGACATTGATTTCATGGCTGAGTGATATTCCATTGTACATAAGGACCACAACTTCTTTATCCATTTTTCTCTTTCCTGGGATATTGAAGGTGGAATGAAGTGGAGGTCCTTGTCAACAGAGCAGCCCTAAACTTTGGGGTGCTTGTGTCTTGCTGACTTTTCATTTTCCCAATTTATACCCCCATGAGTGGAAGTGCCGTATGCTCTCTAAGCTGTGTTTTTTAGATGTTTCAGGACACACCGTACACTTCTCCAGAGTGGCTGTTGGCAATTTACATCCCGCCCATCAGTGTAGCAAGGCTCCCATTTCTCCATGGCCTGTCCTGCATTTCTGGTTTTGAGACTTTTTTCAGCATGGCCCTTTTGACCGATGGGTAGCGATTCTTCTTTGTAGTGCTGATTTGCCTTTCCAGGTTGCTTGGTTGGCCAAAAAGGGCATCATTGTCAACGTTTTGCCGCTTTTCATGTGCTTTAAAGGCGATTCGAATCTACCTCCTGAAATCTGTTTCCTGCAATTCTGCCTTGATTTCAAATCCTCTTCTTTGCCTTCCCTCAATATATTTGTGGACGAGAGTTATCATTTATACCTCTGCAGGTTTGTGAATTGCAGTGCCCTGAAGCTCCATTTTACAACTCGCTTTTTTGGGAGCTGGCCGCAAAAGCGCAGGATGGCTTCAGGCCCTGTTCTGGTTCCGGGTTCAGGCTGAGCCTGTGGTTAATTCTTCTTCCTGATGGGAAAATAGAGTGACCTGTGCCTGTCCCAACACCAAGAGCTAGTCTCTCACTGGTTCCCGGTCTACCCGTTCATCCTCAGGACAAATTGCAACCTGTACGGAACAGGAGGTTAAAGGTGCTGATGCTCCAAGTAGGGAGATTGCTAGTAAAGCGGCTGGAATTGCGAACCCGGACACAAGGAGATGAGAAATGAGGTGCGTTTTAGAAACCTTTCCCCATCACATGGTGTACCATCTTTTTGTTTTCTCATGCATGTTTTCGATGTAGGAAGATGCCCTTGAACCTGGAGATTTGGGACCCATGCGATGGGTACCACGCAGTATTACTTTAAAGGGTCTGCGTTTGCTCACCCAACCTCACCAAACCTCTCAGCCCCAAGAGTGTCCACCCTTATGTCTCATCCAGCTGTGGGTCTAGATATGGTCAATCCAGGTTGCATCACAGCCCCTGAACGCATTGTGTAAGAATTTCTCTCTCTTTCACTGTCTTTGTTTCATGGGTTTTTCAAAGTAATTTATTTTTATAATGGGGTTTAGCTGCTTTTCACTGCTGTGTTTATGCCGCTTTACACCCACTTGACACACTAACAGAGAGATATCGATACATAGGTTTTAAGATTCTTACTAGTCAGATATATTCTTGTGCGGTGAATAGGGCATGTTGAGTCCAGTTCTCTGAGCAAGGAGTAGGTCTTGTCTATTACATGTTGGGTTTATGGAACGGTATCTGAGCTAATTTGAAACCCTTGTTTTATGTATCACCCAACCTCACCTTTCCCGTTAAGCAGCCATAGTGTGTTTTCTGCATGTGTGACTCTGTTCTTTTTTGTAATTCAGTTCAAGTGTAACGCTTTTTACATTCCCTCCTTAAGTGATACCTTATGAGAAGTGTCCTTTTCTGTGTGACTTATTTCACATAGAATCGTCATACCTAAATCCACTCATCATGCTGCTACTAGCCTTATGATATTGATTTCTTGGCTCAGTGATATTCCATTGTACATAAGGACCACAACTTCTTTATCCATTTTTCTCTTTCCTGGGATATTGAAGGTGGAATGAAGTGGAGGTCCTTGTCAACAGAGCAGCCCTAAACTTTGGGGTGCTTGTGTCTTGCTGATTTTTCATTTTCCCAATTTATACCCCCATGAGTGGAAGTGCCCTATGCTCTCTAAGCTGTGTTTTTTAGATGTTTCAGGACACACCGTACACTTCTCCAGAGTGGCTGTTGGCAATTTACATCCTGCCCATCAGTGTAGCAAGGCTCCCATTTCTCCATGGCCTGTCCTGCATTTCTGGTTTTGAGACTTTTTTCAGCATGGCCCTTTTGACCGATGGGTAGCGAGTCTTCTTTGTAGCGCTGATTTGCCTTTCCAGGTTGCTTGGTTGGCCAAAAAGGGCGTATGCGTTTTTTCCTGAATATATTCAGGAAAAAACGCATACGCCCTTTTTGGCCAAGGGCATCATTGTCAACGTTTTGCCGCTTTTCATGTGCTTTAAAGGCGATTCGAATCTACCTCCTGAAATCTGTTTCCTGCAATTCTGCCTTGATTTCAAATCCTCTTCTTTGCCTTCCCTCAATATATTTGTGGACGAGAGTTATCATTTATAACTCTGCAGGTTTGTGAATTGCAGTGCCCTGAAGCTCCATTTTACAACTCGCTTTTTTGGGAGCTGGCCGCAAAAGCGCAGGATGGCTTCAGGCCCTGTTCTGGTTCCGGGGGGGAGGATGAGCCTGTGGTTAATTCTTCTTCCTGATGGGAAAATAGAGTGACCTGTGCCTGTCCCAACACCAAGAGCTAGTCTCTCACTGGTTCCCCGTGTACCCGTTCATCCTCAGGACAAATTGCAACCTGTACGGAACAGGAGGTTAAAGGTGCTGATGCTCCAAGTAGGGAGATTGTTAATAAAGCGGCTGGAATGGCGAGCCCGGGCACAAGGAGAAGAGAAATGAGGTGCGTTTTAGAAACCTTTCCCCATCACATGGTGTACCATCTTTTAGTTTTCTCATGCATGTTTTCAATGTAGGAAGATGCCCTTGAACCTGGAGATTTGGGACCCATGCGATGGGTACCACGCAGTATTACTTTAAAGGGTCTGCGTTTGCTCACCCAACCTCACCAAACCTCTCAGCCCCAAGAGTGTCCACCCTTATGTCTCATCCAGCTGTGGGTCTAGATATGGTCAATCCAGGTTGCATCACAGCCCCTGAACGCATTGTGTAAGTATTTCCCTCTCTTTCATTGTCTTTGTTTCATGGGTTTGTAAAAGTAATTTATTTTTATAATGGGTTTCAGCTGCTTTTCACTGCTGTGTTTATGCCGCTTTACACCCACTTGACACACTAACAGAGAGATATCAATACATAGGTTTTAAGATTCTTACTAGTCAGATATATTCTTGTGCGGTGAATAGGGGGTGTTGAGCCCAGTTCACTGGGCAAGGAGTAGGTCTTTCTATTACATATTGGGTTTATGGAACGGTATCTGAGCTAATTTGAAACCCTTGTTTTATGCATCACCCCACCTCACCTTTCCCGTTAAGCAGCCATAGTGTGTTTTCTAAACGTGTGACTCTGTTCTGTTTTGTAATTCAGTTCAAGTGTAGCGGTTTTTACATTCCCTCTATAACTGATAGCTTATGATAAGTGTCTTTTTCTGTGTGACTTATTTCACTTAGAATCGTCGTGCCTAAATCCACTCATCATGCTGCTACTAGCCTTATGACATTGATTTCATGGCTGAGTGATATTCCATTGTACATAAGGACCACCACTTCTTTATCCATTTTTCTCTTTCCAGGGATATTTAAGGTGTCATGAAGTGGAGGTTCTTGTCAACAGAGCAGCCCTAAACTTTGGGGTGCCTGTGTCTTGCTGATTTTTAGTTTTCCCAATTTATACCCCCATGAGTGGAAGTGCCGTATGCTCTCTAAGCTGTGTTTTTTAGATGTTTCAGGACACACCGTACACTTCTCCAGAGTGGCTGTTGGCAATTTACATCCCGCCCATCAGTGTAGCAAGGCTCCCATTTCTCCATGGCCTGTCCTGCATTTCTGGTTTTGAGACTTTTTTCAGCATGGCCCTTTTGACCGATGGGTAGCGATTCTTCTTTGTAGTGCTGATTTGCCTTTCCAGGTTGCTTGGTTGGCCAAAAAGGGCATCATTGTCAACGTTTTGCCGCTTTTCATGTGCTTTAAAGGCGATTCGAATCTACCTCCTGAAATCTGTTTCCTGCAATTCTGCCTTGATTTCAAATCCTCTTCTTTGCCTTCCCTCAATATATTTGTGGACGAGAGTTATCATTTATACCTCTGCAGGTTTGTGAATTGCAGTGCCCTGAAGCTCCATTTTACAACTCGCTTTTTTGGGAGCTGGCCGCAAAAGCGCAGGATGGCTTCAGGCCCTGTTCTGGTTCCGGGTTCAGGCTGAGCCTGTGGTTAATTCTTCTTCCTGATGGGAAAATAGAGTGACCTGTGCCTGTCCCAACACCAAGAGCTAGTCTCTCACTGGTTCCCGGTCTACCCGTTCATCCTCAGGACAAATTGCAACCTGTACGGAACAGGAGGTTAAAGGTGCTGATGCTCCAAGTAGGGAGATTGCTAGTAAAGCGGCTGGAATTGCGAACCCGGACACAAGGAGATGAGAAATGAGGTGCGTTTTAGAAACCTTTCCCCATCACATGGTGTACCATCTTTTTGTTTTCTCATGCATGTTTTCGATGTAGGAAGATGCCCTTGCACCTGGAGATTTGGGACCCATGCGATGGGTACCACGCAGTATTACTTTAAAGGGTCTGCGTTTGCTCACCCAACCTCACCAAACCTCTCAGCCCCAAGAGTGTCCACCCTTATGTCTCATCCAGCTGTGGGTCTAGATATGGTCAATCCAGGTTGCATCACAGCCCCTGAACGCATTGTGTAAGAATTTCTCTCTCTTTCACTGTCTTTGTTTCATGGGTTTTTCAAAGTAATTTATTTTTATAATGGGGTTTAGCTGCTTTTCACTGCTGTGTTTATGCCGCTTTACACCCACTTGACACACTAACAGAGAGATATCGATACATAGGTTTTAAGATTCTTACTAGTCAGATATATTCTTGTGCGGTGAATAGGGCATGTTGAGTCCAGTTCTCTGAGCAAGGAGTAGGTCTTGTCTATTACATGTTGGGTTTATGGAACGGTATCTGAGCTAATTTGAAACCCTTGTTTTATGTATCACCCCACCTCACCTTTCCCGTTAAGCAGCCATAGTGTGTTTTCTGCATGTGTGACTCTGTTCTTTTTTGTAATTCAGTTCAAGTGTAACGCTTTTTACATTCCCTCCTTAAGTGATACCTTATGAGAAGTGTCCTTTTCTGTGTGACTTATTTCACATAGAATCGTCATACCTAAATCCACTCATCATGCTGCTACTAGCCTTATGATATTGATTTCTTGGCTCAGTGATATTCCATTGTACATAAGGACCACAACTTCTTTATCCATTTTTCTCTTTCCTGGGATATTGAAGGTGGAATGAAGTGGAGGTCCTTGTCAACAGAGCAGCCCTAAACTTTGGGCTGCTTGTGTCTTGCTGATTTTTCATTTTCCCAATTTATACCCCCATGAGTGGAAGTGCCCTATGCTCTCTAAGCTGTGTTTTTTAGATGTTTCAGGACACACCGTACACTTCTCCAGAGTGGCTGTTGGCAATTTACATCCCGCCCATCAGTGTAGCAAGGCTCCCATTTCTCCATGGCCTGTCCTGCATTTCTGCTTTTGACACGTTTTTCAGCATGGCCCTTTTGACCGATGGGTAGCGAGTCTTCTTTGTAGCCCTGATTTGCCTTTCCAGGTTGCTTGGTTGGCCAAAAAGGGCGTATGCGTTTTTTCCTGAATATATTCAGGAAAAAACGCATACGCCCTTTTTGGCCAAGGGCATCATTGTCAACGTTTTGCCGCTTTTCATGTGCTTTAAAGGCGATACGAATCTACCTCTTGAAATCTGTTTCCTGCAATTCTGCCTTGATTTCAAATCCTCTTCTTTGCCTTCCCTCAATATATTTGTGGACGAGAGTTATCATTTATACCTCTGCAGGTTTGTGAATTGCAGTGCCCTGAAGCTCCATTTTACAACTCGCTTTTTTGGGAGCTGGCCGCAAAAGCGCAGGATGGCTTCAGGCCCTGTTCTGGTTCCGGGGGGGAGGATGAGCCTGTGGTTAATTCTTCTTCCTGATGGGAAAAATAGAGTGACCTGTGCCTGTCCCAACACCAAGAGCTAGTCTCTCACTGGTTCCCGGTCTACCCGTTCATCCTCAGGACAAATTCAACCTGTACGGAACAGGAGGTTAAAGGTGCTGATGCTCCAAGTAGGGAGATTGTTAGTAAAGCGGCTGGAATGGCGAACCCGAGCACAAGGAGAAGAGAAATGCAGTGCGTTTTAGAAACCTTTCCCCATCACATGGTGTACCATCTTTTTGTATTCTCATGCATGTTTTCAATGTAGGAATATGCCCTTGAACCTGGAGATTTGGGACCCATGCGATGGGTACCATGCAGTTTTACTTTAAAGGGTCTGCGTTTGCTCACCCAACCTCACCAAACCTCTCAGCCCCAAGAGTGTCCACCCTTATGTCTCATCCAGCTGTGGGTCAAGATATGGTCAATCCAGGGTGATTCACAGCCCCTGAACGCATTGTGTAAGAATTTCTCTCTCTTTCACTGTCTTTGTTTCATGGGTTTTTCGAAGTAATTTATTTTTATAATGGGGTTTAGCTGCTTTTCACTGCTGTGTTTATGCCGCTTTACACCCACTTGACACACTTACAGAGAGATATCAATACATAGGTTTTAAGATTATTACTAGTCAGATATATTCTTGTGCGGTGAATAGGGCGTGTTGAGTCCAGTTCTCTGAGCAAGGAGTAGGTCTTGTCTATTATATGTTGGGTTTATGGAACGGTATCTGAAGTAATTTGAAACCCTTGTTTTATGTATCACCCCACCTCACCTTTCCCGTTAAGCAGCCATAGTGTGTTTTCTGCATGTGTGACTCTGTTCTGTTTTGTAATTCAGTTCAAGTGTAACGGTTTTTACATTCCCTCTATCAGTGATACCTTATGAGAAGTGTCCTTTTCTGTGTGACTTATTTCACTTAGAATCATCGTACCTAAATCCACTCATCATGCTGCTACTAGCCTTATGACATTGATTTCATGGCTGAGTGATATTCCATTGTACATAAGGACCACAACTTCTTTATCCATTTTTCTCTTTCCTGGGATATTGAAGGTGGAATGAAGTGGAAGTCCTTGTCAACAGAGCAGCCCTAAACTTTGGGGTGCTTGTGTCTTGCTGACTTTTCATTTTCCCAATTTATACCCCCATGAGTGGAAGTGCCGTATGCTCTCTAAGCTGTGTTTTTTAGATGTTTCAGGACACACCGTACACTTCTCCAGAGTGGCTGTTGGCAATTTACATCCCGCCCATCAGTGTAGCAAGGCTCCCATTTCTCCATGGCCTGTCCTGCATTTCTGGTTTTGAGACTTTTTTCAGCATGGCCCTTTTGACTGATGGGTAGCGATTCTTCTTTGTAGTGCTGATTTGCCTTTCCAGGTTGCTTGGTTGGCCAAAAAGGGCATCATTGTCAACGTTTTGCCGCTTTTCATGTGCTTTAAAGGCGATTCGAATCTACCTCCTGAAATCTGTTTCCTGCAATTCTGCCTTGATTTCAAATCCTCTTCTTTGCCTTCCCTCAATATATTTGTGGACGAGAGTTATCATTTATACCTCTGCAGGTTTGTGAATTGCAGTGCCCTGAAGCTCCATTTTACAACTCGCTTTTTTGGGAGCTGGCCGCAAAAGCGCAGGATGGCTTCAGGCCCTGTTCTGGTTCCGGGTTCAGGCTGAGCCTGTGGTTAATTCTTCTTCCTGATGGGAAAATAGAGTGACCTGTGCCTGTCCCAACACCAAGAGCTAGTCTCTCACTGGTTCCCGGTCTACCCGTTCATCCTCAGGACAAATTGCAACCTGTACGGAACAGGAGGTTAAAGGTGCTGATGCTCCAAGTAGGGAGATTGCTAGTAAAGCGGCTGGAATTGCGAACCCGGACACAAGGAGATGAGAAATGAGGTGCGTTTTAGAAACCTTTCCCCATCACATGGTGTACCATCTTTTTGTTTTCTCATGCATGTTTTCGATGTAGGAAGATGCCCTTGAACCTGGAGATTTGGGACCCATGCGATGGGTACCACGCAGTATTACTTTAAAGGGTCTGCGTTTGCTCACCCAACCTCACCAAACCTCTCAGCCCCAAGAGTGTCCACCCTTATGTCTCATCCAGCTGTGGGTCTAGATATGGTCAATCCAGGTTGCATCACAGCCCCTGAACGCATTGTGTAAGAATTTCTCTCTCTTTCACTGTCTTTGTTTCATGGGTTTTTCAAAGTAATTTATTTTTATAATGGGGTTTAGCTGCTTTTCACTGCTGTGTTTATGCCGCTTTACACCCACTTGACACACTAACAGAGAGATATCGATACATAGGTTTTAAGATTCTTACTAGTCAGATATATTCTTGTGCGGTGAATAGGGCATGTTGAGTCCAGTTCTCTGAGCAAGGAGTAGGTCTTGTCTATTACATGTTGGGTTTATGGAACGGTATCTGAGCTAATTTGAAACCCTTGTTTTATGTATCACCCCACCTCACCTTTCCCGTTAAGCAGCCATAGTGTGTTTTCTGCATGTGTGACTCTGTTCTTTTTTGTAATTCAGTTCAAGTGTAACGCTTTTTACATTCCCTCCTTAAGTGATACCTTATGAGAAGTGTCCTTTTCTGTGTGACTTATTTCACTTAGAATCGTCGTACCTAAATCCACTCATCATGCTGCTACTAGCCTTATGACATTGATTTCATGGCTGAGTGATATTCCATTGTACATAAGGACCACAACTTCTTTATCCATTTTTCTCTTTCCTGGGATATTGAAGGTGGAATGAAGTGGAGGTCCTTGTCAACAGAGCAGCCCTAAACTTTGGGGTGCTTGTGTCTTGCTGATTTTTCATTTTCCCAATTTATACCCCCATGAGTGGAAGTGCCCTATGCGCTCTAAGCTGTGTTTTTTAGATGTTTCAGGACACACCGTACACTTCTCCAGAGTGGCTGTTGGCAATTTACATCCCGCCCATCAGTGTAGCAAGGCTCCCATTTCTCCATGGCCTGTCCTGCATTTCTGGTTTTGAGACTTTTTTCAGCATGGCCCTTTTGACCGATGGGTAGCGAGTCTTCTTTGTAGCGCTGATTTGCCTTTCCAGGTTGCTTGGTTGGCCAAAAAGGGCGTATGCGTTTTTTCCTGAATATATTCAGGAAAAAACGCATACGCCCTTTTTGGCCAAGGGCATCATTGTCAACGTTTTGCCGCTTTTCATGTGCTTTAAAGGCGATTCGAATCTACCTCCTGAAATCTGTTTCCTGCAATTCTGCCTTGATTTCAAATCCTCTTCTTTGCCTTCCCTCAATATATTTGTGGACGAGAGTTATCATTTATAACTCTGCAGGTTTGTGAATTGCAGTGCCCTGAAGCTCCATTTTACAACTCGCTTTTTTGGGAGCTGGCCGCAAAAGCGCAGGATGGCTTCAGGCCCTGTTCTGGTTCCGGGGGGGAGGATGAGCCTGTGGTTAATTCTTCTTCCTGATGGGAAAATAGAGTGACCTGTGCCTGTCCCAACACCAAGAGCTAGTCTCTCACTGGTTCCCCGTGTACCCGTTCATCCTCAGGACAAATTGCAACCTGTACGGAACAGGAGGTTAAAGGTGCTGATGCTCCAAGTAGGGAGATTGTTAATAAAGCGGCTGGAATGGCGAGCCCGGGCACAAGGAGAAGAGAAATGAGGTGCGTTTTAGAAACCTTTCCCCATCACATGGTGTACCATCTTTTAGTTTTCTCATGCATGTTTTCAATGTAGGAAGATGCCCTTGAACCTGGAGATTTGGGACCCATGCGATGGGTACCACGCAGTATTACTTTAAAGGGTCTGCGTTTGCTCACCCAACCTCACCAAACCTCTCAGCCCCAAGAGTGTCCACCCTTATGTCTCATCCAGCTGTGGGTCTAGATATGGTCAATCCAGGTTGCATCACAGCCCCTGAACGCATTGTGTAAGTATTTCCCTCTCTTTCATTGTCTTTGTTTCATGGGTTTGTAAAAGTAATTTATTTTTATAATGGGTTTCAGCTGCTTTTCACTGCTGTGTTTATGCTGCTTTACACCCACTTGACACACTAACAGAGAGATATCAATACATAGGTTTTAAGATTCTTACTAGTCAGATATATTCTTGTGCGGTGAATAGGGGGTGTTGAGCCCAGTTCACTGGGCAAGGAGTAGGTCTTTCTATTACATATTGGGTTTATGGAACGGTATCTGAGCTAATTTGAAACCCTTGTTTTATGCATCACCCCACCTCACCTTTCCCGTTAAGCAGCCATAGTGTGTTTTCTAAACGTGTGACTCTGTTCTGTTTTGTAATTCAGTTCAAGTGTAGCGGTTTTTACATTCCCTCTATAACTGATAGCTTATGATAAGTGTCTTTTTCTGTGTGACTTATTTCACTTAGAATCGTCGTGCCTAAATCCACTCATCATGCTGCTACTAGCCTTATGACATTGATTTCATGGCTGAGTGATATTCCATTGTACATAAGGACCACCACTTCTTTATCCATTTTTCTCTTTCCAGGGATATTTAAGGTGTCATGAAGTGGAGGTTCTTGTCAACAGAGCAGCCCTAAACTTTGGGGTGCCTGTGTCTTGCTGATTTTTAGTTTTCCCAATTTATACGCCCATGAGTGGAAGTGCCCTATGCGCTCTAAGCTGTGTTTTTTCGATGTTTCAGGACACACCGTACACTTCTCCAGAGTGGCTGTTGGCAATTTACATCCCGCCCATCAGCGTAGCAAGGCTCCCATTTCTCCATGGCCTGTCCTGCATTTCTGGTTTTGACACTTTTTTCAGCATGGCCCTTTTGACCGATGGGCAGCGAGACTTCTTTGTAGCGCTGATTTGCCTTTCCAGGTTGCTTGGTTGGCCAAAAAGGGCGTATGCGTTTTTTCCTGAATATATTCAGGAAAAAACGCATACGCCCTTTTTGGCCAAGGGCATCATTGTCAACGTTTTGCTGCTTTTCATGTGCTTTAAAGGCGATTCGAATCTACCTCCTGAAATCTGTTTCCTGCAATTCTGCCTTGATTTCAAATCCTCTTCTTTGCCTTCCCTCAATATATTTGTGGACGAGAGTTATCATTTATACCTCTGCAGGTTTGTGAATTGCAGTGCCCTGAAGCTCCATTTTACAACTCGCTTTTTTGGGAGCTGGCCGCAAAAGCGCAGGATGGCTTCAGGCCCTGTTCTGGTTCCGGGGGGGAGGATGAGCCTGTGGTTAATTCTTCTTCCTGATGGGAAAATAGAGTGACCTGTGCCTGTCCCAACACTAAGAGCTAGTCTCTCAGTGGTTCCCCGTCTACCTGTTCATCCTCAGGACAAATTGCAACCTGTACGGAACAGGAGGTTAAAGGTGCTGATGCTCCAAGTAGGGAGATTGTTAGTAAAGCGGCTGGAATGGCGAACCCGGGCACAAGGAGAAGAGAAATGAGGTGCATTTTAGAAACCTTTCCCCATCACATGGTGTACCATCTTTTTGTTTTCTCATGCATGTTTTCGATGTAGGAAGATGCCCTTGAACCAGGAGATTTGGGACCCATGCGATGGGTACCACGCAGTATTACTTTAAAGGGTCTGCGTTTGCTCACCCAACCTCACCAAACCTCTCAGCCCCAAGAGTGTCCACCCTTATGTCTCATCCAGCTGTGGGTCTAGATATGGTCAATCCAGGTTGCATCACAGCCCCTGAACGCATTGTGTAAGAATTTCTCTCTCTTTCACTGTCTTTGTTTCATGGGTTTTTTAAAGTAATTTATTTTTATAATGGGGTTTAGCTGCTTTTCACTGCTGTGTTTATGCCGCTTTACACCCACTTGACACACTAACAGAGAGATATCAATACATAGGTTTTAAGATTATTACTAGTCAGATATATTCTTGTGCGGTGAATAGGGTGTGTTGAGTCCAGTTCTCTGAGCAAGGAGTAGGTCTTGTCTATTACATACTGGGTTTATGGAACGGTATCTGAGCTAATTTGAAACCCTTGTTTTATGTATCACCCCACCTCACCTTTCCCGTTAAGCAGCCATAGTGTGTTTTCTGCATGTGTGACTCTGTTCTGTTTTGTAATTCAGTTCAAGTGTAACGGTTTTTACATTCCCTCTATCAGTGATACCTTATGAGAAGTGTCCTTTTCTGTGTGACTTATTTCACTTAGAATCATCATACCTAAATCCACTCATCATGCTGCTACTAGCCTTATGACATTGATTTCATGGCTGAGTGATATTCCATTGTACATAAGGACCACAACTTCTTTATCCATTTTTCTCTTTCCTGGGATATTGAAGGTGGAATGAAGTGGAGGTCCTTGTCAACAGAGCAGCCCTAAACTTTGGGGTGCTTGTGTCTTGCTGACTTTTCATTTTCCCAATTTATACCCCCATGAGTGGAAGTGCCGTATGCTCTCTAAGCTGTGTTTTTTAGATGTTTCAGGACACACCGTACACTTCTCCAGAGTGGCTGTTGGCAATTTACATCCCGCCCATCAGTGTAGCAAGGCTCCCATTTCTCCATGGCCTGTCCTGCATTTCTGGTTTTGAGACTTTTTTCAGCATGGCCCTTTTGACCGATGGGTAGCGATTCTTCTTTGTAGTGCTGATTTGGCTTTCCAGGTTGCTTGGTTGGCCAAAAAGGGCATCATTGTCAACGTTTTGCCGCTTTTCATGTGCTTTAAAGGCGATTCGAATCTACCTCCTGAAATCTGTTTCCTGCAATTCTGCCTTGATTTCAAATCCTCTTCTTTGCCTTCCCTCAATATATTTGTGGACGAGAGTTATCATTTATACCTCTGCAGGTTTGTGAATTGCAGTGCCCTGAAGCTCCATTTTACAACTCGCTTTTTTGGGAGCTGGCCGCAAAAGCGCAGGATGGCTTCAGGCCCTGTTCTGGTTCCGGGTTCAGGCTGAGCCTGTGGTTAATTCTTCTTCCTGATGGGAAAATAGAGTGACCTGTGCCTGTCCCAACACCAAGAGCTAGTCTCTCACTGGTTCCCGGTCTACCCGTTCATCCTCAGGACAAATTGCAACCTGTACGGAACAGGAGGTTAAAGGTGCTGATGCTCCAAGTAGGGAGATTGCTAGTAAAGCGGCTGGAATTGCGAACCCGGACACAAGGAGATGAGAAATGAGGTGCGTTTTAGAAACCTTTCCCCATCACATGGTGTACCATCTTTTTGTTTTCTCATGCATGTTTTCGATGTAGGAAGATGCCCTTGAACCTGGAGATTTGGGACCCATGCGATGGGTACCACGCAGTATTACTTTAAAGGGTCTGCGTTTGCTCACCCAACCTCACCAAACCTCTCAGCCCCAAGAGTGTCCACCCTTATGTCTCATCCAGCTGTGGGTCTAGATATGGTCAATCCAGGTTGCATCACAGCCCCTGAACGCATTGTGTAAGAATTTCTCTCTCTTTCACTGTCTTTGTTTCATGGGTTTTTCAAAGTAATTTATTTTTATAATGGGGTTTAGCTGCTTTTCACTGCTGTGTTTATGCCGCTTTACACCCACTTGACACACTAACAGAGAGATATCGATACATAGGTTTTAAGATTCTTACTAGTCAGATATATTCTTGTGCGGTGAATAGGGCATGTTGAGTCCAGTTCTCTGAGCAAGGAGTAGGTCTTGTCTATTACATGTTGGGTTTATGGAACGGTATCTGAGCTAATTTGAAACCCTTGTTTTATGTATCACCCAACCTCACCTTTCCCGTTAAGCAGCCATAGTGTGTTTTCTGCATGTGTGACTCTGTTCTTTTTTGTAATTCAGTTCAAGTGTAACGCTTTTTACATTCCCTCCTTAAGTGATACCTTATGAGAAGTGTCCTTTTCTGTGTGACTTATTTCACATAGAATCGTCATACCTAAATCCACTCATCATGCTGCTACTAGCCTTATGATATTGATTTCTTGGCTCAGTGATATTCCATTGTACATAAGGACCACAACTTCTTTATCCATTTTTCTCTTTCCTGGGATATTGAAGGTGGAATGAAGTGGAGGTCCTTGTCAACAGAGCAGCCCTAAACTTTGGGGTGCTTGTGTCTTGCTGATTTTTCATTTTCCCAATTTATACCCCCATGAGTGGAAGTGCCCTATGCTCTCTAAGCTGTGTTTTTTAGATGTTTCAGGACACACCGTACACTTCTCCAGAGTGGCTGTTGGCAATTTACATCCTGCCCATCAGTGTAGCAAGGCTCCCATTTCTCCATGGCCTGTCCTGCATTTCTGGTTTTGAGACTTTTTTCAGCATGGCCCTTTTGACCGATGGGTAGCGAGTCTTCTTTGTAGCGCTGATTTGCCTTTCCAGGTTGCTTGGTTGGCCAAAAAGGGCGTATGCGTTTTTTCCTGAATATATTCAGGAAAAAACGCATACGCCCTTTTTGGCCAAGGGCATCATTGTCAACGTTTTGCCGCTTTTCATGTGCTTTAAAGGCGATTCGAATCTACCTCCTGAAATCTGTTTCCTGCAATTCTGCCTTGATTTCAAATCCTCTTCTTTGCCTTCCCTCAATATATTTGTGGACGAGAGTTATCATTTATAACTCTGCAGGTTTGTGAATTGCAGTGCCCTGAAGCTCCATTTTACAACTCGCTTTTTTGGGAGCTGGCCGCAAAAGCGCAGGATGGCTTCAGGCCCTGTTCTGGTTCCGGGGGGGAGGATGAGCCTGTGGTTAATTCTTCTTCCTGATGGGAAAATAGAGTGACCTGTGCCTGTCCCAACACCAAGAGCTAGTCTCTCACTGGTTCCCCGTGTACCCGTTCATCCTCAGGACAAATTGCAACCTGTACGGAACAGGAGGTTAAAGGTGCTGATGCTCCAAGTAGGGAGATTGTTAATAAAGCGGCTGGAATGGCGAGCCCGGGCACAAGGAGAAGAGAAATGAGGTGCGTTTTAGAAACCTTTCCCCATCACATGGTGTACCATCTTTTAGTTTTCTCATGCATGTTTTCAATGTAGGAAGATGCCCTTGAACCTGGAGATTTGGGACCCATGCGATGGGTACCACGCAGTATTACTTTAAAGGGTCTGCGTTTGCTCACCCAACCTCACCAAACCTCTCAGCCCCAAGAGTGTCCACCCTTATGTCTCATCCAGCTGTGGGTCTAGATATGGTCAATCCAGGTTGCATCACAGCCCCTGAACGCATTGTGTAAGTATTTCCCTCTCTTTCATTGTCTTTGTTTCATGGGTTTGTAAAAGTAATTTATTTTTATAATGGGTTTCAGCTGCTTTTCACTGCTGTGTTTATGCCGCTTTACACCCACTTGACACACTAACAGAGAGATATCAATACATAGGTTTTAAGATTCTTACTAGTCAGATATATTCTTGTGCGGTGAATAGGGGGTGTTGAGCCCAGTTCACTGGGCAAGGAGTAGGTCTTTCTATTACATATTGGGTTTATGGAACGGTATCTGAGCTAATTTGAAACCCTTGTTTTATGCATCACCCCACCTCACCTTTCCCGTTAAGCAGCCATAGTGTGTTTTCTAAACGTGTGACTCTGTTCTGTTTTGTAATTCAGTTCAAGTGTAGCGGTTTTTACATTCCCTCTATAACTGATAGCTTATGATAAGTGTCTTTTTCTGTGTGACTTATTTCACTTAGAATCGTCGTGCCTAAATCCACTCATCATGCTGCTACTAGCCTTATGACATTGATTTCATGGCTGAGTGATATTCCATTGTACATAAGGACCACCACTTCTTTATCCATTTTTCTCTTTCCAGGGATATTTAAGGTGTCATGAAGTGGAGGTTCTTGTCAACAGAGCAGCCCTAAACTTTGGGGTGCCTGTGTCTTGCTGATTTTTAGTTTTCCCAATTTATACCCCCATGAGTGGAAGTGCCCTATGCTCTCTAAGCTGTGTTTTTTAGATGTTTCAGGACACACCGTACACTTCTCCAGAGTGGCTGTTGGCAATTTACATCCCGCCCATCAGTGTAGCAAGGCTCCCATTTCTCCATGGCCTGTCCTGCATTTCTGGTTTTGAGACTTTTTTCAGCATGGCCCTTTTAACCGATGGGTAGCGAGTCTTCTTTGTAGCGCTGATTTGCCTCTCCAGGTTTCTTGGTTGGCCAAAAAGGGCGTATGCGTTTTTTCCTGAATATATTCAGGAAAAAACGCATACGCCCTTTTTGGCCAAGGGCATCATTGTCAACGTTTTGCCGCTTTTCATGTGCTTTAAAGGCGATTCGAATCTACCTCTTGAAATCTGTTTCCTGCAATTCTGCCTTGATTTCAAATCCTCTTCTTTGCCTTCCCTCAATATATTTGTGGACGAGAGTTATCATTTATAACTCTGCAGGTTTGTGAATTGCAGTGCCCTGAAGCTCCATTTTACAACTCGCTTTTTTGGGAGCTGGCCGCAAAAGCGCAGGATGGCTTCAGGCCCTCTTCTGGTTCCGGGGTCAGGCTGAGGCTGTGGTTAATTCTTCTTCCTGATGGGAAAATAGAGTGACCTGTGCCTGTCCCAACACCAAGAGCTAGTCTCTCACTGATTCCCCGTCTACCCGTTCATCCTCAGGACAAATTGCAACCTGTACGGAACAGGAGGTTGAAGGTGCTGATGCTCCAAGTAGGGAGATTGTTAGTAAAGCGGCTGGAATGGCGAACCCGAGCACAAGGAGAAGAGAAATGCGGTGCGTTTTAGAAACCTTTCCCCATCACATGGTGTATCATCTTTTTGTATTCTCATGCATGTTTTCGATGTAGGAAGATGCCCTTGAACCTGGAGATTTGGGACCCATGCGATGGGTACCATGCAGTATTACTTTAAAGGGTGTGCGTTTGCTCACCCAACCTCACCAAACCTCTCAGCCCCAAGAGTGTCCACCCTTATGTCTCATCCAGCTGTGGGTCTAGATATGGTCAATCCAGGTTGCATCACAGCCCCTGAACGCATTGTGTAAGAATTTCTCTCTCTTTCACTGTCTTTGTTTCATGGGTTTTTCGAAGTAATTTATTTTTATAATGGGGTTTAGCTGCTTTTCACTGCTGTGTTTATGCCGCTTTACACCCACTTGACACACTAACAGAGAGATATCAATACATAGGTTTTAAGATTATTACTAGTCAGATATATTCTTGTGCGGTGAATAGGGCGTGTTGAGTCCAGTTCTCTGAGCAAGGAGTAGGTCTTGTCTATTACATATTGGGTTTATGGAACGGTATCTGAGCTAATTTGAAACGCTTGTTTTATGTATCACCCCACCTCACCTTTCCCGTTAAGCAGCCATAGTGTGTTTTCTGCATGTGTGACTCTGTTCTGTTTTGTAATTCAGTTCAAGTGTAACGCTTTTTACATTCCCTCTATAAGTGATACCTTATGAGAAGTGTCCTTTTCTGTGTGACTTATTTCACTTAGAATCGTCGTACCTAAAACCACTCATCATGCTGCTACTAGCCTTATGACATTGATTTCATGGCTGAGTGATATTCCATTGTACATAAGGACCACAACTTCTTTATCCATTTTTCTCTTTCCTGGGATATTGAAGGTGGAATGAAGTGGAGGTCCTTGTCAACAGAGCAGCCCTAAACTTTGGGGTGCTTGTGTCTTGCTGATTTTTCATTTTCCCAATTTATACCCCCATGAGTGGAAGTGCCCTATGCTCTCTAAGCTGTGTTTTTTAGATGTTTCAGGACACACCGTACACTTCTCCAGAGTGGCTGTTGGCAATTTACATCCCGCCCATCAGTGTAGCAAGGCTCCCATTTCTCCATGGCCTGTCCTGCATTTCTGGTTTTGAGACTTTTTTCAGCATGGCCCTTTTGACCGATGGGTAGCGAGTCTTCTTTGTAGCGCTGATTTGCCTTTCCAGGTTGCTTGGTTGGCCAAAAAGGGAGTATGCGTTTTTTCCTGAATATATTCAGGAAAAAAACGCATACGCCCTTTTTGGCCAAGGGCATCATTGTCAACGTTTTGCCGCTTTTCATGTGCTTTAAAGGCGATTCGAATCTACCTCCTGAAATCTGTTTCCTGCAATTCTGCCTTGATTTCAAATCCTCTTCTTTGCCTTCCCTCAATATATTTGTGGACGAGAGTTATCATTTATAACTCTGCAGGTTTGTGAATTGCAGTGCCCTGAAGCTCCATTTTACAACTCGCTTTTTTGGGAGCTGGCCGCAAAAGTGCAGGATGGCTTCAGGCCCTGTTCTGGTTCCGGGGGGGAGGATGAGCCTGTGGTTAATTCTTCTTCCTGATGGGAAAATAGAGTGACCTGTGCCTGTCCCAACACCAAGAGCTAGTCTCTCAGTGGTTCCCCGTCTACCCGTTCATCCTCAGGACAAATTGCAACCTGTACGGAACAGGAGGTTAAAGGTGCTGATGCTCCAAGTAGGGAGATTATTAGTAAAGCGGCTGGAATGGCGAACCCGGGCACAAGGAGAAGAGAAATGAGGTGCGTTTTAGAAACCTTTCCCCATCACATGGTGTGCCATCTTTTTGTTTACTCTTGCATGTTTTCGATGTAGGAAGATGCCCTTGAACCTGGAGATTTGGGACCCATGCGATGGGTACCACGCAGTATTACTTTAAAGGGTCTGCGTTTGCTCACCCAACCTCACCAAACCTCTCAGCCCCAAGAGTGTCCACCCTTATGTCTCATCCAGCTGTGGGTCTAGATATGGTCAATCCAGGTTGCATCACAGCCCCTGAACGCATTGTGTAAGAATTTCTCTCTCTTTCACTGTCTTTGTTTCATGGGTTTTTCAAAGTAATTTATTTTTATAATGGGGTTTAGCTGCTTTTCACTGCTGTGTTTATGCCGCTTTACACCCACTTGACACACTAACAGAGAGATATCAATACATAGGTTTTAAGATTATTACTAGTCAGATATATTCTTGTGCGGTGAATAGGGCGTGTTGAGTCCAGTTCTCTGAGCAAGGAGTAGGTCTTGTCTATTACATATTGGGTTTATGGAATGGTATCTGAGCTAATTTGAAACCCTTGATTTATGTATCACCCCATCTCACCTTTCCCGTTAAGCAGCCATAGTATGTTTTCTGCATGTGTGACTCTGTTCTGTTTTGTAATTCAGTTCAAGTGTAATGATTTTTACATTCCCTCTATAAGTGATACCTTATGAGAAGTGTCCTTTCCTGTGTGAATTATTTCACTTAGAATCGTCGTACCTAAATCCACTAATCATGCTGCTACTAGCCTTATGACATTGATTTCATGGCTGAGTGATATTCCATTGTACATAAGGACCACAACTTCTTTATCCATTTTTCTCATTCCTGGGACATTGAAGGTGGAATGAAGTGGAAGTCCTTGTCAACAGAGCAGCCCTAAACTTTGGGGTGCTTGTGTCTTGCTGATTTTTCATTTTCGCAATTTATACCCCCATGAGTGGAAGTGCCCTATGCTCTCTAAGCTGTGTTTTTTAGATGTTTCAGGACACACCGTACACTTCTCCAGAGTGGCTGTTGGCAATTTACATCCCGCCCATCAGTGTAGCAAGGCTCCCATTTCTCCATGGCCTGTCCTGCATTTCTGGTTTTGAGACTTTTTTCAGCATGGCCCTTTTGACCGATGGGTAGCGAGTCTTCTTTGTAGTGCTGATTTGCCTTTCCAGGTTGCTTGGTTGGCCAAAAAGGGCATCATTGTCAACGTTTTGCCGCTTTTCATGTGCTTTAAAGGTGATTCGAATCTACCTCCTGAAATCTGTTTCCTGCAATTCTGCCTTGATTTCAAATCCTCTTCTTTGCCTTCCCTCAATATATTTGTGGACGAGAGTTATCATTTATAACTCTGCAGGTTTGTGAATTGCAGTGCCCTGAAACTCCATTTTACAACTCGCTTTTTTGGGAGCTGGCCGCAAAAGCGCAGGATGGCTTCAGGCCCTGTTCTGGTTCCGGGTTCAGGCTGAGCCTGTGGTTAATTCTTCTTCCTGATGGGAAAATAGAGTGACCTGTGCCTGTCCCAACACCAAGAGCTAGTCTATCACTGGATCCCCGTCTACCCGTTCATCCTCAGGACAAATTGCAACCTGTACGGAACAGGAGGTTAAAGGTGCTGATGCTCCAAGTAGGGAGATTGTTAGTAAAGCGGCTGGAATGGCGAACCCGGGCAAAAGGAGAAGAGAAATGAGGTGCGTTTTAGAAACCTTTCCCCATCACATGGTGTACCATCATTTTGTTTTTTCATGCATGTTTTCGATGTAGGAAGATGCCCTTGAACCTGGAGATTTGGGACCCATGCGATGGGTACCACGCAGTATTACTTTAAAGGGTCTGCGTTTGCTCACCCAACCTCACCAAACCTCTCAGCCCCAAGAGTGTCCACCCTTATGTCTCATCCAGCTGTGGGTCTAGATATGGTCAATCCAGGTTGCATCACAGCCCCTGAATGCATTGTGTAAGTATTTCGCTCTCTTTCACTGTCTTTGTTTCATGGGTTTTTCAAAGTAATTTATTTTTATAATGGGGTTTAGCTGCTTTTCACTGCTGTGTTTATGCCGCTTTACACCCACTTGACACACTAACAGAGAGATATCAATACATAGGTTTTAAGATTATTACTAGTCAGATATATTCTTGTGCGGTGAATAGGGCGTGTTGAGTCCAGTTCTCTGAACAAGGAGTAGGTCTTGTCTATTACATATTGGGTTTATGGAACGGTATCTGAGCTAATTTGAAACCCTTGTTTTATGTATCACCCCACCTCACCTTTCCCGTTAAGCAGCCATAGTGTGATTTCTGCATGTGTGACTCTGTTCTGTTTTGTAATTCAGTTCAAGTGTAACGCTTTTTACATTCCCTCTATAAGTGATACCTTATGAGAAGTGTCCTTTTCTGTGTGACTTATTTCACTCAGAATCGTCGTACCTAAATCCACTCATCATGCTGCTACTAGCCTTATGACATTGATTTCATGGCTGAGTGATATTCCATTGTACATAAGGACCACAACTTCTTTATCCATTTTTCTCTTTCCTGGGATATTGAAGGTGGAATGAAGTGGAGGTCCTTGTCAACAGAGCAGCCCTAAACTTTGGGGTGCTTGTGTCTTGCTGATTTTTCATTTTCCCAATTTATACCCCCATGAGTGGAAGTGCCCTATGCTCTCTAAGCTGTGTTTTTTAGATGTTTCAGGACACACCGTACACTTCTCCAGAGTGGCTGTTGGCAATTTACATCCCGCCCATCAGTGTAGCAAGGCTCCCATTTCTCCATGGCCTGTCCTGCATTTCTGGTTTTGAGACTTTTTTCAGCATGACCCTTTTGACCGATGGGTAGCGAGTCTTCTTTGTAGCGCTGATTTGCCTTTCCAGGTTGCTTGGTTGGCCGAAAAGGGCGTATGCGTTTTTTCCTGAATATATTCAGGAAAAAACGCATACGCCCTTTTTGGCCAAGGGCATCATTGTCAACGTTTTGCCTCGTTTCATGTGCTTTAAAGGAGATTCGAATCTACCTCCTGAAATCTGTTTCCTGCAATTCTGCCTTGATTTCAGATCCTCTTCTTTGCCTTCCCTCAATATATTTGTGGACGAGAGTTATCATTTATAACTCTGCAGGTTTGTGAATTGCAGTGCCCTGAAGCTCCATTTTACAACTCGCTTTTTTGGGAGCTGGCCGCAAAAGCGCAGGATAGCTTCAGGCCCTGTTCTGGTTCCGGGGGGGAGGATGAGCCTGTGGTTAATTCTTCTTCCTGATGGGAAAATAGAGTGACCTGTGCCTGTCCCAACACCAAGAGCTAGTCTCTCACTGGTTCCCGGTCTACCCGTTCATCCTCAGGACAAATTGCAACCTGTACAGAACAGGAGGTTAAAGGTGCTGATGCTCCAAGTAGGGAGATTGTTAGTAAAGCGGCTGGAATGGCGAACCCGGGCACAAGGAGAAGAGAAATGAGGTGCATTTTAGAAACCTTTCCCCATCACATGGTGTCCCATCTTTTTGTTTTCTCATGCATGTTTTCGATGTAGGAAGATGCCCTTGAACCTGGAGATTTGGGACCCATGCGATGGGAATCACGCAGCATTACTTTAAAGGGTCTGCGTTTGCTCACCCAACCTCACCAAACCTCTCAGCCCCAAGAGTGTCCACCCTTATGTCTCATCCAGCTGTGGGTCTAGATATGGTCAATCCAGGTTGCATCACAGCCCCTGAACGCATTGTGTAAGAATTTCTCTCTCTTTCACTGTCTTTGTTTCATGGGTTTTTCAAAGTAATTTATTTTTATAATGGGGTTTAGCTGCTTTTCACTGCTGTGTTTATGCCGCTTTACACCCACTTGACACACTAACAGAGAGATATCAATACATAGGTTTTAAGATTATTACTAGTCAGATATATTCTTGTGCGGTGAATAGGGTGTGTTGAGTCCAGTTCTCTGAGCAAGGAGTAGGTCTTGTCTATTACATATTGGGTTTATGGAACGGTATCTGAGCTAATTTGAAACCCTTGTTTTATGTATCACCCCACCTCACCTTTCCCGTTAAGCAGCCATAGTGTGTTTTCTGCATGTGTGACTCTGTTCTGTTTTGTAATTCAGTTCAAGTGTAACGGGTTTTACATTCCCTCTATCAGTGATACCTTATGAGAAGTGTCCTTTTCTGTGTGACTTCTTTCACTTAGAATCATCATACCTAAATCCACTCATCATGCTGCTACTAGCCTTATGACATTGATTTCATGGCTGAGTGATATTCCATTGTACATAAGGACCACAACTTCTTTATCCATTTTTCTCTTTCCTGGGATATTGAAGGTGGAATGAAGTGGAGGTCCTTGTCAACAAAGCAGTCCTAAACTTTGGGGTGCTTGTGTCTTGCTGACTTTTCATTTTCCCAATTTATACCCCCATGAGTGGAAGTGCCATATGCTCTCTAAGCTCTGTTTTTTAGATGTTTCAGGACACACCGTACACTTCTCCAGAGTGGCTGTTGGCAATTTACATCCCGCCCATCAGTGTAGCAAGGCTCCCATTTCTCCATGGCCTGTCCTGCATTTCTGGTTTTGAGACTTTTTTCAGCATGGCCCTTTTGACCGATGGGTAGCGAGTCTTCTTTGTAGTGCTGATTTGCCTTTCCAGGTTGCTTGGTTGGCCAAAAAGGGCGTATGCGTTTTTTCCTGAATATATTCAGGAAAAAACGCATACGCCCTTTTTGGCCAAGGGCATCATTGTCAACGTTTTGCCGCTTTTCATATGCATTAAAGGCGATTCGAATCTTCCTCCTGAAATCTGTTTCCTCCAATTCTGCCTTGATTTCAAATCCTCTTCTTTGCCTTCCCTTAATATATTTGTGGACGAGAGTTATCATTTATAACTCTGCAGGTTTGTGAATTGCAGTGCCCTGAACCTCCATTTTACAACTCGCATTTTAGGGAGCTGGCCGCAAAAGCGCAGGATGGCTTCAGGCCCTGTTCTGGTTCCGGGTGGCAGGCTGAGCCTGTGGTTAATTCTTCTTCCTGATGGGAAAATAGAGTGACCTGTGCCTGTCCCAACACCAAGAGCTAGTCTCTGATTGGTTCCACGTCTTCCCGTTCACCCTCAGGACAAATTGCAACCTGTACGGAACAGGAGGTTAAAGGTGCTGATGCTCCAAGTAGGGAGATTGTTAGTAAAGTGGCTGGAATGGTGAACACGGGCACAAGGAGATGAGAAATTAGGTGCGTTTTAGAAACCTTTCCCCATCACACGGTGTACCATCTTCGGGGATTCTCATGCATGTTTTCGATGTAGGAAGATGCCCTTGAACCTGGAGACTGGGGACCCATGGGATGGGTACGACGCAGTATTACTTTAAAGGGTCTGCGTTTGCTCACCCAACCTCACCAAACCTCTCAGCCCCAAGAGTGTCCACCCTTATGTCTCATCCAGCTGTGGGTCTAGATATGGTCAATCCAGGTTGCATCACAGCCCCTGAACGAATTGTGTAAGAATTTCTCTCTTTCACTGTCTTTGTTTCATGGGTTTTTCAAAGTAATTTATTTTTATAATGGGGTTTAGCTGCTTTTCACTGCTGTGTTTATGCTGCTTTACACCCACTTAACACACTAACAGAGAGATATCAATACATAGGTTTTAAGATTATTACTAGTTAGATATATTCTTGTGCGGTGAATAGGGCGTGTTGAGTCCAGTTCTCTGAGCAAGGAGTAGGTCTTGTCTATTACATATTGGGTTTATGGAACGGTATCTGGGTTAATTTGAAACCCTTGTTTTATGTATCACCCCAACTCACCTTTCCCGTTAAGCAGCCATAGTGTGTTTTCTGCATGTGTGACTCTGTTCTGTTTTGTAATTCAGTTCAAGTGTAACGGTTTTTACATTCCCTCTATAAGTGATACCTTATGAGAAGTGTCCTTTTCTGTGTGACTTACTTCACTTAGAATCGTCGTACCTAAATCCACTCATCATGCTTCTACTAGCCTTATGACATTGATTTCATGGCTGAGTGATATTCCATTGTACATAAGGACCACGACTTCTTTATCCATTTTTCTCTTTCCTGGGATATTGAAGGTGGAAAGAAGTGGAGGTCCTTGTCAACAGAGCAGCCCTAAACTTTGGGGTGCTTGTGTCTTGCTGATTTTTCATTTTCCCAATTTATACCCCCATGAGTGGAAGTGCCCTATGCTCTCTAAGCTGTGTTTTTTAGATGTTTCAGGACACACCGTACACTTCTCCAGAGTGGCTGTTGGCTATTTACATCCTGCCCATCAGTGTAGTAAGGCTCCCATTTCTCCATGGCCTGTCCTCCATTTCTGGTTTTGACACTTTTTTCAGCATGGCCCTTTTGACCGATGGGAAGCGAGTCTTCTTTGTAGCGCTGATTTGCCTTTCCAGGTTGCTTGGTTAGCCAAAAAGGGCGTATGCGTTTTTTCCTGAATATATTCAGGAAAAAACGCATACGCCCTTTTTGGCCAAGGGCATCATTGTCAACGTTTTGCCGCTTTTCATATGCATTAAAGGCGATTCGAATCTTCCTCCTGAAATCTGTTTCCTCCAATTCTGCCTTGATTTCAAATCCTCTTCTTTGCCTTCCCTTAATATATTTGTGGACGAGAGTTATCATTTATAACTCTGCAGGTTTGTGAATTGCAGTGCTCTGAAGCTCCATTTTACAACCTGCTTTTTTGGGAGCTGGCCGCAAAAGCGCAGGATGGCTTCAGGCCCTGTTCTGGTTCCGGGTGGCAGGCTGAGCCTGTGGTTAATTCTTCTTCCTGATGGGAAAATAGAGTGACCTGTGCCTGTCCCAACACCATGAGCTAGTCTCTCATTGGTTCCCCGTCTTCCCGTTCATCCTCAGGACAAATTGCAACCTGTACAGAAGAGGAGGTTAGAGATGCTGATGCTCCAAGGAGGAAGATTGCTAGTAAAGCGGCTGGAATGGTGAACACAGGCACAAGGAGATGAGAAATTAGGTGCGTTTCAGAAACCTTTCCCCATCACACGGTGTACTATCTTCGGGTATTCTCATGCATGATTTCGATGTAGGAAGATGCCCTTGAACCTGGAGATTTGGGACCCATGCGATGGGTACCACGCAGTATTACTTTAAAGGGTCTGCGTTTGCTCACCCAACCTAACCAAACCTCTCAGACCCAAGAGTGTCCACCCTTATGTCTCATCCAGCTGTGGGTCTAGATATGGTCAATCCAGGTTGCATCACAGCCCCTGAACGCATTGTGTAAGAATTTCTCTCTCTTTCACTGTCTTTGTTTCATTGGTTTTTCAAAGTAATTTATTTTTATAATGGGGTTTAGCTGCTTTTCATTGCTGTGTTTATGCCGCTTTACACCCACTTGACACACTAACAGAGAGATATCAATACATAGGTTTTAAGATTATTACTAGTCAGATATATTCTTGTGCGGTGAATAGGGCGTGTTGAGTCCAGTTCTCTGAGCAAGGAGTAGGTCTTGTCTATTACATATTGGGTTTATGGAACGGTATCTGAGCTAATTTGACACCTTTGTTTTATGTATCACCTCACCTCACCTTTCCCGTTAAGCAGCCATAGTGTGTTTTCTGCATGTGTGACTCTGTTCTGTTTTGTAATTCAGTTCAAGTGCAACGGTTTTTACATTCCCTCTATCAGTGATACCTTATGATAAGTGTCCTTTTCTGTGTGACTTACTTCACTTAGAATCGTCGTACCTAAATCCACTCATCATGCTGCTACTAGCCTTATGACATTGATTTCATGGCTGAGTGATATTCCATTGTACATAAGGACCACAACTTCTTTATCCATTTTTCTCTTTCCTGGGATATTGAAGGTGGAATGAAGTGGAGGTCCTTTTCAACAGAGCAGCCCTAAACTTTGGGGTGCTTGTGTCTTGCTGATTTTTCATTTTCCCAATTTATACCCCCATGAGTGGAAGTGCCCTATGCTCTCTAAGCTGTGTTTTAGAGATGTTTCAGGACACACCGTACACTTCTCCAGAGTGGCTGTTGGCTATTTACATCCTGCCCATCTGTGTAGTAAGGCTCCCATTTCTCCATGGCCTGTCCTCCATTTCTGGTTTTGACACTTTTTTCAGCATGGCCCTTTTGACCGATGGGAAGCGAGTCTTCTTTGTAGCGCTGATTTGCCTTTCCAGGTTGCTTGGTTGGCCAAAAAGGGCGTATGCGTTTTTTCCTGAATATATTCAGGAAAAACCGCATACGCCCTTTTTGGCCAAGGGCATCATTGTCAACGTTTTGCCGCTTTTCCTATGCATTAAAGGCGATTCGAAACTTCCTCCTGAAATCTGTTTCCTCCAATTCTGCCTTGATTTCAAATCCTCTTCTTTGCCTTCCCTTAATATATTTGTGGACGAGAGTTATCATTTATAACTCTGCAGGTTTGTGAATTGCAGTGCTCTGAAGCTCCATTTTACAACCTGCTTTTTTGGGAGCTGGCCGCAAAAGCGCAGGATGGCTTCAGGCCCTGTTCTGGTTCTGGGGGGCAGGCTGAGCCTGTGGTTAATTCTTCTTCCTGATGGGAAAATAGAGTGACCTGTGCATGTCCCAACACCATGAGCTAGTCTCTCATTGGTTCCCCGTCTTCCCGTTCATCCTCAGGACAAATTGCAACCTGTACAGAAGAGGAGGTTAAAGATGTTGATGCTCCAAGGAGGAAGATTGCTAGTAAAGCAGCTGGAATGGTGAACACAGGCACAAGGAGATGAGAAATTAGGTGCGTTTCAGAAACCTTTCCCCATCACACGGTGTACTATCTTCGGGTATTCTCATGCATGTTTTCGATGTAGGAAGATGCCCTTGAACCTGGAGATTTGGGACCCATGCGATGGGTACCACGCAGTATTACTTTAAAGGGTCTGCGTTTGCTCACCCAACCTAACCAAACCTCTCAGACCCAAGAGTGTCCACCCTTATGTCTCATCCAGCTGTGGGTCTAGATATGGTCAATCCAGGTTGCATCACAGCCCCTGAACGCATTGTGTAAGAATTTCTCTCTCTTTCACTGTCTTTGTTTCATTGGTTTTTCAAAGTAATTTATTTTTATAATGGGGTTTAGCTGCTTTTCATTGCTGTGTTTATGCCGCTTTACACCCACTTGACACACTAACAGAGAGATATCAATACATAGGTTTTAAGATTATTACTAGTCAGATATATTCTTGTGCGGTGAATAGGGCGTGTTGAGTCCAGTTCTCTGAGCAAGGAGTAGGTCTTGTCTATTACATATTGGGTTTATGGAATGGTATCTGAGCTAGTTTGAAACCCTTGTTTTATGTATCACCTCACCTCACCTTTCCCGTTAAGCAGCCATAGTGTGTTTTCTGCATGTGTGACTCTGTTCTGTTTTGTAATTCAGTTCAAGTGTAACGGTTTTTACATTCCCTCTATCAGTGATACCTTATGAGAAGTGTCCTTTTCTGTGTGACTTATTTCACTTAGAATCGTCGTACCTAAATCCACTCATCATGCTGCTACTAGCCTTATGACATTGATTTCATGGCTGAGTGATATTCCATTGTACATAAGGACCACAACTTCTTTATCCATTTTTCTCTTTCCTGGGATATTGAAGGTGGAATGAAGTGGAGGTCCTTGGCAAGAGAGCAGCCCTAAACTTTGGCGTGCTTGTATCTTGCTGATTTTTCATTTTCCCAATTTATACCTCCATGAGTGGAAGTGCCCTATGCTCTCTAAGCTGTGTTTTTTAGATGTTTCAGGACACACCGTACACTTCTCCAGAGTGGCTGTTGGCAATTTACATCCTGCCCATCAGTGTAGTAACGCTCCCATTTCTCCATGGCCTGTCCTCCATTTCTGGTTTTGACACTTTTTTCAGCATGGCCCTTTTGACCGATGGGTAGCGAGTCTTCTTTGTAGCGCTGATTTGCCTTTCCAGGTTGCTTGGTTGGCTAAAAAGGGCGTATGCATTTTTTCCTGAATATATTCAGGAATATATTCAGGAAAAAACGCAAACGCCCTTTTTGGCCAAGGGCATCATTGTCAACGTTTTGCCGCTTTTCATATGCATTAAAGGCGATTCGAATCTTCCTCCTGAAATCTGTTTCCTGCAATTCTGTCTTGATTTCAAATCCTCTTCTTTGCCTTCCCTTAATATATTTGTGGACGAGGGTTATCATTTATAACTATGCAGGTTTGTGAATTGCAGTGCCTTGAAGCTCCATTTTACAACCTGCTTTTTTGGGAGCTGCCGCAAAAGCGCAGGATGGCTTCAGGCCCTGTTCTGGTTCCGGGGGGCAGGCTGAGCCTGTGGTTAATTCTTCTTCCTGATGGGAAAATAGAGTGACCTGTGCCTGTCCCAACACCAAGAGCTAGTCTCTCATTGGTTTGCCGTCTTCCCGTTCATCCTCAGGACAAATTGCAACCTGTACGGAAGAGGAGGTTAAAGGTGCTGATGCTCCAAGGAGGGAGATTGATAGTAAAGCGGCTGGAATGGTGAACACGGGCACAAGGAGATGAGAAATTAGGTGCGTTTTAGAAACCTTTCCCCATCACAAGGTGTACCATCTTCGGGGATTCTCATGCATGTTTTCGATGTAGGAAGATGCCCTTGAACCTGGAGATTTGGGACCCATGCGATGGGTACCACGCAGTATTACTTTAAAGGGTCTGCGTTTGCTCACCCAACCTCACCAAACCTCTCAGACCCAAGAGTGTCCACCCTTATGTCTGATCCAGCTGTGGGTCTAGATATGGTCAATCCAGGTTGCATCACAGCCCATGAACGCATTGTGTAAGAATTTCGCTCTCTTTCACTGTCTTTGTTTCATGGGTTTTTCAAAGTAATTTATTTTTATAATGGGGTTTAGCTGGTTTTCACTGCTGTGTTTATGCCGCTTTACACCCACTTGACACACTAACAGAGAGATATCAATACATAGGTTTTAAGATTATTACTAGTCAGATATATTCTTGTGCGGTGAATAGGGCGTGTTGAGTCCAGTTCTCTGAGCAAGGAGTAGGTCTTGTCTATTACATATTGGTTTTATGGAACGGTATCTGAGCTAATTTGAAACCCTTGTTTTATGTATCACCCCACCTCACCTTTCCCGTTAAGCAGCCATAGTGTGTTTTCTGCATGTGTGACTCTGTTCTGTTTTGTAATTCAGTTCAAGTGTAACGGTTTTTACATTCCCTCTATAAGTGATACCTTATGAGAAGTGTCCTTTTCTGTGTGACTTAGTTCACTTAGAATCGTCGTACCTAAATCCACTCATCATGCTGCTACTAGCCTTATGACATTGATTTCATGGCTGAGTGATATTCCATTGTACATAAGGTTCACAACTTCTTTATCCATTTTTCTCTTTCCTGGCATATTGAAGGTGGAATGAAGTGGAGGTCCTTGTCAACAGAGCAGCCCTAAACTTTGGGGTGCTTGTGTCTTGCTGATTTTTCATTTTCCCAATTTATACCCCCATGAGTGGAAGTGCCCTATGCTCTCTAAGCTGTGTTTTTTAGATGTTTCAGGACACACCGTACACTTCTCCAGAGTGGCTGTTGGCAATTTACATTCCGCCCATCAGTGTAGCAAGGCTCCCATTTCTCCATGGCCTCTCCTGCATTTCTGGTTTTGACACTTTTTTCAGCATGGCCCTTTTAACCGATGGGAAGCGAGACTTCTTTGCAGCGCTGATTTGCCTTTCCAGGTTGCTTGGTTGGCCAAAAAGGGCGTATGCGTTTTTTCCTGAATATATTCAGGAAAACGCGTACGCCCTTTTTGGCCAAGGGCATCATTGTCAACGTTTTGCTGCTTTTCATGTGCTTTAAAGGCGATTCGAATCTACCTCCTGAAATCTGTTTCCTGCAATTCTGCCTTGATTTCAAATCCTCTTCTTTGCCTTCCCTCAATATATTTGTGGACGAGAGTTATCATTTATAACTCTGCAGGTTTGTGAATTGCAGTGCCCTGAAGCTCCATTTTACAACTCGCTTTTTAGGGAGCTGGCCGCAAAAGCGCTGGATGGCTTCAGGCCCTGTTCGGGTTCCGGGTGGCAGGCTGAGCCTGTGGTAAATTCTTCTTCCTGATGGGAAAATAGATTGACCTGTGCCTGTCCCAACACCAAGAGCTAGTCTCTCATTGGTTCCACGTCTTCCCGTTCACCCTCAGGACAAATCGCAACCTGTACGGAACAGGAGGTTAAAGGTGCTGATGCTCCAAGTAGGGAGATTGCTAGTAAAGCGGCTGGAATAGCGAACCCGGGCACAAGGAGATGAGAAATGAGGTGCGTTTTAGAAACCTTTCCCCATCACACGGTTTACCATCTTCTGGGTTTCTCATGCATGTTTTCGATGTAGGAAGATGCCCTTGAACCTGGAGATTTGGGGCCCATGGGATGGGCACCACTCACTATTACTTTAAAGGGTCTGCGTTTGCTCACCCAACCTCATCAAACCTCTCAGCCCCAAGAGTGTCCACCCTTATGTTTCATCCAGCTGTGGGTCTAGATATGGTCAATCCAGGTTGCATCACAGCCCCTGAACGCATTGTGTAAGAATTTCGCTCTCTTTCACTGTCTTTGTTTCATGGGTTTTTAAAAGTAATTTATTTTTATAATGGGGTTTAGCTGCTTTTCACTGCTGTGTTTATGCCGCTTTACACCCACATGACACACTAACAGAGAGATGTCAATACATAGGTTTTTAGATTATTACTACTCAGATATATTCTTGTGCGGTGAATAGGGCGTGTTGAGTCCAGTTCTCTGAGCAAGGAGTAGGTTTTGTCTATTACATATTGGGTTTATGGAACGGTATCTGAGCTAATTTGAAACCCTTGTTTTATGTATCACCCCACCTCACCTTTCCCGTTAAGCAGCCATAGTGTGTTTTCTGCATGTGTGACTCTGTTCTGTTTTGTAATTCAGTTCAAGTGTAACGGTTTTTACATTCCCTCTATCAGTGATACCTTATGAGAAGTGTCTTTTTCTGTGTGACTTATTTCACTTAGAATCGTTGTACCTAAATCCACTCATCATGCTGCTACTAGCCTTAGGACATTGATTTCATGGCTGAGTGATATTCCATTGTACATAAGGACCACAACTTCTTTATCCATTTTTCTCTTTCCTGGGATATTGAAGGTGGAATGAAGTGGAGGTCCTTGTCAACAGAGCAGCCCTAAACGTTGGGGTGCTGGTGTCTTGCTGATTTTTAATTTTCCCAATGTATACCCCCATGAGTGGAAGTGCCCTATGCTCTCCAAGCTTTGCTTTTTAGACGTTTTAGGACGCACCGTACACTTCTCCAGAGTGGCTGTTGGCAATTTACATCCCGCCCATCAGTGTAGCAAGGCTCCCATTTCTCCATGGCCTTTCCTGCATTTCTGGTTTTGACACTTTTTTCAGCATGGCCATTTTGATCAATGGGTAGCGAGACTTCTTTTTAGCGCTGATTTGCCTTTCCAGGTTGCTTGGTTGGCCAAAAATGGCGTATGCGTATTTTCTTGAATATATTCAGGAAAAAACGCATACGCCATTTTTGGCCAAGGGCATCATTGTCAACGTTTTGCCGCTTTTCATGTGCTTCAAAGGCGATTCGAATCTACCTCCTGAAATCTGTTTCCTGCAATTCTGCCTTGATTTCAAATCCTCTTCTTTGCCTTCCCTCAATATATTTGTGGACCAGAGTTATCATTTATAACTCTGCAGCTTTGTGAATTGCAGTGCCCTGAACCTCCATTTTACAACTCGCTTTTTAGGGAGCTGGCCGCAAAAGCACAGGATGGCTTTAGGCCCTGTTCTTGTTCCGGGGGGCAGGCTGAGCCTGTGGTTAATTCTTCTTCCTGATGGGAAAATAGAGTGACCTGTGCCTGTCCCAACACCAAGAGTTAGTCTCTCATTGGTTCCACGTCTTCCCGTTTATCCTCAGGACAAATTGCAACCTGTACGGAAGAGGAGGTTAAAGGTGCTGATGCTCCAAGTAGGGAGATTGCTAGTAAAGCGGCTGGAATGGCGAACCCGAGCACAAGGAGATGAGAAAATAGGTGCGTTTTAGAAACCTTTCCCCATCACACGGTGTACCATCTTCGGGGATTCTCATGCATGTTTTCGATGTAGGAAGATGCCCTTGAACCTGGAGATTTGGGACCCATGCGATGGGTACCACACAGTATTACTTTAAAGGGTCTGCGTTTGCTCACCCAACCTCACCAAACCTCTCAACCCCAAGAGTGTCCACCCTTATGTCTCATCCAGCTGTGGGTCTAGATATGGTCAATCCAGGTTGCATCACAGCCCCTGAACGCATTGTGTAAGAATTTCGCTCTCTTTCACTCTCTTTGTTTCATGGGTTTTTCAAAGTAATTTATTTTTGTAATGGGGTTTAGCTGCTTTTCACTGCTGTGTTTATTCCGCTTTACACCCACTTGACACACTAACAGAGAGATATCAATACATAGGTTTTAAGATTATTACTAGTCAGATATATTCTTGTGCGGTGAATAGGGCGTGTTGAGTCCAGTTCTCTGAGCAAGGAGTAGGTTTTGTCTATTACATATTGGGTTTATGGAACGGTATCTGAGCTAATTTGAAACCCTTGTTTTATGTATCACCCCACCTCACCTTTCCCGTTAAGCAGCCATAGTGTGTTTTCTGCATGTGTGACTCTGTTCTGTTTTGTAATTCAGTTCAAATGTAACGGTTTTTACATTCCCTCTATAAGTGATACCTTATGAGAAGTGTCCTTTTCTGTGTGACTTATTTCACTTAGAATCGTCGTACCTAAATCCACTCATCATGCTGCTACTAGCCTTATGACATTGATTTCATGGCTGAGTGATATTCCATTGTACATAAGGACCACAACTTCTTTATCCATTTTTCTCTTTCCTGGGATATTGAAGGTGGAATGAAGTGGAGGTCCTTGTCAACAGAGCAGCCCTAAACTTTGGGGTGCTTGTGTCTTGTTGATTTTTCATTTTCCCAATTTATACCCCCATGAGTGGAAGTGCCCTATGCTCTCTAAGCTGTGTTTTTTAGATGTTTCAGGACACACCGTACACTTCTCCAGAGTGGCTGTTGGCAATTTACATCCTGCCCATCAGTGTAGTAAGGCTCCCATTTTTCCATGGCCTGTCCTCCATTTCTGGTTTTGACACTTTTTTCAGCATGGCCGTTTTGACCGATGGGAAGCGAGTCTTCTTTGTAGCGCTGATTTGCCTTTCCAGGTTGCTTGGTTAGCCAAAAAGGGCGTATGCGTTTTTTCCTGAATATATTCAGGAAAAAACACATACGCCCTTTTTGGCCAAGGGCATCATTGTCAGCGTTTTGCCACTTTTCATATGCTTTAAAGGCGATTCGAATCTTCCTCCTGAAATCTGTTTCCTCCAATTCTGCCTTGATTTCAAATCCTCTTCTTTGCCTTCCCTCAATATATTTGTGGACGAGAGTTATCATTTATAACTCTGCAGGTTTGTGAATTGCAGTGCCCTGAAGCTCCATTATACAACCTGCTTTTTTGGGAGCTGGCCGCAAAAGCGCAGGATGGCTTCAGGCCCTGTTCTGGTTCCGGGGGGCAGGCTGAGCCTGTGGTTAATTCTTCTTCCTGATGGGAAATTAGAGTGACCTGTGCCTGTCCCAACACCAAGAGCTAGTCTCTCATTGGTTCCCCGTCTTCCCGTTCATCCTCAGGACAAATTGCAACCTGTACGGAAGAGGAGGTTAAAGGTGCTGATGCTCCAAGGAGGGAGATTGCTAGTAAAGCGGCTGGAATGGTGAACACGGGCACAAGGAGATGAGAAATTAGGTGCGTTTTAGAAACCTTTCCCCATCACACGGTGTACCATCTTCGGGGATTCTCATGCATGTTTTCGGTGTAGGAAGATGCCCTTGAACCTGGAGATTTGGGACCCATGCGATGGGTACCACGCAGTATTACTTTAAAGGGTCTGCGTTTGCTCACCCAACCTCACCAAACCTCTCAGACCCAAGAGTGTCCACCCTTATGTCTCATCCAGCTGTGGGTCTAGATATGGTCAATCCAGGTTGCATCACAGCCCCTGAACGCATTATGTAAGAATTTCTCTCTCTTTCACTGTCTTTGTTTCATGGGTTTTTCAAAGTAATTTATTTTTATAATGGGGTTTAGCTGCTTTTCATTGCTGTGTTTATGCCGCTTTACACCCACTTGACACACTAACAGAGAGATATCAATACATAGGTTTTAAGATTATTACTAGTCAGATATATTCTTGTGCGGTGAATAGGGCGTGTTGAGTCCAGTTCTCTGAGCAAGGAGTAGGTCTTGTCTATTACATATTGGGTTTATGGAACGGTATCTGAGCTAATTTGAAACCCTTGTTTTATGTATCACCCCACCTCACCTTTCCCGTTAAGCAGCCATAGTGTGTTTTCTGCATGTGTGACTCTGTTCTGTTTTGTAATTCAGTTCAAGTGTAACGGTTTTTTCATTCCCTCTATAAGTGATACCTTATGAGAAGTGTCCTTTTCTGTGTGACTTACTTCACTTAGAATCGTCGTACCTAAATCCACTCATCATGCTGCTACTAGCCTTATGACATTGATTTCATGGCTGAGTGATATTCCATTGTACATAAGGACCACAACTTCTTTATCCATTTTTCTCTTTCCTGGGATATTGAAGGTGGAATGAAGTGGAGGTCCTTGTCAACAGAGCAGCCCTAAACTTTGGGGTGCTTGTGTCTTGCTGATTTTTCATTTTCCCAATTTATACCCCCATGAGTGGAAGTGCCCTATGCTCTCTAAGCTGTGTTTTTTAGATGTTTCAGGACACACCGTACACTTCTCCAGAGTGGCTGTTGGCAATTTACATCCTGCCCATCAGTGTAGTAAGGCTCCCATTTCTCCATGGCCTGTCCTCCATTTCTGGTTTTGACACTTTTTTCATCATGGCCCTTTTGACCGATGGGAAGCGAGACTTCTTTGTAGCGCTGATTTGCCTTTCCAGGTTGCTTGGTTGGCCAAAAAGGGCGTATGCGTTTTTTCCTGAATATATTCAGGAAAAAACGCATACGCCCTTTTTGGCCAAGGGCATCATTGTCAACGTTTTGCCGCTTTTCATGTGCTTTAAAGGCGATTCGAATCTACCTCCTGAAATCTGTTTCCTGCAATTCTGCCTTGATTTCAAATCCTCTTCTTTGCCTTCCCTCAATATATTTGTGGACGAGAGTTATCATTAATAACTCTGCAGGTTTGTGAATTGCAGTGCCCTGAAGCTCCATTGTACAACTTGCTTTTTAGGGAGCTGGCCGCAAAAGCGCAGGATGGCTTCAGGCCCTGTTCTGGTTCCGGGGGGCAGGCTGAGCCTGTTGTTAATTCTTCTTCCTGATGGGAAAATAGAGTGACCTGTGCCTGTCCCTACACCAAGAGCTTGTCTCTCATTGGTTCCACGTCTTCCCGTTCATCCTCAGGACAAATTGCAACCTGTACGGAAGAGGAGGTTAAAGGTGCTGATGCTCCAAGTAGGGAGATTGTTAGTAAAGCGGCTGGAATGGCGAACCCGGGGACAAGGAGATGAGAAATGAGGTGCGTTTTAGAAACCTTTCCCCATCACACGGTGTACCATCTTCGGGGATTCTCATGCATGTTTTCGATGTAGGAAGATGCCCTTGAACCTGGAAATTTGGGCCCCATGCGATGGGTGCCACGCAGTATTACTTTAAAGTGTCTGCGTTTGCTCACCCAACCTCACCAAACCTCTCAGCCCCAAGAGTGTCCACCCTTATGTCTCATCCAGCTGTGGGTCTAGATACGGTCAATCCAGGTTGCATCACAGCCCCTGAACGAATTGTGTAAGAATTTCTCTCTCTTTCACTGTCTTTGTTTCATGGGTTTTTAAAAGTAATTTATTTTTATAAAGGGGTTTAGCTGCTTTTCACTGCTGTGTTTATGCCGCTTTACACCCACATGACACACTAACAGAGAGAAATCAATAAATAAGTTTTTAGATTATTACTAGTCAGATATATTCTTGTGCAGTGAATAGGGCGTGTTGAGTCCAGTTCTCTGAGCAAGGAGTAGGTCTTGTCTATTACATATTGGGTTTATGAAACGGTATCTGAGCTAATTTGAAACCCTTGTTTTATGTATCACCCAACCTCATCTTTCCCGTTAAGCAGCCATAATGTGTTTTCTGCATGTGTGACTCTGTTCTGTTTTGTAATTCAGTTCAACTGTAACGGTTTTTACATTCCCTCTATCAGTGGTACCTTATGAGAAGTGTCCTTTTCTGTGTGACTTAATTCACTTAGAATCGTCGTACCTAAATCCACTCATCATGCTGCTAGTAGCCTTATGACATTGATTTCATGGCTGAGTGATATTCCATTGTACATAAGGACCACAACTTCTTTATCCATTTTTCTCTTTCCTGGGATATTGAAGGTGGAATGAAGTGGAGGTCCTTGTCAACAGAGCAGCCCTAAACTTTGGGGTGCTTGTGTCTTGCTGATTTTTAATTTTCCCAATTTATACCCCCATGAGTGGAAGTGCCCTATGCTATCCAAGCTGGGTTTTTTAGATGTTTCAGGACTCACCGTACACTTCTCCAGAGTGGCTGTTGGCAATTTACATCTCGCCCATCAGTGTAGCAAGGCTCCCATTTCTCCATGGCCTCTCCTGCATTTCTGGTTTTGACACTTTTTTCCCCATGGCACTTTTGACCGATGGGTAGCGATTCTTCTTTGTAGCGCTGATTTGCCTTTCCAGTTTGCTTTTTTGGCCAAAAAGGGCGTATGCGTTTTTTCCTGAATATATTCAGGAAAAAACGCATACGCCCTTTTTGGCCAAGGGCATCATTGTCAACGTTTTGCCGCTTTTCATGTGCTTTAAAGGCGATTCGAATCTACCTCCTGAAATCTGTTTCCTGCAATTCTGCCTTGATTTCAAATCCTCTTCTTTGCCTTCCCTCAATATATTTTTGGACGAGAGTTATCATTTATAACTCTGCAGGTTTGTGAATTGCAGTGCCCTGAAGCTCCATTTTACAACTCGCTTTTCTGGGAGCTGGCCGCAAAAGCGCAGGATGGCTTCAGGCCCTGTTCTGCTTCTGGGGGGCAGGATGAGCCTGTGGTTAATTCTTCTTCCTGATGGGAAAATAGAGTGAACTGTGCCTGTCCCAACTCCAAGAGCCAGTCTCTCACTGGTTCCCCATCTTCCCGTTCATCCTCAGGACAAATTGCAACCTATACAGAAGAGGAGGTTAAAGGTGCTGATGCTCCAAGTAGGGAGATTGCTAGTAAAGCGGCTGGAATGGCGAACACGGGCACAAGGAAATGAGAAATGAGGTGCATTTTAGAAACCTTTCCCCATCACATGGTGTACCATCTTCTGGGTTTCTCATGCATGTTTTCGATGTAGCAAGATGCCCTTGAACCTGGAGATTTGGGACCCATGCGATGGGTACCACGCCGTATTAATTTAAAGGGTCTGCGTTTGCTCACCCAACCTCACCAAACCTCTCAGACCCAAGAGTGTCCACCCTTATGTCTCATTCAGCTGTGGGTCTAGATATGGTCAATCCAGGTTGCATCACAGACCCTGAACGCATTGTGTAAGAATTTCTCTCTTTCACTGTCTTTGTTTCAAGGGTTTTTCAAAGTAATTTATTTTTATAATGGGGTTTAGCTGCTTTTCACTGCTGTGTTTATGCCACTTTACACCCACGTGACACAGTAACAGATATCAATACATAGGTTTTAAGATTATTACTAGTCAGATATATTCTTGTGCGGTGAATAGGGCGTGTTGAGTCCAGTTCTCTGAGCAAGGAGTAGGTCTTGTCTATTACATATTGGGTTTATGGAACGGTATCTGAGCTAATTTGAAACCCTTGTTTTATGTATCACCCCACCTCTCCTTTCCCGTTAAGCAGCCATAGTGTGTTTTCTGCATGTGTGACTCTGTTGTGTTTTGTAATTCAGTTCAAGTGTAACGGTTTTTACATTCCCTCTAACAGTGATACCTTATGAGAAGTGTCCTTTTCTGTGTGACTTATTTCACTTAGAATCGTCGTACCTAAATCCACTCATCATGCTGCTACTAGCCTTATGATATTGATTTCATGGCTGAGTGATATTCCATTGTACATAAGGACCACAACTTCTTTATCCATTTTTCTCTTTCCTGGGATATTGAAGGTGGAATGAAGTGGAGGTCCTTGTCAAGAGAGCAGCCCTAAACTTTGGCGTGCTTGTGTCTTGCTGATTTTTCATTTTCCCAATTTATACCCCCATGAGTGGAAGTGCCCTATGCTCTCTAAGCTGTGTTTTTTAGATGTTTCAGGACACACCGTACTCTTCTCCAGAGTGGCTGTTGGCAATTTACATCCCGCCCATCAGTGTAGCAAGGCTCCCATTTCTCCATGGCCTTTCCTGCATTTCTGGTTTTGACACTTTTTTCCCCATGGCACTTTTGACCGATGGGTAGCGATTCTTCTTTGTAGCGCTGATTTGCCTTTCCAGTTTGCTTTTTTGGCCAAAAAGGGCGTATGCGTTTTTTCCTGAATATATTCAGGAAAAAACGCATACGCCCTTTTTGGCCAAGGGCATCATTGTCAACGTTTTGCCGCTTTTCATGTGCTTTAAAGGCGATTCGAATCTACCTCCTGCAATCTGTTTCCTGCAATTCTGCCTTGATTTCAAATCCTCTTCTTTGCCTTCCCTCAATATATTTTTGGACGAGAGTTATCATTTATAACTCTGCAGGTTTGTGAATTGCAGTGCCCTGAAGCTCCATTTTACAACTCGCTTTTTTGGGAGCTGGCCGCAAAAGCGCAGGATGGCTTCAGGCCCTGTTCTGCTTCTGGGGGGCAGGATGAGCCTGTGGTTAATTCTTCTTCCTGATGGGAAAATAGAGTGAACTGTGCCTGTCCCAACTCCAAGAGCCAGTCTCTCACTGGTTCCCCATCTTCCCGTTCATCCTCAGGACAAATTGCAACCTATACAGAAGAGGAGGTTAAAGGTGCTGATGCTCCAAGTAGGGAGATTGCTAGTAAAGCGGCTGGAATGGCGAACACGGGCACAAGGAAATGAGAAATGAGGTGCATTTTAGAAACCTTTCCCCATCACATGGTGTACCATCTTCTGGGTTTCTCATGCATGTTTTCGATGTAGCAAGATGCCCTTGAACCTGGAGATTTGGGACCCATGCGATGGGTACCACGCCGTATTACTTTAAAGGGTCTGCGTTTGCTCACCCAACCTCACCAAACCTCTCAGACCCAAGAGTGTCCACCCTTATGTCTCATCCAGCTGTGGGTCTAGATATGGTCAATCCAGGTTGCATCACAGACCCTGAACGCATTGTGTAAGAATTTCTCTCTTTCACTGTCTTTGTTTCAAGGGTTTTTCAAAGTAATTTATTTTTATAATGGGGTTTAGCTGCTTTTCACTGCTGTGTTTATGCCACTTTACACCCACGTGACACAGTAACAGAGAGATATCAATACATAGGTTTTAAGATTATTACTAGTCAGATATATTCTTGTGCGGTGAATATGGCGTGTTGAGTCCAGTTCTCTGAGCAAGGAGTAGGTCTTGTCTATTACATATTGGGTTTATGGAACGGTATCTGAGCTAATTTGAAACCCTTGTTTTATGTATCACCCCACCTCTCCTTTCCCGTTAAGCAGCCATAGTGTGTTTTCTGCATGTGTGACTCTGTTGTGTTTTGTAATTCAGTTCAAGTGTAACGGTTTTTACATTCCCTCTATCAGTGATACCTTATGAGAAGTGTCCTTTTCTGTGTGACTTATTTCACTTAGAATCGTCGTACCTAAATCCACTCATCATGCTGCTACTAGCCTTATGACATTGATTTCATGGCTGAGTGATATTCCATTGTACATAAGGACCACAACTTCTTTATCCATTTTTCTCTTTCCTGGGATATTGAAGGTGGAATGAAGTGGAGGTCCTTGTCAAGAGAGCAGCCCTAAACTTTGGCGTGCTTGTGTCTTGCTGATTTTTCATTTTCCCAATTTATACCCCCATGAGTGGAAGTGCCCTATGCTCTCTAAGCTGTGTTTTTTAGATGTTTCAGGACACACCGTACTCTTCTCCAGAGTGGCTGTTGGCAATTTACATCCCGCCCATCAGTGTAGCAAGGCTCCCATTTCTCCATGGCCTGTCCTGCATTTCTGGTTTTGACACTTCTTTCAGCATGGCCCTTTTAACCGATGGGAATCGAGACTTCTTTGTAGCGCTGATTTGCCTTTCCAGGTTGCTTGGTCGACCAAAAAGGGCGTATGAGTTTTTCCTGAATATATTCAGGAAAAAACGCATACGCCCTTTTTGGCCAAGGGCATCATTGTCAACGTTTTGCCGCTTTTCATGTGCTTTAAAGGCGATTCGAATCTACCTCCTGCAATCTGTTTCCTGCAATTCTGCCCTGATTTCAAATCCTCTTCTTTGCCTTCCCTCAATATATTTGTGGACGAGAGTTATCATTTATAACTCTGCAGGTTTGTGAATTGCAGTGCCCTGAAGCTCCATTTTACAACTCGCTTTTTAGGGAGCTGGCCGCAAAAGCGCTGGATGGCTTCAGGCCCTGTTCGGGTTCCGGGTGGGAGGCTGAGCCTGTGGTAAATTCTTCTTCCTGATGGGAAAATAGATTGACCTGTGCCTGTCCCAACACCAAGAGCTAGTCTCTCATTGGTTCCACGTCTTCCCGTTCACCCTCAGGAAAAATTGCAACCTGTACGGAACAGGAGGTTAAAGGTGCTGATGCTCCAAGTAGGGAGATTGCTAGTAAAGCGGCTGGAATAGCGAACCCGGGCACAAAGAGATGAGAAATGAGGTGCGTTTTAGAAACCTTTCCCCATCACACGGTTTACCATCTTCTGGGTTTCTCATGCATGTTTTCGATGTAGGAAGATGCCCTTGAACCTGGAGATTTGGGGCCCATGGGATGGGCACCACTCACTATTACTTTAAAGGGTCTGCGTTTGCTCACCCAACCTCATCAAACCTCTCAGCCCCAAGAGTGTCCACCCTTATGTTTCATCCAGCTGTGGGTCTAGATATGGTCAATCCAGGTTGCATCACAGCCCCTGAACGCATTGTGTAAGAATTTCGCTCTCTTTCACTGTCTTTGTTTCATGGGTTTTTAAAAGTAATTTATTTTTATAATGGGGTTTAGCTGCTTTTCACTGCTGTGTTTATGCCGCTTTACACCCACATGACACACTAACAGAGAGATGTCAATACATAGGTTTTTAGATTATTACTACTCAGATATATTCTTGTGCGGTGAATAGGGCGTGTTGAGTCCAGTTCTCTGAGCAAGGAGTAGGTTTTGTCTATTACATATTGGGTTTATGGAACGGTATCTGAGCTAATTTGAAACCCTTGTTTTATGTATCACCCAACCTCACCTTTCCTGGTAAACAGCCATAGTGTGTTTTCTGCATGTGTGACTCTGTTCTGTTTTGTAATTCAGTTCAAGTGTAACGGTTTTTACATTCCCTCTATAAGTGATACCTTATGAGAAGTGTCCTTTTCTGTGTGACTTATTTCACTTAGAATCGTCGTACCTAAATCCACTCATCATGCTGCTACTAGCCTTATGACATTTATTTCATGGCTGAGTGATATTCCATTGTACATAAGGACCACAACTCCTTTATCCATTTTTCTCTTTCCTGGGATATTGAAGGTGGAATGAAGTGGAGGTCCTTGTCAACAGAGCAGCCCTAAACGTTGGGGTGCTTGTGTCTTGCTGATTTTTAATTTTCCCAATGTATACCCCCATGAGTGGAAGTGCCCTATGCTCTCCAAGCTTTGCTTTTTAGACGTTTCAGGACGCACCGTACACTTCTCCAGAGTGGCTGTTGGCAATTTACATCCCGCCCATCAGTGTAGCAAGGCTCCCATTTCTCCATGGCCTTTCCTGCATTTCTGGTTTTGACACTTTCTTCAGCATGGCCATTTTGATCAATGGGTAGCGAGACTTCTTTTTAGCGCTGATTTGCCTTTCCAGGTTGCTTGGTTGGCCAAAAATGGCGTATGCGTATTTTCCTGAATATATTCAGGAAAAAACGCTTACGCCATTTTTGGCCAAGGGCATCATTGTCAACGTTTTGCCGCTTTTCATGTGCTTTAAAGGCGATTCGAATCTACCTCCTGAAATCTGTTTCCTGCAATTCTGCCTTGATTTCAAATCCTCTTCTTTGCCTTCCCTCAATATATTTGTGGACCAGAGTTATCATTTATAACTCTGCAGCTTTGTGAATTGCAGTGCCCTGAACCTCCATTTTACAACTCGCTTTTTAGGGAGCTGGCCGCAAAAGCACAGGATGGCTTCAGGCCCTGTTCTTGTTCCGGGGGGCAGGCTGAGCCTGTGGTTAATTCTTCTTCCTGATGGGAAAATAGAGTGACCTGTGCCTGTCCCAACACCAAGAGCTAGTCTCTCATTGGTTCCACGTCTTCCCGTTTATCCTCAGGACAAATTGCTACCTGTACGGAACAGGAGGTTAAAGGTGCTGATGCTCCAATGAGGGAGATTGCTAGTAAAGCGGCTGGAATGGCGAACCCGAGCACAAGGAGATGAGAAAATAGGTGCGTTTTAGAAACCTTTCCCCATCACACGGTGTACCATCTTCGGGGATTCTCATGCATGTTTTCGATGTAGGAAGATGCCCTTGAACCTGGAGATTTGGGACCCATGCGATGGGTACCACGCAGTATTACTTTAAAGGGTCTGCGTTTGCTCACCCAACCTCACCAAACCTCTCAACCCCAAGAGTGTCCACCCTTATGTCTCATCCAGCTGTGGGTCTAGATATGGTCAATCCAGGTTGCATCACAGCCCCTGAACGCATTGTGTAAGAATTTCGCTCTCTTTCACTCTCTTTGTTTCATGGGTTTTTCAAAGTAATTTATTTTTGTAATGGGGTTTAGCTGCTTTTCACTGCTGTGTTTATTCCGCTTTACACCCACTTGACACACTAACAGAGAGATATCAATACATAGGTTTTAAGATTATTACTAGTCAGATATATTCTTGTGCGGTGAATAGGGCGTGTTGAGTCCAGTTCTCTGAGCAAGGAGTAGGTTTTGTCTATTACATATTGGGTTTATGGAACGGTATCTGAGCTAATTTGAAACCCTTGTTTTATGTATCACCCCACCTCACCTTTCCCGTTAAGCAGCCATAGTGTGTTTTCTACATGTGTGACTCTGTTCTGTTTTGTAATTCAGTTCAAGTGTAACGGTTTTTACATTCCCTCTATAAGTGATACCTTATGAGAAGTGTCCTTTTCTGTGTGACTTATTTCACTTAGAATCGTCGTACCTAAATCCACTCATCATGCTGCTACTAGCCTTATGACATTGATTTCATGGCTGAGTGATATTCCATTGTACATAAGGACCACAACTTCTTTATCCATTTTTCTCTTTCCTGGGATATTGAAGGTGGAATGAAGTGGAGGTCCTTGTCAACAGAGCAGCCCTAAACTTTGGGGTGCTTGTGTCTTGCTGATTTTTCATTTTCCCAATTTATACCCCCATGAGTGGAAGTGCCCTATGCTCTCTAAGCTGTGTTTTTTAGATGTTTCAGGACACACCGTACACTTCTCCAGAGTGGCTGTTGGCAATTTACATCCTGCCCATCAGTGTAGTAAGGCTCCCATTTTTCCATGGCCTGTCCTCCATTTCTGGTTTTGACACTTTTTTCAGCATGGCCGTTTTGACCGATGGGAAGCGAGTCTTCTTTGTAGCGCTGATTTGCCTTTCCAGGTTGCTTGGTTAGCCAAAAAGGGCGTATGCGTTTTTTCCTGAATATATTCAGGAAAAAACACATACGCCCTTTTTGGCCAAGGGCATCATTGTCAGCGTTTTGCCACTTTTCATATGCTTTAAAGGCGATTCGAATCTTCCTCCTGAAATCTGTTTCCTCCAATTCTGCCTTGATTTCAAATCCTCTTCTTTGCCTTCCCTCAATATATTTGTGGACGAGAGTTATCATTTATAACTCTGCAGGTTTGTGAATTGCAGTGCCCTGAAGCTCCATTATACAACCTGCTTTTTTGGGAGCTGGCCGCAAAAGCGCAGGATGGCTTCAGGCCCTGTTCTGGTTCCGGGGGACGGCTGAGCCTGTGGTTAATTCTTCTTCCTGATGGGAAATTAGAGTGACCTGTGCCTGTCCCAACACCAAGAGCTAGTCTCTCATTGGTTCCCCGTCTTCCCGTTCATCCTCAGGACAAATTGCAACCTGTACGGAAGAGGAGGTTAAAGGTGCTGATGCTCCAAGGAGGGAGATTGCTAGTAAAGCGGCTGGAATGGTGAACACGGGCACAAGGAGATGAGAAATTAGGTGCGTTTTAGAAACCTTTCCCCATCACACGGTGTACCATCTTCGGGGATTCTCATGCATGTTTTCGGTGTAGGAAGATGCCCTTGAACCTGGAGATTTGGGACCCATGCGATGGGTACCACGCAGTATTACTTTAAAGGGTCTGCGTTTGCTCACCCAACCTCACCAAACCTCTCAGACCCAAGAGTGTCCACCCTTATGTCTCATCCAGCTGTGGGTCTAGATATGGTCAATCCAGGTTGCATCACAGCCCCTGAACGCATTGTGTAAGAATTTCTCTCTCTTTCACAGTCTTTGTTTCATTGGTTTTTCAAAGTAATTTATTTTTATAATGGGGTTTAGCTGCTTTTCATTGCTGTGTTTATGTCGCTTTACACCCACTTGACACACTAACAGAGAGATATCAATACATAGGTTTTAAGATTATTACTAGTCAGATATATTCTTGTGCGGTGAATAGGGCGTGTTGAGTCCAGTTCTCTGAGCAAGGAGTAGGTCTTGTCTATTACATATTGGGTTTATGGAACGGTATCTGAGGTAATTTGAAACCCTTGTTTTATGTATCACCCCACCTCACCGTTCCCGTTAAGCAGCCATAGTGTGTTTTCTGCATGTGTGACTCTGTTCTTTTTTGTAATTCAGTTCAAGTGTAACGCTTTTTACATTCCCTCCTTAAGTGATACCTTATGAGAAGTGTCCTTTTCTGTGTGACTTATTTCACATAGAATCGTCATACCTAAATCCACTCATCATGCTGCTACTAGCCTTATGATATTGATTTCTTGGCTCAGTGATATTCCATTGTACATAAGGACCACAACTTCTTTATCCATTTTTCTCTTTCCTGGGATATTGAAGGTGGAATGAAGTGGAGGTCCTTGTCAACAGAGCAGCCCTAAACTTTGGGGTGCTTGTGTCTTGCTGATTTTTCATTTTCCCAATTTATACCCCCATGAGTGGAAGTGCCCTATGCTCTCTAAGCTGTGTTTTTTAGATGTTTCAGGACACACCGTACACTTCTCCAGAGTGGCTTTTGGCAATTTACATCCTGCCCATCAGTGTAGTAAAGCTCCCATTTCTCCATGGCCTGTCCTCCATTTCTGGTTTTGACACTTTTTTCATCATGGCCCTTTTGACCGATGGGAAGCGAGACTTCTTTGTAGCGCTGATTTGCCTTTCCAGGTTGCTTGGTTGGCCAAAAAGGGCGTATGCGTTTTTTCCTGAATATATTCAGGAAAAAACGCATACGCCCTTTTTGGCCAAGGGCATCATTGTCAACGTTTTGCCGCTTTTCATGTGCTTTAAAGGCGATTCGAATCTACCTCCTGAAATCTGTTTCCTGCAATTCTGCCTTGATTTCAAATCCTCTTCTTTGCCTTCCCTCAATATATTTGTGGACGAGAGTTATCATTAATAACTCTGCAGGTTTGTGAATTGCAGTGCCCTGAAGCTCCATTGTACAACTTGCTTTTTAGGGAGCTGGCCGCAAAAGCGCAGGATGGCTTCAGGCCCTGTTCTGGTTCCGGGGGGCAGGCTGAGCCTGTTGTTAATTCTTCTTCCTGATGGGAAAATAGAGTGACCTGTGCCTGTCCCTACACCAAGAGCTAGTCTCTCATTGGTTCCACGTCTTCCCGTTCATCCTCAGGACAAATTGCAACCTGTACGGAAGAGGAGGTTAAAGGTGCTGATGCTCCAAGTAGGGAGATTGCTAGTAAAGCGGCTGGAATGGCGAACCCGGGGACAAGGAGATGAGAAATGAGGTGCGTTTTAGAAACCTTTCCCCATCACACGATGTACCATCTTCGGGGATTCTCATGCATGTTTTCGATGTAGGAAGATGCCCTTGAACCTGGAAATTTGGGCCCCATGCGATGGGTACCACGCAGTATTACTTTAAAGGGTCTGCGTTTGCTCACCCAACCTCACCAAACCTCTCAGCCCCAAGAGTGTCCACCCTTATGTCTCATCCAGCTGTGGGTCTAGATATGGTCAATCCAGGTTGCATCACAGCCCCTGAACGAATTGTGTAAGAATTTCTCTCTCTTTCACTGTCTTTGTTTCATGGGTTTTTAAAAGTAATTTATTTTTATAAAGGGGTTTAGCTGCTTTTCACTGCTGTGTTTATGCCGCTTTACACCCACATGACACACTAACAGAGAGAAATCAATAAATAGGTTTTTAGATTATTACTAGTCAGATATATTCTTGTGCAGTGAATAGGGCGTGTTGAGTCCAGTTCTCTGAGCAAGGAGTAGGTCTTGTCTATTACATATTGGGTTTATGAAACGGTATCTGGGCTAATTTGAAACCCTTGTTTTATGTATCACCCAACCTCATCTTTCCCGTTAAGCAGCCATAATGTGTTTTCTGCATGTGTGACTCTGTTCTGTTTTGTAATTCAGTTCAACTGTAACGGTTTTTACATTCCCTCTATCAGTGGTACCTTATGAGAAGTGTCCTTTTCTGTGTGACTTAATTCACTTAGAATCGTCGTACCTAAATCCACTCATCATGCTGCTAGTAGCCTTATGACATTGATTTCATGGCTGAGTGATATTCCATTGTACATAAGGACCACAACTTCTTTATCCATTTTTCTCTTTCCTGGGATATTGAAGGTGGAATGAAGTGGAGGTCCTTGTCAACAGAGCAGCCCTAAACTTTGGGGTGCTTGTGTCTTGCTGATTTTTCATTTTCCCAATTTATACCCCCATGAGTGGAAGTGCCCTATGCTCTCCAAGCTGGGTTTTTTAGATGTTTCAGGACTCACCGTACACTTCTCCAGAGTGGCTGTTGGCAATTTACATCTCGCCCATCAGTGTAGCAAGGCTCCCATTTCTCCATGGCCTCTCCTGCATTTCTGGTTTTGACACTTTTTTCCCCATGGCACTTTTGACCGATGGGTAGCGATTCTTCTTTGTAGCGCTGATTTGCCTTTCCAGTTTGCTTTTTTGGCCAAAAAGGGCGTATGCGTTTTTTCCTGAATATATTCAGGAAAAAACGCATACGCCCTTTTTGGCCAAGGGCATCATTGTCAACGTTTTGCCGCTTTTCATGTGCTTTAAAGGCGATTCGAATCTACCTCCTGCAATCTGTTTCCTGCAATTCTGCCTTGATTTCAAATCCTCTTCTTTGCCTTCCCTCAATATATTTTTGGACGAGAGTTATCATTTATAACTCTGCAGGTTTGTGAATTGCAGTGCCCTGAAGCTCCATTTTACAACTCGCTTTTTTGGGAGCTGGCCGCAAAAGCGCAGGATGGCTTCAGGCCCTGTTCTGCTTCTGGGGGGCAGGATGAGCCTGTGGTTAATTCTTCTTCCTGATGGGAAAATAGAGTGAACTGTGCCTGTCCCAACTCCAAGAGCCAGTCTCTCACTGGTTCCCCATCTTCCCGTTCATCCTCAGGACAAATTGCAACCTATACAGAAGAGGAGGTTAAAGGTGCTGATGCTCCAAGTAGGGAGATTGCTAGTAAAGCGGCTGGAATGGCGAACACGGGCACAAGGAAATGAGAAATGAGGTGCATTTTAGAAACCTTTCCCCATCACATGGTGTACCATCTTCTGGGTTTCTCATGCATGTTTTCGATGTAGCAAGATGCCCTTGAACCTGGAGATTTGGGACCCATGCGATGGGTACCACGCCGTATTAATTTAAAGGGTCTGCGTTTGCTCACCCAACCTCACCAAACCTCTCAGACCCAAGAGTGTCCACCCTTATGTCTCATCCAGCTGTGGGTCTAGATATGGTCAATCCAGGTTGCATCACAGACCCTGAACGCATTGTGTAAGAATTTCTCTCTTTCACTGTCTTTGTTTCAAGGGTTTTTCAAAGTAATTTATTTTTATAATGGGGTTTAGCTGCTTTTCACTGCTGTGTTTATGCCACTTTACACCCACGTGACACAGTAACAGAGAGATATCAATACATAGGTTTTAAGATTATTACTAGTCAGATATATTCTTGTGCGGTGAATAGGGCGTGTTGAGTCCAGTTCTCTGAGCAAGGAGTAGGTCTTGTCTATTACATATTGGGTTTATGGAACGGTATCTGAGCTAATTTGAAACCCTTGTTTTATGTATCACCCCACCTCTCCTTTCCCGTTAAGCAGCCATAGTGTGTTTTCTGCATGTGTGACTCTGTTGTGTTTTGTAATTCAGTTCAAGTGTAACGCTTTTTACATTCCCTCCTTAAGTGATACCTTATGAGAAGTGTCCTTTTCTGTGTGACTTATTTCACTTAGAATCGTCGTACCTAAATCCACTCATCATGCTGCTACTAGCCTTATGATATTGATTTCATGGCTGAGTGATATTCCATTGTACATAAGGACCACAACTTCTTTATCCATTTTTCTCTTTCCTGGGATATTGAAGGTGGAATGAAGTGGAGGTCCTTGTCAAGAGAGCAGCCCTAAACTTTGGCGTGCTTGTGTCTTGCTGATTTTTCATTTTCCCAATTTATACCCCCATGAGTGGAAGTGCCCTATGCTCTCTAAGCTGTGTTTTTTAGATGTTTCAGGACACACCGTACTCTTCTCCAGAGTGGCTGTTGGCAATTTACATCCCGCCCATCAGTGTAGCAAGGCTCCCATTTCTCCATGGCCTTTCCTGCATTTCTGGTTTTGACACTTTTTTCCCCATGGCACTTTTGACCGATGGGTAGCGATTCTTCTTTGTAGCGCTGATTTGCCTTTCCAGTTTGCTTTTTTGGCCAAAAAGGGCGTATGCGTTTTTCCTGAATATATTCAGGAAAAAACGCATACGCCCTTTTTGGCCAAGGGCATCATTGTCAACGTTTTGCCGCTTTTCATGTGCTTTAAAGGCGATTCGAATCTACCTCCTGCAATCTGTTTCCTGCAATTCTGCCTTGATTTCAAATCCTCTTCTTTGCCTTCCCTCAATATATTTTTGGACGAGAGTTATCATTTATAACTCTGCAGGTTTGTGAATTGCAGTGCCCTGAAGCTCCATTTTACAACTCGCTTTTTTGGGAGCTGGCCGCAAAAGCGCAGGATGGCTTCAGGCCCTGTTCTGCTTCTGGGGGGCAGGATGAGCCTGTGGTTAATTCTTCTTCCTGATGGGAAAATAGAGTGAACTGTGCCTGTCCCAACTCCAAGAGCCAGTCTCTCACTGGTTCCCCATCTTCCCGTTCATCCTCAGGACAAATTGCAACCTATACAGAAGAGGAGGTTAAAGGTGCTGATGCTCCAAGTAGGGAGATTGCTAGTAAAGCGGCTGGAATGGCGAACACGGGCACAAGGAAATGAGAAATGAGGTGCATTTTAGAAACCTTTCCCCATCACATGGTGTACCATCTTCTGGGTTTCTCATGCATGTTTTCGATGTAGCAAGATGCCCTTGAACCTGGAGATTTGGGACCCATGCGATGGGTACCACGCCGTATTACTTTAAAGGGTCTGCATTTGCTCACCCAACCTCACCAAACCTCTCAGACCCAAGAGTGTCCACCCTTATGTCTCATCCAGCTGTGGGTCTAGATATGGTCAATCCAGGTTGCATCACAGACCCTGAACGCATTGTGTAAGAATTTCTCTCTTTCACTGTCTTTGTTTCAAGGGTTTTTCAAAGTAATTTATTTTTATAATGGGGTTTAGCTGCTTTTCACTGCTGTGTTTATGCCACTTTACACCCACGTGACACAGTAACAGAGAGATATCAATACATAGGTTTTAAGATTATTACTAGTCAGATATATTCTTGTGCGGTGAATAGGGCGTGTTGAGTCCAGTTCTCTGAGCAACGAGTAGGTCTTGTCTATTACATATTGGGTTTATGGAACGGTATCTGAGCTAATTTGAAACCCTTGTTTTATGTATCACCCCACCTCTCCTTTCCCGTTAAGCAGCCATAGTGTGTTTTCTGCATGTGTGACTCTGTTGTGTTTTGTAATTCAGTTCAAGTGTAACGGTTTTTACATTCCCTCTATCAGTGATACCTTATGAGAAGTGTCCTTTTCTGTGTGATTATTTCACTTAGAATCGTCGTACCTAAATCCACTCATCATGCTGCTACTAGCCTTATGACATTGATTTCATGGCTGAGTGATATTCCATTGTACATAAGGACCACAACTTCCTTATCCATTTTTCTCTTTCCTGGGATATTGAAGGTGGAATGAAGTGGAGGTCCTTGTCAAGAGAGCAGCCCTAAACTTTGGCGTGCTTGTGTCTTGCTGATTTTTCATTTTCCCAATTTATACCCCCATGAGTGGAAGTGCCCTATGCTCTCTAAGCTGTGTTTTTTAGATGTTTCAGGACACACCGTACTCTTCTCCAGAGTGGCTGTTGGCAATTTACATCCCGCCCATCAGTGTAGCAAGGCTCCCATTTCTCCATGGCCTGTCCTGCATTTCTGGTTTTGACACTTCTTTCAGCATGGCCCTTTTAACCGATGGGAATCGAGACTTCTTTGTAGCGCTGATTTGCCTTTCCAGGTTGCTTGGTCGACCAAAAAGGGCGTATGAGTTTTTCCTGAATATATTCAGGAAAAAACGCATACGCCCTTTTTGGCCAAGGGCATCATTGTCAACGTTTTGCCGCTTTTCATGTGCTTTAAAGGCGATTCGAATCTACCTCCTGCAATCTGTTTCCTGCAATTCTGCCCTGATTTCAAATCCTCTTCTTTGCCTTCCCTCAATATATTTGTGGACGAGAGTTATCATTTATAACTCTGCAGGTTTGTGAATTGCAGTGCCCTGAAGCTCCATTTTACAACTCGCTTTTTAGGGAGCTGGCCGCAAAAGCGCTGGATGGCTTCAGGCCCTGTTCGGGTTCCGGGTGGCAGGCTGAGCCTGTGGTAAATTCTTCTTCCTGATGGGAAAATAGATTGACCTGTGCCTGTCCCAACACCAAGAGCTAGTCTCTCATTGGTTCCACGTCTTCCCGTTCACCCTCAGGACAAATTGCAACCTGTACGGAACAGGAGGTTAAAGGTGCTGATGCTCCAAGTAGGGAGATTGCTAGTAAAGCGGCTGGAATAGCGAACCCGGGCACAAGGAGATGAGAAATGAGGTGCGTTTTAGAAACCTTTCCCCATCACACGGTTTACCATCTTCTGGGTTTCTCATGCATGTTTTCGATGTAGGAAGATGCCCTTGAACCTGGAGATTTGGGGCCCATGGGATGGGCACCACTCACTATTACTTTAAAGGGTCTGCGTTTGCTCACCCAACCTCACCAAACCTCTCAGACCCAAGAGTGTCCACCCTTATGTCTCATCCAGCTGTGGGTCTAGATATGGTCAATCCAGGTTGCATCACAGACCCTGAACGCATTGTGTAAGAATTTCTCTCTTTCACTGTCTTTGTTTCAAGGGTTTTTCAAAGTAATTTATTTTTATAATGGGGTTTAGCTGCTTTTCACTGCTGTGTTTATGCCACTTTACACCCACGTGACACAGTAACAGAGAGATATCAATACATAGGTTTTAAGATTATTACTAGTCAGATATATTCTTGTGCGGTGAATAGGGCGTGTTGAGTCCAGTTCTCTGAGCAAGGAGTAGGTCTTGTCTATTACATATTGGGTTTATGGAACGGTATCTGAGCTAATTTGAAACCCTTGTTTTATGTATCACCCCACCTCTCCTTTCCCGTTAAGCAGCCATAGTGTGTTTTCTGCATGTGTGACTCTGTTGTGTTTTGTAATTCAGTTCAAGTGTAACGGTTTTTACATTCCCTCTATCAGTGATACCTTATGAGAAGTGTCCTTTTCTGTGTGACTTATTTCACTTAGAATCGTCGTACCTAAATCCACTCATCATGCTGCTACTAGACTTATGATATTGATTTCATGGCTGAGTGATATTCCATTGTACATAAGGACCACAACTTCTTTATCCATTTTTCTCTTTCCTGGGATATTGAAGGTGGAATGAAGTGGAGGTCCTTGTCAAGAGAGCAGCCCTAAACTTTGGCGTGCTTGTGTCTTGCTGATTTTTCATTTTCCCAATTTATACCCCCATGAGTGGAAGTGCCCTATGCTCTCTAAGCTGTGTTTTTTAGATGTTTCAGGACACACCGTACTCTTCTCCAGAGTGGCTGTTGGCAATTTACATCCCGCCCATCAGTGTAGCAAGGCTCCCATTTCTCCATGGCCTTTCCTGCATTTCTGGTTTTGACACTTTTTTCCCCATGGCACTTTTGACCGATGGGTAGCGATTCTTCTTTGTAGCGCTGATTTGCCTTTCCAGTTTGCTTTTTTGGCCAAAAAGGGCGTATGCGTTTTTCCTGAATATATTCAGGAAAAAACGCATACGCCCTTTTTGGCCAAGGGCATCATTGTCAACGTTTTGCCGCTTTTCATGTGCTTTAAAGGCGATTCGAATCTACCTCCTGCAATCTGTTTCCTGCAATTCTGCCTTGATTTCAAATCCTCTTCTTTGCCTTCCCTCAATATATTTTTGGACGAGAGTTATCATTTATAACTCTGCAGGTTTGTGAATTGCAGTGCCCTGAAGCTCCATTTTACAACTCGCTTTTTTGGGAGCTGGCCGCAAAAGCGCAGGATGGCTTCAGGCCCTGTTCTGCTTCTGGGGGGCAGGATGAGCCTGTGGTTAAGTCTTCTTCCTGATGGGAAAATAGAGTGAACTGTGCCTGTCCCAACTCCAAGAGCCAGTCTCTCACTGGTTCCCCATCTTCCCGTTCATCCTCAGGACAAATTGCAACCTATACAGAAGAGGAGGTTAAAGGTGCTGATGCTCCAAGTAGGGAGATTGCTAGTAAAGCGGCTGGAATGGCGAACACGGGCACAAGGAAATGAGAAATGAGGTGCATTTTAGAAACCTTTCCCCATCACATGGTGTACCATCTTCTGGGTTTCTCATGCATGTTTTCGATGTAGCAAGATGCCCTTGAACCTGGAGATTTGGGACCCATGCGATGGGTACCACGCCGTATTACTTTAAAGGGTCTGCATTTGCTCACCCAACCTCACCAAACCTCTCAGACCCAAGAGTGTCCACCCTTATGTCTCATCCAGCTGTGGGTCTAGATATGGTCAATCCAGGTTGCATCACAGACCCTGAACGCATTGTGTAAGAATTTCTCTCTTTCACTGTCTTTGTTTCAAGGGTTTTTCAAAGTAATTTATTTTTATAATGGGGTTTAGCTGCTTTTCACTGCTGTGTTTATGCCACTTTACACCCACGTGACACAGTAACAGAGAGATATCAATACATAGGTTTTAAGATTATTACTAGTCAGATATATTCTTGTGCGGTGAATAGGGCGTGTTGAGTCCAGTTCTCTGAGCAACGAGTAGGTCTTGTCTATTACATATTGGGTTTATGGAACGGTATCTGAGCTAATTTGAAACCCTTGTTTTATGTATCACCCCACCTCTCCTTTCCCGTTAAGCAGCCATAGTGTGTTTTCTGCATGTGTGACTCTGTTGCGTTTTGTAATTCAGTTCAAGTGTAACGGTTTTTACATTCCCTCTATCAGTGATACCTTATGAGAAGTGTCCTTTTCTGTGTGATTATTTCACTTAGAATCGTCGTACCTAAATCCACTCATCATGCTGCTACTAGCCTTATGACATTGATTTCATGGCTGAGTGATATTCCATTGTACATAAGGACCACAACTTCTTTATCCATTTTTCTCTTTCCTGGGATATTGAAGGTGGAATGAAGTGGAGGTCCTTGTCAAGAGAGCAGCCCTTAACTTTGGCGTGCTTGTGTCTTGCTGATTTTTCATTTTCCCAATTTATACCCCCATGAGTGGAAGTGCCCTATGCTCTCTAAGCTGTGTTTTTTAGATGTTTCAGGACACACCGTACTCTTCTCCAGAGTGGCTGTTGGCAATTTACATCCCGCCCATCAGTGTAGCAAGGCTCCCATTTCTCCATGGCCTGTCCTGCATTTCTGGTTTTGACACTTCTTTCAGCATGGCCCTTTTAACCGATGGGAATCGAGACTTCTTTGTAGCGCTGATTTGCCTTTCCAGGTTGCTTGGTCGACCAAAAAGGGCGTATGAGTTTTTCCTGAATATATTCAGGAAAAAACGCATACGCCCTTTTTGGCCAAGGGCATCATTGTCAACGTTTTGCCGCTTTTCATGTGCTTTAAAGGCGATTCGAATCTACCTCCTGCAATCTGTTTCCTGCAATTCTGCCCTGATTTCAAATCCTCTTCTTTGCCTTCCCTCAATATATTTGTGGACGAGAGTTATCATTTATAACTCTGCAGGTTTGTGAATTGCAGTGCCCTGAAGCTCCATTTTACAACTCGCTTTTTAGGGAGCTGGCCGCAAAAGCGCTGGATGGCTTCAGGCCCTGTTCGGGTTCCGGGTGGCAGGCTGAGCCTGTGGTAAATTCTTCTTCCTGATGGGAAAATAGATTGACCTGTGCCTGTCCCAACACCAAGAGCTAGTCTCTCATTGGTTCCACGTCTTCCCGTTCACCCTCAGGACAAATTGCAACCTGTACGGAACAGGAGGTTAAAGGTGCTGATGCTCCAAGTAGGGAGATTGCTAGTAAAGCGGCTGGAATAGCGAACCCGGGCACAAGGAGATGAGAAATGAGGTGCGTTTTAGAAACCTTTCCCCATCACACGGTTTACCATCTTCTGGGTTTCTCATGCATGTTTTCGATGTAGGAAGATGCCCTTGAACCTGGAGATTTGGGGCCCATGGGATGGGCACCACTCACTATTACTTTAAAGGGTCTGCGTTTGCTCACCCAACCTCATCAAACCTCTCAGCCCCAAGAGTGTCCACCCTTATGTTTCATCCAGCTGTGGGTCTAGATATGGTCAATCCAGGTTGCATCACAGCCCCTGAACGCATTGTGTAAGAATTTCGCTCTCTTTCACTGTCTTTGTTTCATGGGTTTTTAAAAGTAATTTATTTTTATAATGGGGTTTAGCTGCTTTTCACTGCTGTGTTTATGCCGCTTTACACCCACATGACACACTAACAGAGAGATGTCAATACATAGGTTTTTAGATTATTACTACTCAGATATATTCTTGTGCGGTGAATAGGGCGTGTTGAGTCCAGTTCTCTGAGCAAGGAGTAGGTTTTGTCTATTACATATTGGGTTTATGGAACGGTATCTGAGCTAATTTGAAACCCTTGTTTTATGTATCACCCCACCTCACCTTTCCCGTTAAGCAGCCATAGTGTGTTTTCTGCATGTGTGACTCTGTTCTGTTTTGTAATTCAGTTCAAGTGTAACGGTTTTTACATTCCCTCTATCAGTGATACCTTATGAGAAGTGTCTTTTTCTGTGTGACTTATTTCACTTAGAATCGTTGTACCTAAATCCACTCATCATGCTGCTACTAGCCTTAGGACATTGATTTCATGGCTGAGTGATATTCCATTGTACATAAGGACCACAACTTCTTTATCCATTTTTCTCTTTCCTGGGATATTGAAGGTGGAATGAAGTGGAGGTCCTTGTCAACAGAGCAGCCCTAAACATTGGGGTGCTTGTGTCTTGCTGATTTTTAATTTTCCCAATGTATACCCCCATGAGTGGAAGTGCCCTATGCTCTCCAAGCTTTGATTTTTAGACGTTTCAGGACGCACCGTACACTTCTCCAGAGTGGCTGTTGGCAATTTACATCCCGCCCATCAGTGTAGCAAGGCTCCCATTTCTCCATGGCCTTTCCTGCATTTCTGGTTTTGACACTTTTTTCAGCATGGCCATTTTGATCAATGGGTAGCGAGACTTCTTTTTAGCGCTGAATTGCCTTTCCAGGTTGCTTGGTTGGCCAAAAATGGCGTATGCGTATTTTCCTGAATATATTCAGGAAAAAACGCATACGCCATTTTTGGCCAAGGGCATCATTGTCAACGTTTTGCCGCTTTTCATGTGCTTCAAAGGCGATTCGAATCTACCTCCTGAAATCTGTTTCCTGCAATTCTGCCTTGATTTCAAATCCTCTTCTTTGCCTTCCCTCAATATATTTGTGGACCAGAGTTATCATTTATAACTCTGCAGCTTTGTGAATTGCAGTGCCCTGAACCTCCATTTTACAACTCGCTTTTTAGGGAGCTGGCCGCAAAAGCACAGGATGGCTTTAGGCCCTGTTCTTGTTCCGGGGGGCAGGCTGAGCCTGTGGTTAATTCTTCTTCCTGATGGGAAAATAGAGTGACCTGTGCCTGTCCCAACACCAAGAGCTAGTCTCTCATTGGTTCCACGTCTTCCCGTTTATCCTCAGGACAAATTGCAACCTGTACGGAACAGGAGGTTAAAGGTGCTGATGCTCCAAGGAGGGAGATTGCTAGTAAAGCGGCTGGAATGGCGAACCCGAGCACAAGGAGATGAGAAAATAGGTGCGTTTTAGAAACCTTTCACCATCACACGGTGTCCCATCTTCGGGGATTCTCATGCATGTTTTCGATGTAGGAAGATGCCCTTGAACCTGGAGATTTGGGGCCCATGGGATGGGCACCACTCACTATTACTTTAAAGGGTCTGCGTTTGCTCACCCAACCTCACCAAACCTCTCAGACCCAAGAGTGTCCACCCTTATGTCTCATCCAGCTGTGGGTCTAGATATGGTCAATCCAGGTTGCATCACAGACCCTGAACGCATTGTGTAAGAATTTCTCTCTTTCACTGTCTTTGTTTCAAGGGTTTTTCAAAGTAATTTATTTTTATAATGGGGTTTAGCTGCTTTTCACTGCTGTGTTTATGCCACTTTACACCCACGTGACACAGTAACAGAGATATCAATACATAGGTTTTAAGATTATTACTAGTCAGATATATTCTTGTGCGGTGAATAGGGCGTGTTGAGTCCAGTTCTCTGAGCAAGGAGTAGGTCTTGTCTATTACATATTGGGTTTATGGAACGGTATCTGAGCTAATTTGAAACCCTTGTTTTATGTATCACCCCACCTCTCCTTTCCCGTTAAGCAGCCATAGTGTGTTTTCTGCATGTGTGACTCTGTTGTGTTTTGTAATTCAGTTCAAGTGTAACGGTTTTTACATTCCCTCTATCAGTGATACCTTATGAGAAGTGTCCTTTTCTGTGTGACTTATTTCACTTAGAATCGTCGTACCTAAATCCACTCATCATGCTGCTACTAGACTTATGATATTGATTTCATGGCTGAGTGATATTCCATTGTACATAAGGACCACAACTTCTTTATCCATTTTTCTCTTTCCTGGGATATTGAAGGTGGAATGAAGTGGAGGTCCTTGTCAAGAGAGCAGCCCTAAACTTTGGCGTGCTTGTGTCTTGCTGATTTTTCATTTTCCCAATTTATACCCCCATGAGTGGAAGTGCCCTATGCTCTCTAAGCTGTGTTTTTTAGATGTTTCAGGACACACCGTACTCTTCTCCAGAGTGGCTGTTGGCAATTTACATCCCGCCCATCAGTGTAGCAAGGCTCCCATTTCTCCATGGCCTTTCCTGCATTTCTGGTTTTGACACTTTTTTCCCCATGGCACTTTTGACCGATGGGTAGCGATTCTTCTTTGTAGCGCTGATTTGCCTTTCCAGTTTGCTTTTTTGGCCAAAAAGGGCGTATGCGTTTTTCCTGAATATATTCAGGAAAAAACGCATACGCCCTTTTTGGCCAAGGGCATCATTGTCAACGTTTTGCCGCTTTTCATGTGCTTTAAAGGCGATTCGAATCTACCTCCTGCAATCTGTTTCCTGCAATTCTGCCTTGATTTCAAATCCTCTTCTTTGCCTTCCCTCAATATATTTTTGGACGAGAGTTATCATTTATAACTCTGCAGGTTTGTGAATTGCAGTGCCCTGAAGCTCCATTTTACAACTCGCTTTTTTGGGAGCTGGCCGCAAAAGCGCAGGATGGCTTCAGGCCCTGTTCTGCTTCTGGGGGGCAGGATGAGCCTGTGGTTAATTCTTCTTCCTGATGGGAAAATAGAGTGAACTGTGCCTGTCCCAACTCCAAGAGCCAGTCTCTCACTGGTTCCCCATCTTCCCGTTCATCCTCAGGACAAATTGCAACCTATACAGAAGAGGAGGTTAAAGGTGCTGATGCTCCAAGTAGGGAGATTGCTAGTAAAGCGGCTGGAATGGCGAACACGGGCACAAGGAAATGAGAAATGAGGTGCATTTTAGAAACCTTTCCCCATCACATGGTGTACCATCTTCTGGGTTTCTCATGCATGTTTTCGATGTAGCAAGATGCCCTTGAACCTGGAGATTTGGGACCCATGCGATGGGTACCACGCCGTATTACTTTAAAGGGTCTGCATTTGCTCACCCAACCTCACCAAACCTCTCAGACCCAAGAGTGTCCACCCTTATGTCTCATCCAGCTGTGGGTCTAGATATGGTCAATCCAGGTTGCATCACAGACCCTGAACGCATTGTGTAAGAATTTCTCTCTTTCACTGTCTTTGTTTCAAGGGTTTTTCAAAGTAATTTATTTTTATAATGGGGTTTAGCTGCTTTTCACTGCTGTGTTTATGCCACTTTACACCCACGTGACACAGTAACAGAGAGATATCAATACATAGGTTTTAAGATTATTACTAGTCAGATATATTCTTGTGCGGTGAATAGGGCGTGTTGAGTCCAGTTCTCTGAGCAAGGAGTAGGTCTTGTCTATTACATATTGGGTTTATGGAACGGTATCTGAGCTAATTTGAAACCCTTGTTTTATGTATCACCCCACCTCTCCTTTCCCGTTAAGCAGCCATAGTGTGTTTTCTGCATGTGTGACTCTGTTGCGTTTTGTAATTCAGTTCAAGTGTAACGGTTTTTACATTCCCTCTATCAGTGATACCTTATGAGAAGTGTCCTTTTCTGTGTGATTATTTCACTTAGAATCGTCGTACCTAAATCCACTCATCATGCTGCTACTAGCCTTATGACATTGATTTCATGGCTGAGTGATATTCCATTGTACATAAGGACCACAACTTCTTTATCCATTTTTCTCTTTCCTGGGATATTGAAGGTGGAATGAAGTGGAGGTCCTTGTCAAGAGAGCAGCCCTAAACTTTGGCGTGCTTGTGTCTTGCTGATTTTTCATTTTCCCAATTTATACCCCCATGAGTGGAAGTGCCCTATGCTCTCTAAGCTGTGTTTTTTAGATGTTTCAGGACACACCGTACTCTTCTCCAGAGTGGCTGTTGGCAATTTACATCCCGCCCATCAGTGTAGCAAGGCTCCCATTTCTCCATGGCCTGTCCTGCATTTCTGGTTTTGACACTTCTTTCAGCATGGCCCTTTTAACCGATGGGAATCGAGACTTCTTTGTAGCGCTGATTTGCCTTTCCAGGTTGCTTGGTCGACCAAAAAGGGCGTATGAGTTTTTCCTGAATATATTCAGGAAAAAACGCATACGCCCTTTTTGGCCAAGGGCATCATTGTCAACGTTTTGCCGCTTTTCATGTGCTTTAAAGGCGATTCGAATCTACCTCCTGCAATCTGTTTCCTGCAATTCTGCCCTGATTTCAAATCCTCTTCTTTGCCTTCCCTCAATATATTTGTGGACGAGAGTTATCATTTATAACTCTGCAGGTTTGTGAATTGCAGTGCCCTGAAGCTCCATTTTACAACTCGCTTTTTAGGGAGCTGGCCGCAAAAGCGCTGGATGGCTTCAGGCCCTGTTCGGGTTCCGGGTGGCAGGCTGAGCCTGTGGTAAATTCTTCTTCCTGATGGGAAAATAGATTGACCTGTGCCTGTCCCAACACCAAGAGCTAGTCTCTCATTGGTTCCACGTCTTCCCGTTCACCCTCAGGACAAATTGCAACCTGTACGGAACAGGAGGTTAAAGGTGCTGATGCTCCAAGTAGGGAGATTGCTAGTAAAGCGGCTGGAATAGCGAACCCGGGCACAAGGAGATGAGAAATGAGGTGCGTTTTAGAAACCTTTCCCCATCACACGGTTTACCATCTTCTGGGTTTCTCATGCATGTTTTCGATGTAGGAAGATGCCCTTGAACCTGGAGATTTGGGGCCCATGGGATGGGCACCACTCACTATTACTTTAAAGGGTCTGCGTTTGCTCACCCAACCTCATCAAACCTCTCAGCCCCAAGAGTGTCCACCCTTATGTTTCATCCAGCTGTGGGTCTAGATATGGTCAATCCAGGTTGCATCACAGCCCCTGAACGCATTGTGTAAGAATTTCGCTCTCTTTCACTGTCTTTGTTTCATGGGTTTTTAAAAGTAATTTATTTTTATAATGGGGTTTAGCTGCTTTTCACTGCTGTGTTTATGCCGCTTTACACCCACATGACACACTAACAGAGAGATGTCAATACATAGGTTTTTAGATTATTACTACTCAGATATATTCTTGTGCGGTGAATAGGGCGTGTTGAGTCCAGTTCTCTGAGCAAGGAGTAGGTTTTGTCTATTACATATTGGGTTTATGGAACGGTATCTGAGCTAATTTGAAACCCTTGTTTTATGTATCACCCCACCTCACCTTTCCCGTTAAGCAGCCATAGTGTGTTTTCTGCATGTGTGACTCTGTTCTGTTTTGTAATTCAGTTCAAGTGTAACGGTTTTTACATTCCCTCTATCAGTGATACCTTATGAGAAGTGTCTTTTTCTGTGTGACTTATTTCACTTAGAATCGTTGTACCTAAATCCACTCATCATGCTGCTACTAGCCTTAGGACATTGATTTCATGGCTGAGTGATATTCCATTGTACATAAGGACCACAACTTCTTTATCCATTTTTCTCTTTCCTGGGATATTGAAGGTGGAATGAAGTGGAGGTCCTTGTCAACAGAGCAGCCCTAAACATTGGGGTGCTTGTGTCTTGCTGATTTTTAATTTTCCCAATGTATACCCCCATGAGTGGAAGTGCCCTATGCTCTCCAAGCTTTGCTTTTTAGACGTTTCAGGACGCACCATACACTTCTCCAGAGTGGCTGTTGGCAATTTACATCCCGCCCATCAGTGTAGCAAGGCTCCCATTTCTCCATGGCCTTTCCTGCATTTCTGGTTTTGACACTTTTTTCAGCATGGCCATTTTGATCAATGGGTAGCGAGACTTCTTTTTAGCGCTGAATTGCCTTTCCAGGTTGCTTGGTTGGCCAAAAATGGCGTATGCGTATTTTCCTGAATATATTCAGGAAAAAACGCATACGCCATTTTTGGCCAAGGGCATCATTGTCAACGTTTTGCCGCTTTTCATGTGCTTCAAAGGCGATTCGAATCTACCTCCTGAAATCTGTTTCCTGCAATTCTGCCTTGATTTCAAATCCTCTTCTTTGCCTTCCCTCAATATATTTGTGGACCAGAGTTATCATTTATAACTCTGCAGCTTTGTGAATTGCAGTGCCCTGAACCTCCATTTTACAACTCGCTTTTTAGGGAGCTGGCCGCAAAAGCACAGGATGGCTTTAGGCCCTGTTCTTGTTCCGGGGGGCAGGCTGAGCCTGTGGTTAATTCTTCTTCCTGATGGGAAAATAGAGTGACCTGTGCCTGTCCCAACACCAAGAGCTAGTCTCTCATTGGTTCCACGTCTTCCCGTTTATCCTCAGGACAAATTGCAACCTGTACGGAACAGGAGGTTAAAGGTGCTGATGCTCCAAGGAGGGAGATTGCTAGTAAAGCGGCTGGAATGGCGAACCCGAGCACAAGGAGATGAGAAAATAGGTGCGTTTTAGAAACCTTTCACCATCACACGGTGTCCCATCTTCGGGGATTCTCATGCATGTTTTCGATGTAGGAAGATGCCCTTGAACCTGGAGATTTGGGACCCATGCGATGGGTACCAGGCAGTATTACTTTAAAGGGTCTGCGTTTGCTCACCCAACCTCACCAAACCTCTCAACCCCAAGAGTGTCCACCCTTATGTCTCATCCAGCTTTGGGTCTAGATATGGTCAATCCAGGTTGCATCACAGCCCCTGAACGCATTGTGTAAGAATTTCGCTCTCTTTCACTCTCTTTGTTTCATGGGTTTTTCAAAGTAATTTATTTTTGTAATGGGGTTTAGCTGCTTTTCACTGCTGTGTTTATTCCGCTTTACACCCACTTGACACACTAACAGAGAGATATCAATACATAGGTTTTAAGATTATTACTAGTCAGATATATTCTTGTGCGGTGAATAGGGCGTGTTGAGTCCAGTTCTCTGAGCAAGGAGTAGGTTTTGTCTATTACATATTGGGTTTATGGAACGGTATCTGAGCTAATTTGAAACCCTTGTTTTATGTATCACCCCACCTCACCTTTCCCGTTAAGCAGCCATAGTGTGTTTTCTGCATGTGTGACTCTGTTCTGTTTTGTAATTCAGTTCAAGTGTAACGGTTTTTACATTCCCTCTATAAGTGATACCTTATGAGAAGTGTCCTTTTCTGTGTGACTTATTTCACTTAGAATCGTCGTACCTAAATCCACTCATCATGCTGCTACTAGCCTTATGACATTGATTTCATGGCTGAGTGATATTCCATTGTACATAAGGACCACAACTTCTTTATCCATTTTTCTCTTTCCTGGGATATTGAAGGTGGAATGAAGTGGAGGTCCTTGTCAACAGAGCAGCCCTAAACTTTGGGGTGCTTGTGTCTTGTTGATTTTTCATTTTCCCAATTTATACCCCCATGAGTGGAAGTGCCCTATGCTCTCTAAGCTGTGTTTTTTAGATGTTTCAGGACACACCGTACACTTCTCCAGAGTGGCTGTTGGCAATTTACATCCTGCCCATCAGTGTAGTAAGGCTCCCATTTTTCCATGGCCTGTCCTCCATTTCTGGTTTTGACACTTTTTTCAGCATGGCCGTTTTGACCGATGGGAAGCGAGTCTTCTTTGTAGCGCTGATTTGCCTTTCCAGGTTGCTTGGTTAGCCAAAAAGGGCGTATGCGTTTTTTCCTGAATATATTCAGGAAAAAACACATACGCCCTTTTTGGCCAAGGGCATCATTGTCAGCGTTTTGCCACTTTTCATATGCTTTAAAGGCGATTCGAATCTTCCTCCTGAAATCTGTTTCCTCCAATTCTGCCTTGATTTCAAATCCTCTTCTTTGCCTTCCCTCAATATATTTGTGGACGAGAGTTATCATTTATAACTCTGCAGGTTTGTGAATTGCAGTGCCCTGAAGCTCCATTATACAACCTGCTTTTTTGGGAGCTGGCCGCAAAAGCGCAGGATGGCTTCAGGCCCTGTTCTGGTTCCGGGGGGCAGGCTGAGCCTGTGGTTAATTCTTCTTCCTGATGGGAAATTAGAGTGACCTGTGCCTGTCCCAACACCAAGAGCTAGTCTCTCATTGGTTCCCCGTCTTCCCGTTCATCCTCAGGACAAATTGCAACCTGTACGGAAGAGGAGGTTAAAAGTGCTGATGCTCCAAGGAGGGAGATTGCTAGTAAAGCGGCTGGAATGGTGAACAGGGGCACAAGGAGATGAGAAATTAGGTGCGTTTTAGAAACCTTTCCCCATCACACGGTGTACCATCTTCGGGGATTCTCATGCATGTTTTCGGTGTAGGAAGATGCCCTTGAACCTGGAGATTTGGGACCCATGCGATGGGTACCACGCAGTATTACTTTAAAGGGTCTGCGTTTGCTCACCCAACCTCACCAAACCTCTCAGACCCAAGAGTGTCCACCCTTATGTCTCATCCAGCTGTGGGTCTAGATATGGTCAATCCAGGTTGCATCACAGCCCTGAACGCATTATGTAAGAATTTCTCTCTCTTTCACTGTCTTTGTTTCATGGGTTTTTCAAAGTAATTTATTTTTATAATGGGGTTTAGCTGCTTTTCATTGCTGTGTTTATGCCGCTTTACACCCACTTGACACACTAACAGAGAGATATCAATACATAGGTTTTAAGATTATTACTAGTCAGATATATTCTTGTGCGGTGAATAGGGCGTGTTGAGTCCAGTTCTCTGAACAAGGAGTAGGTCTTGTCTATTACATATTGGGTTTATGGAACGGTATCTGAGCTAATTTGAAACCCTTGTTTTATGTATCACCCCACCTCACCTTTCCCGTTAAGCAGCCATAGTGTGTTTTCTGCATGTGTGACTCTGTTCTGTTTTGTAATTCAGTTCAAGTGTAACGGTTTTTTCATTCCCTCTATAAGTGATACCTTATGAGAAGTGTCCTTTTCTGTGTGACTTACTTCACTTAGAATCGTCGTACCTAAATCCACTCATCATGCTGCTACTAGCCTTATGACATTGATTTCATGGCTGAGTGATATTCCATTGTACATAAGGACCACAACTTCTTTATCCATTTTTCTCTTTCCTGGGATATTGAAGGTGGAATGAAGTGGAGGTCCTTGTCAACAGAGCAGCCCTAAACTTTGGGGTGCTTGTGTCTTGCTGATTTTTCATTTTCCCAATTTATACCCCCATGAGTGGAAGTGCCCTATGCTCTCTAAGCTGTGTTTTTTAGATGTTTCAGGACACACCGTACACTTCTCCAGAGTGGCTGTTGGCAATTTACATCCTGCCCATCAGTGTAGTAAGGCTCCCATTTCTCCATGGCCTGTCCTCCATTTCTGGTTTTGACACTTTTTTCATCATGGCCCTTTTGACCGATGGGAAGCGAGACTTCTTTGTAGCGCTGATTTGCCTTTCCAGGTTGCTTGGTTGGCCAAAAAGGGCGTATGCGTTTTTTCCTGAATATATTCAGGAAAAAACGCATACGCCCTTTTTGGCCAAGGGCATCATTGTCAACGTTTTGCCGCCTTTCATGTGCTTTAAAGGCGATTCGAATCTACCTCCTGAAATCTGTTTCCTCCAATTCTGCCTTGATTTCAAATCCTCTTCTTTGCCTTCCCTCAATATATTTGTGGACGAGAGTTATCATTAATAACTCTGCAGGTTTGTGAATTGCAGTGCCCTGAAGCTCCATTGTACAACTTGCTTTTTAGGGAGCTGGCCGCAAAAGCGCAGGATGGCTTCAGGCCCTGTTCTGGTTCCGGGGGGCAGGCTGAGCCTGTTGTTAATTCTTCTTCCTGATGGGAAAATAGAGTGACCTGTGCCTGTCCCTACACCAAGAGCTAGTCTCTCATTGGTTCCACGTCTTCCCGTTCATCCTCAGGACAAATTGCAACCTGTACGGAAGAGGAGGTTAAAGGTGCTGATGCTCCAAGTAGGGAGATTGTTAGTAAAGCGGCTGGAATGGCGAACCCGGGGACAAGGAGATGAGAAATGAGGTGCGTTTTAGAAACCTTTCCCCATCACACGGTGTACCATCTTCGGGGATTCTCATGCATGTTTTCGATGTAGGAAGATGCCCTTGAACCTGGAAATTTGGGCCCCATGCGATGGGTACCACGCAGTATTACTTTAAAGGGTCTGCGTTTGCTCACCCAACCTCACCAAACCTCTCAGCCCCAAGAGTGTCCACCCTTATGTCTCATCCAGCTGTGGGTCTAGATATGGTCAATCCAGGTTGCATCACAGCCCCTGAACGAATTGTGTAAGAATTTCTCTCTCTTTCACTGTCTTTGTTTCATGGGTTTTTAAAAGTAATTTATTTTTATAAAGGGGTTTAGCTGCTTTTCACTGCTGTGTTTATGCCGCTTTACACCCACATGACACACTAACAGAGAGAAATCAATAAATAGGTTTTTAGATTATTACTAGTCAGATATATTCTTGTGCAGTGAATAGGGCGTGTTGAGTCCAGTTCTCTGAGCAAGGAGTAGGTCTTGTCTATTACATATTGGGTTTATGAAACGGTATCTGAGCTAATTTGAAACCCTTGTTTTATGTATCACCCAACCTCATCTTTCCCGTTAAGCAGCCATAATGTGTTTTCTGCATGTGTGACTCTGTTCTGTTTTGTAATTCAGTTCAACTGTAACGGTTTTTACATTCCCTCTATCAGTGGTACCTTATGAGAAGTGTCCTTTTCTGTGTGACTTAATTCACTTAGAATCGTCGTACCTAAATCCACTTATCATGCTGCTAGTAGCCTTATGACATTGATTTCATGGCTGAGTGATATTCCATTGTACATAAGGACCACAACTTCTTTATCCATTTTTCTCTTTCCTGGGATATTGAAGGTGGAATGAAGTGGAGGTCCTTGTCAACAGAGCAGCCCTAAACTTTGGGGTGCTTGTGTCTTGCTGATTTTTAATTTTCCCAATTTATACCCCCATGAGTGGAAGTGCCCTATGCTCTCCAAGCTGGGTTTTTTAGATGTTTCAGGACTCACCGTACACTTCTCCAGAGTGGCTGTTGGCAATTTACATCTCGCCCATCAGTGTAGCAAGGCTCCCATTTCTCCATGGCCTCTCCTGCATTTCTGGTTTTGACACTTTTTTCCCCATGGCACTTTTGACCGATGGGTAGCGATTCTTCTTTGTAGCGCTGATTTGCCTTTCCAGTTTGCTTTTTTGGCCAAAAAGGGCGTATGCGTTTTTTCCTGAATATATTCAGGAAAAAACGCATACGCCCTTTTTGGCCAAGGGCATCATTGTCAACGTTTTGCCGCTTTTCATGTGCTTTAAAGGCGATTCGAATCTACCTCCTGAAATCTGTTTCCTGCAATTCTGCCTTGATTTCAAATCCTCTTCTTTGCCTTCCCTCAATATATTTTTGGACGAGAGTTATCATTTATAACTCTGCAGGTTTGTGAATTGCAGTGCCCTGAAGCTCCATTTTACAACTCGCTTTTTTGGGAGCTGGCCGCAAAAGCGCAGGATGGCTTCAGGCCCTGTTCTGCTTCTGGGGGGCAGGATGAGCCTGTGGTTAATTCTTCTTCCTGATGGGAAAATAGAGTGAACTGTGCCTGTCCCAACTCCAAGAGCCAGTCTCTCACTGGTTCCCCATCTTCCCGTTCATCCTCAGGACAAATTGCAACCTATACAGAAGAGGAGGTTAAAGGTGCTGATGCTCCAAGTAGGGAGATTGCTAGTAAAGCGGCTGGAATGGCGAACACGGGCACAAGGAAATGAGAAATGAGGTGCATTTTAGAAACCTTTCCCCATCACATGGTGTACCATCTTCTGGGTTTCTCATGCATGTTTTCGATGTAGCAAGATGCCCTTGAACCTGGAGATTTGGGACCCATGCGATGGGTACCACGCCGTATTAATTTAAAGGGTCTGCGTTTGCTCACCCAACCTCACCAAACCTCTCAGACCCAAGAGTGTCCACCCTTATGTCTCATCCAGCTGTGGGTCTAGATATGGTCAATCCAGGTTGCATCACAGACCCTGAACGCATTGTGTAAGAATTTCTCTCTTTCACTGTCTTTGTTTCAAGGGTTTTTCAAAGTAATTTATTTTTATAATGGGGTTTAGCTGCTTTTCACTGCTGTGTTTATGCCACTTTACACCCACGTGACACAGTAACAGATATCAATACATAGGTTTTAAGATTATTACTAGTCAGATATATTCTTGTGCGGTGAATAGGGCGTGTTGAGTCCAGTTCTCTGAGCAAGGAGTAGGTCTTGTCTATTACATATTGGGTTTATGGAACGGTATCTGAGCTAATTTGAAACCCTTGTTTTATGTATCACCCCACCTCTCCTTTCCCGTTAAGCAGCCATAGTGTGTTTTCTGCATGTGTGACTCTGTTGTGTTTTGTAATTCAGTTCAAGTGTAACGGTTTTTACATTCCCTCTAACAGTGATACCTTATGAGAAGTGTCCTTTTCTGTGTGACTTATTTCACTTAGAATCGTCGTACCTAAATCCACTCATCATGCTGCTACTAGCCTTATGATATTGATTTCATGGCTGAGTGATATTCCATTGTACATAAGGACCACAACTTCTTTATCCATTTTTCTCTTTCCTGGGATATTGAAGGTGGAATGAAGTGGAGGTCCTTGTCAAGAGAGCAGCCCTAAACTTTGGCGTGCTTGTGTCTTGCTGATTTTTCATTTTCCCAATTTATACCCCCATGAGTGGAAGTGCCCTATGCTCTCTAAGCTGTGTTTTTTAGATGTTTCAGGACACACCGTACTCTTCTCCAGAGTGGCTGTTGGCAATTTACATCCCGCCCATCAGTGTAGCAAGGCTCCCATTTCTCCATGGCCTTTCCTGCATTTCTGGTTTTGACACTTTTTTCCCCATGGCACTTTTGACCGATGGGTAGCGATTCTTCTTTGTAGCGCTGATTTGCCTTTCCAGTTTGCTTTTTTGGCCAAAAAGGGCGTATGCGTTTTTTCCTGAATATATTCAGGAAAAAACGCATACGCCCTTTTTGGCCAAGGGCATCATTGTCAACGTTTTGCCGCTTTTCATGTGCTTTAAAGGCGATTCGAATCTACCTCCTGCAATCTGTTTCCTGCAATTCTGCCTTGATTTCAAATCCTCTTCTTTGCCTTCCCTCAATATATTTTTGGACGAGAGTTATCATTTATAACTCTGCAGGTTTGTGAATTGCAGTGCCCTGAAGCTCCATTTTACAACTCGCTTTTTTGGGAGCTGGCCGCAAAAGCGCAGGATGGCTTCAGGCCCTGTTCTGCTTCTGGGGGGCAGGATGAGCCTGTGGTTAATTCTTCTTCCTGATGGGAAAATAGAGTGAACTGTGCCTGTCCCAACTCCAAGAGCCAGTCTCTCACTGGTTCCCCATCTTCCCGTTCATCCTCAGGACAAATTGCAACCTATACAGAAGAGGAGGTTAAAGGTGCTGATGCTCCAAGTAGGGAGATTGCTAGTAAAGCGGCTGGAATGGCGAACACGGGCACAAGGAAATGAGAAATGAGGTGCATTTTAGAAACCTTTCCCCATCACATGGTGTACCATCTTCTGGGTTTCTCATGCATGTTTTCGATGTAGCAAGATGCCCTTGAACCTGGAGATTTGGGACCCATGCGATGGGTACCACGCCGTATTACTTTAAAGGGTCTGCGTTTGCTCACCCAACCTCACCAAACCTCTCAGACCCAAGAGTGTCCACCCTTATGTCTCATCCAGCTGTGGGTCTAGATATGGTCAATCCAGGTTGCATCACAGACCCTGAACGCATTGTGTAAGAATTTCTCTCTTTCACTGTCTTTGTTTCAAGGGTTTTTCAAAGTAATTTATTTTTATAATGGGGTTTAGCTGCTTTTCACTGCTGTGTTTATGCCACTTTACACCCACGTGACACAGTAACAGAGAGATATCAATACATAGGTTTTAAGATTATTACTAGTCAGATATATTCTTGTGCGGTGAATACGGCGTGTTGAGTCCAGTTCTCTGAGCAAGGAGTAGGTCTTGTCTATTACATATTGGGTTTATGGAACGGTATCTGAGCTAATTTGAAACCCTTGTTTTATGTATCACCCCACCTCACCTTTCCCGTTAAGCAGCCATAGTGTGTTTTCTGCATGTGTGACTCTGTTGTGTTTTGTAATTCAGTTCAAGTGTAACGGTTTTTACATTCCCTCTATCAGTGATACCTTATGAGAAGTGTCCTTTTCTGTGTGACTTATTTCACTTAGAATCGTCGTACCTAAATCCACTCATCATGCTGCTACTAGCCTTATGACATTGATTTCATGGCTGAGTGATATTCCATTGTACATAAGGACCACAACTTCTTTATCCATTTTTCTCTTTCCTGGGATATTGAAGGTGGAATGAAGTGGAGGTCCTTGTCAAGAGAGCAGCCCTAAACTTTGGCGTGCTTGTGTCTTGCTGATTTTTCATTTTCCCAATTTATACCCCCATGAGTGGAAGTGCCCTATGCTCTCTAAGCTGTGTTTTTTAGATGTTTCAGGACACACCGTACTCTTCTCCAGAGTGGCTGTTGGCAATTTACATCCCGCCCATCAGTGTAGCAAGGCTCCCATTTCTCCATGGCCTGTCCTGCATTTCTGGTTTTGACACTTCTTTCAGCATGGCCCTTTTAACCGATGGGAATCGAGACTTCTTTGTAGCGCTGATTTGCCTTTCCAGGTTGCTTGGTCGACCAAAAAGGGCGTATGAGTTTTTCCTGAATATATTCAGGAAAAAACGCATACGCCCTTTTTGGCCAAGGGCATCATTGTCAACGTTTTGCCGCTTTTCATGTGCTTTAAAGGCGATTCGAATCTACCTCCTGCAATCTGTTTCCTGCAATTCTGCCCTGATTTCAAATCCTCTTCTTTGCCTTCCCTCAAAATATTTGTGGACGAGAGTTATCATTTATAACTCTGCAGGTTTGTGAATTGCAGTGCCCTGAAGCTCCATTTTACAACTCGCTTTTTAGGGAGCTGGCCGCAAAAGCGCTGGATGGCTTCAGGCCCTGTTCGGGTTCCGGGTGGGAGGCTGAGCCTGTGGTAAATTCTTCTTCCTGATGGGAAAATAGATTGACCTGTGCCTGTCCCAACACCAAGAGCTAGTCTCTCATTGGTTCCACGTCTTCCCGTTCACCCTCAGGAAAAATTGCAACCTGTACGGAACAGGAGGTTAAAGGTGCTGATGCTCCAAGTAGGGAGATTGCTAGTAAAGCGGCTGGAATAGCGAACCCGGGCACAAAGAGATGAGAAATGAGGTGCGTTTTAGAAACCTTTCCCCATCACACGGTTTACCATCTTCTGGGTTTCTCATGCATGTTTTCGATGTAGGAAGATGCCCTTGAACCTGGAGATTTGGGGCCCATGGGATGGGCACCACTCACTATTACTTTAAAGGGTCTGCGTTTGCTCACCCAACCTCATCAAACCTCTCAGCCCCAAGAGTGTCCACCCTTATGTTTCATCCAGCTGTGGGTCTAGATATGGTCAATCCAGGTTGCATCACAGCCCCTGAACGCATTGTGTAAGAATTTCGCTCTCTTTCACTGTCTTTGTTTCATGGGTTTTTAAAAGTAATTTATTTTTATAATGGGGTTTAGCTGCTTTTCACTGCTGTGTTTATGCCGCTTTACACCCACATGACACACTAACAGAGAGATGTCAATACATAGGTTTTTAGATTATTACTACTCAGATATATTCTTGTGCGGTGAATAGGGCGTGTTGAGTCCAGTTCTCTGAGCAAGGAGTAGGTTTTGTCTATTACATATTGGGTTTATGGAACGGTATCTGAGCTAATTTGAAACCCTTGTTTTATGTATCACCCAACCTCACCTTTCCTGGTAAACAGCCATAGTGTGTTTTCTGCATGTGTGACTCTGTTCTGTTTTGTAATTCAGTTCAAGTGTAACGGTTTTTACATTCCCTCTATAAGTGATACCTTATGAGAAGTGTCCTTTTCTGTGTGACTTATTTCACTTAGAATCGTCGTACCTAAATCCACTCATCATGCTGCTACTAGCCTTATGACATTTATTTCATGGCTGAGTGATATTCCATTGTACATAAGGACCACAACTCCTTTATCCATTTTTCTCTTTCCTGGGATATTGAAGGTGGAATGAAGTGGAGGTCCTTGTCAACAGAGCAGCCCTAAACGTTGGGGTGCTTGTGTCTTGCTGATTTTTAATTTTCCCAATGTATACCCCCATGAGTGGAAGTGCCCTATGCTCTCCAAGCTTTGCTTTTTAGACGTTTCAGGACGCACCGTACACTTCTCCAGAGTGGCTGTTGGCAATTTACATCCCGCCCATCAGTGTAGCAAGGCTCCCATTTCTCCATGGCCTTTCCTGCATTTCTGGTTTTGACACTTTCTTCAGCATGGCCATTTTGATCAATGGGTAGCGAGACTTCTTTTTAGCGCTGATTTGCCTTTCCAGGTTGCTTGGTTGGCCAAAAATGGCGTATGCGTATTTTCCTGAATATATTCAGGAAAAAACGCTTACGCCATTTTTGGCCAAGGGCATCATTGTCAACGTTTTGCCGCTTTTCATGTGCTTTAAAGGCGATTCGAATCTACCTCCTGAAATCTGTTTCCTGCAATTCTGCCTTGATTTCAAATCCTCTTCTTTGCCTTCCCTCAATATATTTGTGGACCAGAGTTATCATTTATAACTCTGCAGCTTTGTGAATTGCAGTGCCCTGAACCTCCATTTTACAACTCGCTTTTTAGGGAGCTGGCCGCAAAAGCACAGGATGGCTTCAGGCCCTGTTCTTGTTCCGGGGGGCAGGCTGAGCCTGTGGTTAATTCTTCTTCCTGATGGGAAAATAGAGTGACCTGTGCCTGTCCCAACACCAAGAGCTAGTCTCTCATTGGTTCCACGTCTTCCCGTTTATCCTCAGGACAAATTGCTACCTGTACGGAACAGGAGGTTAAAGGTGCTGATGCTCCAATGAGGGAGATTGCTAGTAAAGCGGCTGGAATGGCGAACCCGAGCACAAGGAGATGAGAAAATAGGTGCGTTTTAGAAACCTTTCCCCATCACACGGTGTACCATCTTCGGGGATTCTCATGCATGTTTTCGATGTAGGAAGATGCCCTTGAACCTGGAGATTTGGGACCCATGCGATGGGTACCACGCAGTATTACTTTAAAGGGTCTGCGTTTGCTCACCCAACCTCACCAAACCTCTCAACCCCAAGAGTGTCCACCCTTATGTCTCATCCAGCTGTGGGTCTAGATATGGTCAATCCAGGTTGCATCACAGCCCCTGAACGCATTGTGTAAGAATTTCGCTCTCTTTCACTCTCTTTGTTTCATGGGTTTTTCAAAGTAATTTATTTTTGTAATGGGGTTTAGCTGCTTTTCACTGCTGTGTTTATTCCGCTTTACACCCACTTGACACACTAACAGAGAGATATCAATACATAGGTTTTAAGATTATTACTAGTCAGATATATTCTTGTGCGGTGAATAGGGCGTGTTGAGTCCAGTTCTCTGAGCAAGGAGTAGGTTTTGTCTATTACATATTGGGTTTATGGAACGGTATCTGAGCTAATTTGAAACCCTTGTTTTATGTATCACCCCACCTCACCTTTCCCGTTAAGCAGCCATAGTGTGTTTTCTGCATGTGTGACTCTGTTCTGTTTTGTAATTCAGTTCAAGTGTAACGGTTTTTACATTCCCTCTATAAGTGATACCTTATGAGAAGTGTCCTTTTCTGTGTGACTTATTTCACTTAGAATCGTCGTACCTAAATCCACTCATCATGCTGCTACTAGCCTTATGACATTGATTTCATGGCTGAGTGATATTCCATTGTACATAAGGACCACAACTTCTTTATCCATTTTTCTCTTTCCTGGGATATTGAAGGTGGAATGAAGTGGAGGTCCTTGTCAACAGAGCAGCCCTAAACTTTGGGGTGCTTGTGTCTTGCTGATTTTTCATTTTCCCAATTTATACCCCCATGAGTGGAAGTGCCCTATGCTCTCTAAGCTGTGTTTTTTAGATGTTTCAGGACACACCGTACACTTCTCCAGAGTGGCTGTTGGCAATTTACATCCTGCCCATCAGTGTAGTAAGGCTCCCATTTTTCCATGGCCTGTCCTCCATTTCTGGTTTTGACACTTTTTTCAGCATGGCCGTTTTGACCGATGGGAAGCGAGTCTTCTTTGTAGCGCTGATTTGCCTTTCCAGGTTGCTTGGTTAGCCAAAAAGGGCGTATGCGTTTTTTCCTGAATATATTCAGGAAAAAACACATACGCCCTTTTTGGCCAAGGGCATCATTGTCAGCGTTTTGCCACTTTTCATATGCTTTAAAGGCGATTCGAATCTTCCTCCTGAAATCTGTTTCCTCCAATTCTGCCTTGATTTCAAATCCTCTTCTTTGCCTTCCCTCAATATATTTGTGGACGAGAGTTATCATTTATAACTCTGCAGGTTTGTGAATTGCAGTGCCCTGAAGCTCCATTATACAACCTGCTTTTTTGGGAGCTGGCCGCAAAAGCGCAGGATGGCTTCAGGCCCTGTTCTGGTTCCGGGGGACGGCTGAGCCTGTGGTTAATTCTTCTTCCTGATGGGAAATTAGAGTGACCTGTGCCTGTCCCAACACCAAGAGCTAGTCTCTCATTGGTTCCCCGTCTTCCCGTTCATCCTCAGGACAAATTGCAACCTGTACGGAAGAGGAGGTTAAAGGTGCTGATGCTCCAAGGAGGGAGATTGCTAGTAAAGCGGCTGGAATGGTGAACACGGGCACAAGGAGATGAGAAATTAGGTGCGTTTTAGAAACCTTTCCCCATCACACGGTGTACCATCTTCGGGGATTCTCATGCATGTTTTCGGTGTAGGAAGATGCCCTTGAACCTGGAGATTTGGGACCCATGCGATGGGTACCACGCAGTATTACTTTAAAGGGTCTGCGTTTGCTCACCCAACCTCACCAAACCTCTCAGACCCAAGAGTGTCCACCCTTATGTCTCATCCAGCTGTGGGTCTAGATATGGTCAATCCAGGTTGCATCACAGCCCCTGAACGCATTGTGTAAGAATTTCTCTCTCTTTCACAGTCTTTGTTTCATTGGTTTTTCAAAGTAATTTATTTTTATAATGGGGTTTAGCTGCTTTTCATTGCTGTGTTTATGTCGCTTTACACCCACTTGACACACTAACAGAGAGATATCAATACATAGGTTTTAAGATTATTACTAGTCAGATATATTCTTGTGCGGTGAATAGGGCGTGTTGAGTCCAGTTCTCTGAGCAAGGAGTAGGTCTTGTCTATTACATATTGGGTTTATGGAACGGTATCTGAGGTAATTTGAAACCCTTGTTTTATGTATCACCCCACCTCACCGTTCCCGTTAAGCAGCCATAGTGTGTTTTCTGCATGTGTGACTCTGTTCTTTTTTGTAATTCAGTTCAAGTGTAACGCTTTTTACATTCCCTCCTTAAGTGATACCTTATGAGAAGTGTCCTTTTCTGTGTGACTTATTTCACATAGAATCGTCATACCTAAATCCACTCATCATGCTGCTACTAGCCTTATGATATTGATTTCTTGGCTCAGTGATATTCCATTGTACATAAGGACCACAACTTCTTTATCCATTTTTCTCTTTCCTGGGATATTGAAGGTGGAATGAAGTGGAGGTCCTTGTCAACAGAGCAGCCCTAAACTTTGGGGTGCTTGTGTCTTGCTGATTTTTCATTTTCCCAATTTATACCCCCATGAGTGGAAGTGCCCTATGCTCTCTAAGCTGTGTTTTTTAGATGTTTCAGGACACACCGTACACTTCTCCAGAGTGGCTTTTGGCAATTTACATCCTGCCCATCAGTGTAGTAAAGCTCCCATTTCTCCATGGCCTGTCCTCCATTTCTGGTTTTGACACTTTTTTCATCATGGCCCTTTTGACCGATGGGAAGCGAGACTTCTTTGTAGCGCTGATTTGCCTTTCCAGGTTGCTTGGTTGGCCAAAAAGGGCGTATGCGTTTTTTCCTGAATATATTCAGGAAAAAACGCATACGCCCTTTTTGGCCAAGGGCATCATTGTCAACGTTTTGCCGCTTTTCATGTGCTTTAAAGGCGATTCGAATCTACCTCCTGAAATCTGTTTCCTCCAATTCTGCCTTGATTTCAAATCCTCTTCTTTGCCTTCCCTCAATATATTTGTGGACGAGAGTTATCATTAATAACTCTGCAGGTTTGTGAATTGCAGTGCCCTGAAGCTCCATTGTACAACTTGCTTTTTAGGGAGCTGGCCGCAAAAGCGCAGGATGGCTTCAGGCCCTGTTCTGGTTCCGGGGGGCAGGCTGAGCCTGTTGTTAATTCTTCTTCCTGATGGGAAAATAGAGTGACCTGTGCCTGTCCCTACACCAAGAGCTAGTCTCTCATTGGTTCCACGTCTTCCCGTTCATCCTCAGGACAAATTGCAACCTGTACGGAAGAGGAGGTTAAAGGTGCTGATGCTCCAAGTAGGGAGATTGCTAGTAAAGCGGCTGGAATGGCGAACCCGGGGACAAGGAGATGAGAAATGAGGTGCGTTTTAGAAACCTTTCCCCATCACACGGTGTACCATCTTCGGGGATTCTCATGCATGTTTTCGATGTAGGAAGATGCCCTTGAACCTGGAAATTTGGGCCCCATGCGATGGGTACCACGCAGTATTACTTTAAAGGGTCTGCGTTTGCTCACCCAACCTCACCAAACCTCTCAGCCCCAAGAGTGTCCACCCTTATGTCTCATCCAGCTGTGGGTCTAGATATGGTCAATCCAGGTTGCATCACAGCCCCTGAACGAATTGTGTAAGAATTTCTCTCTCTTTCACTGTCTTTGTTTCATGGGTTTTTAAAAGTAATTTATTTTTATAAAGGGGTTTAGCTGCTTTTCACTGCTGTGTTTATGCCGCTTTACACCCACATGACACACTAACAGAGAGAAATCAATAAATAGGTTTTTAGATTATTACTAGTCAGATATATTCTTGTGCAGTGAATAGGGCGTGTTGAGTCCAGTTCTCTGAGCAAGGAGTAGGTCTTGTCTATTACATATTGGGTTTATGAAACGGTATCTGAGCTAATTTGAAACCCTTGTTTTATGTATCACCCAACCTCATCTTTCCCGTTAAGCAGCCATAATGTGTTTTCTGCATGTGTGACTCTGTTCTGTTTTGTAATTCAGTTCAACTGTAACGGTTTTTACATTCCCTCTATCAGTGGTACCTTATGAGAAGTGTCCTTTTCTGTGTGACTTAATTCACTTAGAATCGTCGTACCTAAATCCACTCATCATGCTGCTAGTAGCCTTATGACATTGATTTCATGGCTGAGTGATATTCCATTGTACATAAGGACCACAACTTCTTTATCCATTTTTCTCTTTCCTGGGATATTGAAGGTGGAATGAAGTGGAGGTCCTTGTCAACAGAGCAGCCCTAAACTTTGGGGTGCTTGTGTCTTGCTGATTTTTAATTTTCCCAATTTATACCCCCATGAGTGGAAGTGCCCTATGCTCTCCAAGCTGGGTTTTTTAGATGTTTCAGGACTCACCGTACACTTCTCCAGAGTGGCTGTTGGCAATTTACATCTCGCCCATCAGTGTAGCAAGGCTCCCATTTCTCCATGGCCTCTCCTGCATTTCTGGTTTTGACACTTTTTTCCCCATGGCACTTTTGACCGATGGGTAGCGATTCTTCTTTGTAGCGCTGATTTGCCTTTCCAGTTTGCTTTTTTGGCCAAAAAGGGCGTATGCGTTTTTTCCTGAATATATTCAGGAAAAAACGCATACGCCCTTTTTGGCCAAGGGCATCATTGTCAACGTTTTGCCGCTTTTCATGTGCTTTAAAGGCGATTCGAATCTACCTCCTGCAATCTGTTTCCTGCAATTCTGCCTTGATTTCAAATCCTCTTCTTTGCCTTCCCTCAATATATTTTTGGACGAGAGTTATCATTTATAACTCTGCAGGTTTGTGAATTGCAGTGCCCTGAAGCTCCATTTTACAACTCGCTTTTTTGGGAGCTGGCCGCAAAAGCGCAGGATGGCTTCAGGCCCTGTTCTGCTTCTGGGGGGCAGGATGAGCCTGTGGTTAATTCTTCTTCCTGATGGGAAAATAGAGTGAACTGTGCCTGTCCCAACTCCAAGAGCCAGTCTCTCACTGGTTCCCCATCTTCCCGTTCATCCTCAGGACAAATTGCAACCTATACAGAAGAGGAGGTTAAAGGTGCTGATGCTCCAAGTAGGGAGATTGCTAGTAAAGCGGCTGGAATGGCGAACACGGGCACAAGGAAATGAGAAATGAGGTGCATTTTAGAAACCTTTCCCCATCACATGGTGTACCATCTTCTGGGTTTCTCATGCATGTTTTCGATGTAGCAAGATGCCCTTGAACCTGGAGATTTGGGACCCATGCGATGGGTACCACGCCGTATTAATTTAAAGGGTCTGCGTTTGCTCACCCAACCTCACCAAACCTCTCAGACCCAAGAGTGTCCACCCTTATGTCTCATCCAGCTGTGGGTCTAGATATGGTCAATCCAGGTTGCATCACAGACCCTGAACGCATTGTGTAAGAATTTCTCTCTTTCACTGTCTTTGTTTCAAGGGTTTTTCAAAGTAATTTATTTTTATAATGGGGTTTAGCTGCTTTTCACTGCTGTGTTTATGCCACTTTACACCCACGTGACACAGTAACAGAGAGATATCAATACATAGGTTTTAAGATTATTACTAGTCAGATATATTCTTGTGCGGTGAATAGGGCGTGTTGAGTCCAGTTCTCTGAGCAAGGAGTAGGTCTTGTCTATTACATATTGGGTTTATGGAACGGTATCTGAGCTAATTTGAAACCCTTGTTTTATGTATCACCCCACCTCTCCTTTCCCGTTAAGCAGCCATAGTGTGTTTTCTGCATGTGTGACTCTGTTGTGTTTTGTAATTCAGTTCAAGTGTAACGGTTTTTACATTCCCTCTATCAGTGATACCTTATGAGAAGTGTCCTTTTCTGTGTGATTATTTCACTTAGAATCGTCGTACCTAAATCCACTCATCATGCTGCTACTAGCCTTATGACATTGATTTCATGGCTGAGTGATATTCCATTGTACATAAGGACCACAACTTCCTTATCCATTTTTCTCTTTCCTGGGATATTGAAGGTGGAATGAAGTGGAGGTCCTTGTGAAGAGAGCAGCCCTAAACTTTGGCGTGCTTGTGTCTTGCTGATTTTTCATTTTCCCAATTTATACCCCCATGAGTGGAAGTGCCCTATGCTCTCTAAGCTGTGTTTTTTAGATGTTTCAGGACACACCGTACTCTTCTCCAGAGTGGCTGTTGGCAATTTACATCCCGCCCATCAGTGTAGCAAGGCTCCCATTTCTCCATGGCCTGTCCTGCATTTCTGGTTTTGACACTTCTTTCAGCATGGCCCTTTTAACCGATGGGAATCGAGACTTCTTTGTAGCGCTGATTTGCCTTTCCAGGTTGCTTGGTCGACCAAAAAGGGCGTATGAGTTTTTCCTGAATATATTCAGGAAAAAACGCATACGCCCTTTTTGGCCAAGGGCATCATTGTCAACGTTTTGCCGCTTTTCATGTGCTTTAAAGGCGATTCGAATCTACCTCCTGCAATCTGTTTCCTGCAATTCTGCCCTGATTTCAAATCCTCTTCTTTGCCTTCCCTCAATATATTTGTGGACGAGAGTTATCATTTATAACTCTGCAGGTTTGTGAATTGCAGTGCCCTGAAGCTCCATTTTACAACTCGCTTTTTAGGGAGCTGGCCGCAAAAGCGCTGGATGGCTTCAGGCCCTGTTCGGGTTCCGGGTGGCAGGCTGAGCCTGTGGTAAATTCTTCTTCCTGATGGGAAAATAGATTGACCTGTGCCTGTCCCAACACCAAGAGCTAGTCTCTCATTGGTTCCACGTCTTCCCGTTCACCCTCAGGACAAATTGCAACCTGTACGGAACAGGAGGTTAAAGGTGCTGATGCTCCAAGTAGGGAGATTGCTAGTAAAGCGGCTGGAATAGCGAACCCGGGCACAAGGAGATGAGAAATGAGGTGCGTTTTAGAAACCTTTCCCCATCACACGGTTTACCATCTTCTGGGTTTCTCATGCATGTTTTCGATGTAGGAAGATGCCCTTGAACCTGGAGATTTGGGGCCCATGGGATGGGCACCACTCACTATTACTTTAAAGGGTCTGCGTTTGCTCACCCAACCTCACCAAACCTCTCAGACCCAAGAGTGTCCACCCTTATGTCTCATCCAGCTGTGGGTCTAGATATGGTCAATCCAGGTTGCATCACAGACCCTGAACGCATTGTGTAAGAATTTCTCTCTTTCACTGTCTTTGTTTCAAGGGTTTTTCAAAGTAATTTCTTTTTATAATGGGGTTTAGCTGCTTTTCACTGCTGTGTTTATGCCACTTTACACCCACGTGACACAGTAACAGAGAGATATCAATACATAGGTTTTAAGATTATTACTAGTCAGATATATTCTTGTGCGGTGAATACGGCGTGTTGAGTCCAGTTCTCTGAGCAAGGAGTAGGTCTTGTCTATTACATATTGGGTTTATGGAACGGTATCTGAGCTAATTTGAAACCCTTGTTTTATGTATCACCCCACCTCTCCTTTCCCGTTAAGCAGCCATAGTGTGTTTTCTGCATGTGTGACTCTGTTGTGTTTTGTAATTCAGTTCAAGTGTAACGGTTTTTACATTCCCTCTATCAGTGATACCTTATGAGAAGTGTCCTTTTCTGTGTGACTTATTTCACTTAGAATCGTCGTACCTAAATCCACTCATCATGCTGCTACTAGACTTATGATATTGATTTCATGGCTGAGTGATATTCCATTGTACATAAGGACCACAACTTCTTTATCCATTTTTCTCTTTCCTGGGATATTGAAGGTGGAATGAAGTGGAGGTCCTTGTCAAGAGAGCAGCCCTAAACTTTGGCGTGCTTGTGTCTTGCTGATTTTTCATTTTCCCAATTTATACCCCCATGAGTGGAAGTGCCCTATGCTCTCTAAGCTGTGTTTTTTAGATGTTTCAGGACACACCGTACTCTTCTCCAGAGTGGCTGTTGGCAATTTACATCCCGCCCATCAGTGTAGCAAGGCTCCCATTTCTCCATGGCCTTTCCTGCATTTCTGGTTTTGACACTTTTTTCCCCATGGCACTTTTGACCGATGGGTAGCGATTCTTCTTTGTAGCGCTGATTTGCCTTTCCAGTTTGCTTTTTTGGCCAAAAAGGGCGTATGCGTTTTTCCTGAATATATTCAGGAAAAAACGCATACGCCCTTTTTGGCCAAGGGCATCATTGTCAACGTTTTGCCGCTTTTCATGTGCTTTAAAGGCGATTCGAATCTACCTCCTGCAATCTGTTTCCTGCAATTCTGCCTTGATTTCAAATCCTCTTCTTTGCCTTCCCTCAATATATTTTTGGACGAGAGTTATCATTTATAACTCTGCAGGTTTGTGAATTGCAGTGCCCTGAAGCTCCATTTTACAACTCGCTTTTTTGGGAGCTGGCCGCAAAAGCGCAGGATGGCTTCAGGCCCTGTTCTGCTTCTGGGGGGCAGGATGAGCCTGTGGTTAAGTCTTCTTCCTGATGGGAAAATAGAGTGAACTGTGCCTGTCCCAACTCCAAGAGCCAGTCTCTCACTGGTTCCCCATCTTCCCGTTCATCCTCAGGACAAATTGCAACCTATACAGAAGAGGAGGTTAAAGGTGCTGATGCTCCAAGTAGGGAGATTGCTAGTAAAGCGGCTGGAATGGCGAACACGGGCACAAGGAAATGAGAAATGAGGTGCATTTTAGAAACCTTTCCCCATCACATGGTGTACCATCTTCTGGGTTTCTCATGCATGTTTTCGATGTAGCAAGATGCCCTTGAACCTGGAGATTTGGGACCCATGCGATGGGTACCACGCCGTATTACTTTAAAGGGTCTGCATTTGCTCACCCAACCTCACCAAACCTCTCAGACCCAAGAGTGTCCACCCTTATGTCTCATCCAGCTGTGGGTCTAGATATGGTCAATCCAGGTTGCATCACAGACCCTGAACGCATTGTGTAAGAATTTCTCTCTTTCACTGTCTTTGTTTCAAGGGTTTTTCAAAGTAATTTATTTTTATAATGGGGTTTAGCTGCTTTTCACTGCTGTGTTTATGCCACTTTACACCCACGTGACACAGTAACAGAGAGATATCAATACATAGGTTTTAAGATTATTACTAGTCAGATATATTCTTGTGCGGTGAATAGGGCGTGTTGAGTCCAGTTCTCTGAGCAACGAGTAGGTCTTGTCTATTACATATTGGGTTTATGGAACGGTATCTGAGCTAATTTGAAACCCTTGTTTTATGTATCACCCCACCTCTCCTTTCCCGTTAAGCAGCCATAGTGTGTTTTCTGCATGTGTGACTCTGTTGCGTTTTGTAATTCAGTTCAAGTGTAACGGTTTTTACATTCCCTCTATCAGTGATACCTTATGAGAAGTGTCCTTTTCTGTGTGATTATTTCACTTAGAATCGTCGTACCTAAATCCACTCATCATGCTGCTACTAGCCTTATGACATTGATTTCATGGCTGAGTGATATTCCATTGTACATAAGGACCACAACTTCTTTATCCATTTTTCTCTTTCCTGGGATATTGAAGGTGGAATGAAGTGGAGGTCCTTGTCAAGAGAGCAGCCCTTAACTTTGGCGTGCTTGTGTCTTGCTGATTTTTCATTTTCCCAATTTATACCCCCATGAGTGGAAGTGCCCTATGCTCTCTAAGCTGTGTTTTTTAGATGTTTCAGGACACACCGTACTCTTCTCCAGAGTGGCTGTTGGCAATTTACATCCCGCCCATCAGTGTAGCAAGGCTCCCATTTCTCCATGGCCTGTCCTGCATTTCTGGTTTTGACACTTCTTTCAGCATGGCCCTTTTAACCGATGGGAATCGAGACTTCTTTGTAGCGCTGATTTGCCTTTCCAGGTTGCTTGGTCGACCAAAAAGGGCGTATGAGTTTTTCCTGAATATATTCAGGAAAAAACGCATACGCCCTTTTTGGCCAAGGGCATCATTGTCAACGTTTTGCCGCTTTTCATGTGCTTTAAAGGCGATTCGAATCTACCTCCTGCAATCTGTTTCCTGCAATTCTGCCCTGATTTCAAATCCTCTTCTTTGCCTTCCCTCAATATATTTGTGGACGAGAGTTATCATTTATAACTCTGCAGGTTTGTGAATTGCAGTGCCCTGAAGCTCCATTTTACAACTCGCTTTTTAGGGAGCTGGCCGCAAAAGCGCTGGATGGCTTCAGGCCCTGTTCGGGTTCCGGGTGGCAGGCTGAGCCTGTGGTAAATTCTTCTTCCTGATGGGAAAATAGATTGACCTGTGCCTGTCCCAACACCAAGAGCTAGTCTCTCATTGGTTCCACGTCTTCCCGTTCACCCTCAGGACAAATTGCAACCTGTACGGAACAGGAGGTTAAAGGTGCTGATGCTCCAAGTAGGGAGATTGCTAGTAAAGCGGCTGGAATAGCGAACCCGGGCACAAGGAGATGAGAAATGAGGTGCGTTTTAGAAACCTTTCCCCATCACACGGTTTACCATCTTCTGGGTTTCTCATGCATGTTTTCGATGTAGGAAGATGCCCTTGAACCTGGAGATTTGGGGCCCATGGGATGGGCACCACTCACTATTACTTTAAAGGGTCTGCGTTTGCTCACCCAACCTCATCAAACCTCTCAGCCCCAAGAGTGTCCACCCTTATGTTTCATCCAGCTGTGGGTCTAGATATGGTCAATCCAGGTTGCATCACAGCCCCTGAACGCATTGTGTAAGAATTTCGCTCTCTTTCACTGTCTTTGTTTCATGGGTTTTTAAAAGTAATTTATTTTTATAATGGGGTTTAGCTGCTTTTCACTGCTGTGTTTATGCCGCTTTACACCCACATGACACACTAACAGAGAGATGTCAATACATAGGTTTTTAGATTATTACTACTCAGATATATTCTTGTGCGGTGAATAGGGCGTGTTGAGTCCAGTTCTCTGAGCAAGGAGTAGGTTTTGTCTATTACATATTGGGTTTATGGAACGGTATCTGAGCTAATTTGAAACCCTTGTTTTATGTATCACCCCACCTCACCTTTCCCGTTAAGCAGCCATAGTGTGTTTTCTGCATGTGTGACTCTGTTCTGTTTTGTAATTCAGTTCAAGTGTAACGGTTTTTACATTCCCTCTATCAGTGATACCTTATGAGAAGTGTCTTTTTCTGTGTGACTTATTTCACTTAGAATCGTTGTACCTAAATCCACTCATCATGCTGCTACTAGCCTTAGGACATTGATTTCATGGCTGAGTGATATTCCATTGTACATAAGGACCACAACTTCTTTATCCATTTTTCTCTTTCCTGGGATATTGAAGGTGGAATGAAGTGGAGGTCCTTGTCAACAGAGCAGCCCTAAACATTGGGGTGCTTGTGTCTTGCTGATTTTTAATTTTCCCAATGTATACCCCCATGAGTGGAAGTGCCCTATGCTCTCCAAGCTTTGATTTTTAGACGTTTCAGGACGCACCGTACACTTCTCCAGAGTGGCTGTTGGCAATTTACATCCCGCCCATCAGTGTAGCAAGGCTCCCATTTCTCCATGGCCTTTCCTGCATTTCTGGTTTTGACACTTTTTTCAGCATGGCCATTTTGATCAATGGGTAGCGAGACTTCTTTTTAGCGCTGAATTGCCTTTCCAGGTTGCTTGGTTGGCCAAAAATGGCGTATGCGTATTTTCCTGAATATATTCAGGAAAAAACGCATACGCCATTTTTGGCCAAGGGCATCATTGTCAACGTTTTGCCGCTTTTCATGTGCTTCAAAGGCGATTCGAATCTACCTCCTGAAATCTGTTTCCTGCAATTCTGCCTTGATTTCAAATCCTCTTCTTTGCCTTCCCTCAATATATTTGTGGACCAGAGTTATCATTTATAACTCTGCAGCTTTGTGAATTGCAGTGCCCTGAACCTCCATTTTACAACTCGCTTTTTAGGGAGCTGGCCGCAAAAGCACAGGATGGCTTTAGGCCCTGTTCTTGTTCCGGGGGGCAGGCTGAGCCTGTGGTTAATTCTTCTTCCTGATGGGAAAATAGAGTGACCTGTGCCTGTCCCAACACCAAGAGCTAGTCTCTCATTGGTTCCACGTCTTCCCGTTTATCCTCAGGACAAATTGCAACCTGTACGGAACAGGAGGTTAAAGGTGCTGATGCTCCAAGGAGGGAGATTGCTAGTAAAGCGGCTGGAATGGCGAACCCGAGCACAAGGAGATGAGAAAATAGGTGCGTTTTAGAAACCTTTCACCATCACACGGTGTCCCATCTTCGGGGATTCTCATGCATGTTTTCGATGTAGGAAGATGCCCTTGAACCTGGAGATTTGGGACCCATGCGATGGGTACCACGCAGTATTACTTTAAAGGGTCTGCGTTTGCTCACCCAACCTCACCAAACCTCTCAACCCCAAGAGTGTCCACCCTTATGTCTCATCCAGCTTTGGGTCTAGATATGGTCAATCCAGGTTGCATCACAGCCCCTGAACGCATTGTGTAAGAATTTCGCTCTCTTTCACTCTCTTTGTTTCATGGGTTTTTCAAAGTAATTTATTTTTGTAATGGGGTTTAGCTGCTTTTCACTGCTGTGTTTATTCCGCTTTACACCCACTTGACACACTAACAGAGAGATATCAATACATAGGTTTTAAGATTATTACTAGTCAGATATATTCTTGTGCGGTGAATAGGGCGTGTTGAGTCCAGTTCTCTGAGCAAGGAGTAGGTTTTGTCTATTACATATTGGGTTTATGGAACGGTATCTGAGCTAATTTGAAACCCTTGTTTTATGTATCACCCCACCTCACCTTTCCCGTTAAGCAGCCATAGTGTGTTTTCTGCATGTGTGACTCTGTTCTGTTTTGTAATTCAGTTCAAGTGTAACGGTTTTTACATTCCCTCTATAAGTGATACCTTATGAGAAGTGTCCTTTTCTGTGTGACTTATTTCACTTAGAATCGTCGTACCTAAATCCACTCATCATGCTGCTACTAGCCTTATGACATTGATTTCATGGCTGAGTGATATTCCATTGTACATAAGGACCACAACTTCTTTATCCATTTTTCTCTTTCCTGGGATATTGAAGGTGGAATGAAGTGGAGGTCCTTGTCAACAGAGCAGCCCTAAACTTTGGGGTGCTTGTGTCTTGCTGATTTTTCATTTTCCCAATTTATACCCCCATGAGTGGAAGTGCCCTATGCTCTCTAAGCTGTGTTTTTTAGATGTTTCAGGACACACCGTACACTTCTCCAGAGTGGCTGTTGGCAATTTAAATCCTGCCCATCAGTGTAGTAAGGCTCCCATTTTTCCATGGCCTGTCCTCCATTTCTGGTTTTGACACTTTTTTCAGCATGGCCGTTTTGACCGATGGGAAGCGAGTCTTCTTTGTAGCGCTGATTTGCCTTTCCAGGTTGCTTGGTTAGCCAAAAAGGGCGTATGCGTTTTTTCCTGAATATATTCAGGAAAAAACACATACGCCCTTTTTGGCCAAGGGCATCATTGTCAGCGTTTTGCCACTTTTCATATGCTTTAAAGGCGATTCGAATCTTCCTCCTGAAATCTGTTTCCTCCAATTCTGCCTTGATTTCAAATCCTCTTCTTTGCCTTCCCTCAATATATTTGTGGACGAGAGTTATCATTTATAACTCTGCAGGTTTGTGAATTGCAGTGCCCTGAAGCTCCATTATACAACCTGCTTTTTTGGGAGCTGGCCGCAAAAGCGCAGGATGGCTTCAGGCCCTGTTCTGGTTCCGGGGGACGGCTGAGCCTGTGGTTAATTCTTCTTCCTGATGGGAAATTAGAGTGACCTGTGCCTGTCCCAACACCAAGAGCTAGTCTCTCATTGGTTCCCCGTCTTCCCGTTCATCCTCAGGACAAATTGCAACCTGTACGGAAGAGGAGGTTAAAGGTGCTGATGCTCCAAGGAGGGAGATTGCTAGTAAAGCGGCTGGAATGGTGAACACGGGCACAAGGAGATGAGAAATTAGGTGCGTTTTAGAAACCTTTCCCCATCACACGGTATACCATCTTCGGGGATTCTCATGCATGTTTTCGGTGTAGGAAGATGCCCTTGAACCTGGAGATTTGGGACCCATGCGATGGGTACCACGCAGTATTACTTTAAAGGGTCTGCGTTTGCTCACCCAACCTCACCAAACCTCTCAGACCCAAGAGTGTCCACCCTTATGTCTCATCCAGCTGTGGGTCTAGATATGGTCAATCCAGGTTGCATCACAGCCCCTGAACGCATTGTGTAAGAATTTCTCTCTCTTTCACAGTCTTTGTTTCATTGGTTTTTCAAAGTAATTTATTTTTATAATGGGGTTTAGCTGCTTTTCATTGCTGTGTTTATGCCACTTTACACCCACGTGACACAGTAACAGAGAGATATCAATACATAGGTTTTAAGATTATTACTAGTCAGATATATTCTTGTGCGGTGAATAGGGCGTGTTGAGTCCAGTTCTCTGAGCAAGGAGTAGGTCTTGTCTATTACATATTGGGTTTATGGAACGGTATCTGAGCTAATTTGAAACCCTTGTTTTATGTATCACCCCACCTCTCCTTTCCCGTTAAGCAGCCATAGTGTGTTTTCTGCATGTGTGACTCTGTTGTGTTTTGTAATTCAGTTCAAGTGTAACGGTTTTTACATTCCCTCTATCAGTGATACCTTATGAGAAGTGTCCTTTTCTGTGTGATTATTTCACTTAGAATCGTCGTACCTAAATCCACTCATCATTCTGCTACTAGCCTTATGACATTGATTTCATGGCTGAGTGATATTCCATTGTACATAAGGACCACAACTTCTTTATCCATTTTTCTCTTTCCTGGGATATTGAAGGTGGAATGAAGTGGAGGTCCTTGTCAAGAGAGCAGCCCTAAACTTTGGCGTGCTTGTGTCTTGCTGATTTTTCATTTTCCCAATTTATACCCCCATGAGTGGAAGTGCCCTATGCTCTCTAAGCTGTGTTTTTTAGATGTTTCAGGACACACCGTACTCTTCTCCAGAGTGGCTGTTGGCAATTTACATCCCGCCCATCAGTGTAGCAAGGCTCCCATTTCTCCATGGCCTGTCCTGCATTTCTGGTTTTGACACTTCTTTCAGCATGGCCCTTTTAACCGATGGGAATCGAGACTTCTTTGTAGCGCTGATTTGCCTTTCCAGGTTGCTTGGTCGACCAAAAAGGGCGTATGAGTTTTTCCTGAATATATTCAGGAAAAAACGCATACGCCCTTTTTGGCCAAGGGCATCATTGTCAACGTTTTGCCGCTTTTCATGTGCTTTAAAGGCGATTCGAATCTACCTCCTGCAATCTGTTTCCTGCAATTCTGCCCTGATTTCAAATCCTCTTCTTTGCCTTCCCTCAATATATTTGTGGACGAGAGTTATCATTTATAACTCTGCAGGTTTGTGAATTGCAGTGCCCTGAAGCTCCATTTTACAACTCGCTTTTTAGGGAGCTGGCCGCAAAAGCGCTGGATGGCTTCAGGCCCTGTTCGGGTTCCGGGTGGCAGGCTGAGCCTGTGGTAAATTCTTCTTCCTGATGGGAAAATAGATTGACCTGTGCCTGTCCCAACACCAAGAGCTAGTCTCTCATTGGTTCCACGTCTTCCCGTTCACCCTCAGGACAAATTGCAACCTGTACAGAACAGGAGGTTAAAGGTGCTGATGCTCCAAGTAGGGAGATTGCTAGTAAAGCGGCTGGAATAGCGAACCCGGGCACAAGGAGATGAGAAATGAGGTGCGTTTTAGAAACCTTTCCCCATCACACGGTTTACCATCTTCTGGGTTTCTCATGCATGTTTTCGATGTAGGAAGATGCCCTTGAACCTGGAGATTTGGGGCCCATGGGATGGGCACCACTCACTATTACTTTAAAGGGTCTGCGTTTGCTCACCCAACCTCACCAAACCTCTCAGACCCAAGAGTGTCCACCCTTATGTCTCATCCAGCTGTGGGTCTAGATATGGTCAATCCAGGTTGCATCACAGACCCTGAACGCATTGTGTAAGAATTTCTCTCTTTCACTGTCTTTGTTTCAAGGGTTTTTCAAAGTAATTTATTTTTATAATGGGGTTTAGCTGCTTTTCACTGCTGTGTTTATGCCACTTTACACCCACGTGACACAGTAACAGAGAGATATCAATACATAGGTTTTAAGATTATTACTAGTCAGATATATTCTTGTGCGGTGAATAGGGCGTGTTGAGTCCAGTTCTCTGAGCAAGGAGTAGGTTTTGTCTATTACATATTGGGTTTATGGAACGGTATCTGAGCTAATTTGAAACCCTTGTTTTATGTATCACCCCACCTCACCTTTCCCGTTAAGCAGCCATAGTGTGTTTTCTGCATGTGTGACTCTGTTCTGTTTTGTAATTCAGTTCAAGTGTAACGGTTTTTACATTCCCTCTATAAGTGATACCTTATGAGAAGTGTCCTTTTCTGTGTGACTTATTTCACTTAGAATCGTCGTACCTAAATCCACTCATCATGCTGCTACTAGCCTTATGACATTGATTTCATGGCTGAGTGATATTCCATTGTACATAAGGACCACAACTTCTTTATCCATTTTTCTCTTTCCTGGGATATTGAAGGTGGAATGAAGTGGAGGTCCTTGTCAACAGAGCAGCCCTAAACTTTGGGGTGCTTGTGTCTTGCTGATTTTTCATTTTCCCAATTTATACCCCCATGAGTGGAAGTGCCCTATGCTCTCTAAGCTGTGTTTTTTAGATGTTTCAGGACACACCGTACACTTCTCCAGAGTGGCTGTTGGCAATTTAAATCCTGCCCATCAGTGTAGTAAGGCTCCCATTTTTCCATGGCCTGTCCTCCATTTCTGGTTTTGACACTTTTTTCAGCATGGCCGTTTTGACCGATGGGAAGCGAGTCTTCTTTGTAGCGCTGATTTGCCTTTCCAGGTTGCTTGGTTAGCCAAAAAGGGCGTATGCGTTTTTTCCTGAATATATTCAGGAAAAAACACATACGCCCTTTTTGGCCAAGGGCATCATTGTCAGCGTTTTGCCACTTTTCATATGCTTTAAAGGCGATTCGAATCTTCCTCCTGAAATCTGTTTCCTCCAATTCTGCCTTGATTTCAAATCCTCTTCTTTGCCTTCCCTCAATATATTTGTGGACGAGAGTTATCATTTATAACTCTGCAGGTTTGTGAATTGCAGTGCCCTGAAGCTCCATTATACAACCTGCTTTTTTGGGAGCTGGCCGCAAAAGCGCAGGATGGCTTCAGGCCCTGTTCTGGTTCCGGGGGACGGCTGAGCCTGTGGTTAATTCTTCTTCCTGATGGGAAATTAGAGTGACCTGTGCCTGTCCCAACACCAAGAGCTAGTCTCTCATTGGTTCCCCGTCTTCCCGTTCATCCTCAGGACAAATTGCAACCTGTACGGAAGAGGAGGTTAAAGGTGCTGATGCTCCAAGGAGGGAGATTGCTAGTAAAGCGGCTGGAATGGTGAACACGGGCACAAGGAGATGAGAAATTAGGTGCGTTTTAGAAACCTTTCCCCATCACACGGTATACCATCTTCGGGGATTCTCATGCATGTTTTCGGTGTAGGAAGATGCCCTTGAACCTGGAGATTTGGGACCCATGCGATGGGTACCACGCAGTATTACTTTAAAGGGTCTGCGTTTGCTCACCCAACCTCACCAAACCTCTCAGACCCAAGAGTGTCCACCCTTATGTCTCATCCAGCTGTGGGTCTAGATATGGTCAATCCAGGTTGCATCACAGCCCCTGAACGCATTGTGTAAGAATTTCTCTCTCTTTCACAGTCTTTGTTTCATTGGTTTTTCAAAGTAATTTATTTTTATAATGGGGTTTAGCTGCTTTTCATTGCTGTGTTTATGCCACTTTACACCCACGTGACACAGTAACAGAGAGATATCAATACATAGGTTTTAAGATTATTACTAGTCAGATATATTCTTGTGCGGTGAATAGGGCGTGTTGAGTCCAGTTCTCTGAGCAAGGAGTAGGTCTTGTCTATTACATATTGGGTTTATGGAACGGTATCTGAGCTAATTTGAAACCCTTGTTTTATGTATCACCCCACCTCTCCTTTCCCGTTAAGCAGCCATAGTGTGTTTTCTGCATGTGTGACTCTGTTGTGTTTTGTAATTCAGTTCAAGTGTAACGGTTTTTACATTCCCTCTATCAGTGATACCTTATGAGAAGTGTCCTTTTCTGTGTGATTATTTCACTTAGAATCGTCGTACCTAAATCCACTCATCATTCTGCTACTAGCCTTATGACATTGATTTCATGGCTGAGTGATATTCCATTGTACATAAGGACCACAACTTCTTTATCCATTTTTCTCTTTCCTGGGATATTGAAGGTGGAATGAAGTGGAGGTCCTTGTCAAGAGAGCAGCCCTAAACTTTGGCGTGCTTGTGTCTTGCTGATTTTTCATTTTCCCAATTTATACCCCCATGAGTGGAAGTGCCCTATGCTCTCTAAGCTGTGTTTTTTAGATGTTTCAGGACACACCGTACTCTTCTCCAGAGTGGCTGTTGGCAATTTACATCCCGCCCATCAGTGTAGCAAGGCTCCCATTTCTCCATGGCCTGTCCTGCATTTCTGGTTTTGACACTTCTTTCAGCATGGCCCTTTTAACCGATGGGAATCGAGACTTCTTTGTAGCGCTGATTTGCCTTTCCAGGTTGCTTGGTCGACCAAAAAGGGCGTATGAGTTTTTCCTGAATATATTCAGGAAAAAACGCATACGCCCTTTTTGGCCAAGGGCATCATTGTCAACGTTTTGCCGCTTTTCATGTGCTTTAAAGGCGATTCGAATCTACCTCCTGCAATCTGTTTCCTGCAATTCTGCCCTGATTTCAAATCCTCTTCTTTGCCTTCCCTCAATATATTTGTGGACGAGAGTTATCATTTATAACTCTGCAGGTTTGTGAATTGCAGTGCCCTGAAGCTCCATTTTACAACTCGCTTTTTAGGGAGCTGGCCGCAAAAGCGCTGGATGGCTTCAGGCCCTGTTCGGGTTCCGGGTGGCAGGCTGAGCCTGTGGTAAATTCTTCTTCCTGATGGGAAAATAGATTGACCTGTGCCTGTCCCAACACCAAGAGCTAGTCTCTCATTGGTTCCACGTCTTCCCGTTCACCCTCAGGACAAATTGCAACCTGTACAGAACAGGAGGTTAAAGGTGCTGATGCTCCAAGTAGGGAGATTGCTAGTAAAGCGGCTGGAATAGCGAACCCGGGCACAAGGAGATGAGAAATGAGGTGCGTTTTAGAAACCTTTCCCCATCACACGGTTTACCATCTTCTGGGTTTCTCATGCATGTTTTCGATGTAGGAAGATGCCCTTGAACCTGGAGATTTGGGGCCCATGGGATGGGCACCACTCACTATTACTTTAAAGGGTCTGCGTTTGCTCACCCAACCTCACCAAACCTCTCAGACCCAAGAGTGTCCACCCTTATGTCTCATCCAGCTGTGGGTCTAGATATGGTCAATCCAGGTTGCATCACAGACCCTGAACGCATTGTGTAAGAATTTCTCTCTTTCACTGTCTTTGTTTCAAGGGTTTTTCAAAGTAATTTATTTTTATAATGGGGTTTAGCTGCTTTTCACTGCTGTGTTTATGCCACTTTACACCCACGTGACACAGTAACAGAGAGATATCAATACATAGGTTTTAAGATTATTACTAGTCAGATATATTCTTGTGCGGTGAATAGGGCGTGTTGAGTCCAGTTCTCTGAGCAAGGAGTAGGTCTTGTCTATTACATATTGGGTTTATGGAACGGTATCTGAGCTAATTTGAAACCCTTGTTTTATGTATCACCCCACCTCTCCTTTCCCGTTAAGCAGCCATAGTGTGTTTTCTGCATGTGTGACTCTGTTGTGTTTTGTAATTCAGTTCAAGTGTAACGGTTTTTACATTCCCTCTATCAGTGATACCTTATGAGAAGTGTCCTTTTCTGTGTGATTATTTCACTTAGAATCGTCGTACCTAAATCCACTCATCATGCTGCTACTAGCCTTATGACATTGATTTCATGGCTGAGTGATATTCCATTGTACATAAGGACCACAACTTCTTTATCCATTTTTCTCTTTCCTGGGATATTGAAGGTGGAATGAAGTGGAGGTCCTTGTCAAGAGAGCAGCCCTAAACTTTGGGGTGCTTGTGTCTTGCTGATTTTTCATTTTCCCAATTTATACCCCCATGAGTGGAAGTGCCCTATGCTCTCTAAGCTGTGTTTTTTAGATGTTTCAGGACACACCGTACTCTTCTCCAGAGTGGCTGTTGGCAATTTACATCCCGCCCATCAGTGTAGCAAGGCTCCCATTTCTCCATGGCCTGTCCTGCATTTCTGGTTTTGACACTTCTTTCAGCATGGCCCTTTTAACCGATGGGAATCGAGACTTCTTTGTAGCGCTGATTTGCCTTTCCAGGTTGCTTGGTCGACCAAAAAGGGCGTATGAGTTTTTCCTGAATATATTCAGGAAAAAACGCATACGCCCTTTTTGGCCAAGGGCATCATTGTCAACGTTTTGCCGCTTTTCATGTGCTTTAAAGGCGATTCGAATCTACCTCCTGCAATCTGTTTCCTGCAATTCTGCCCTGATTTCAAATCCTCTTCTTTGCCTTCCCTCAATATATTTGTGGACGAGAGTTATCATTTATAACTCTGCAGGTTTGTGAATTGCAGTGCCCTGAAGCTCCATTTTACAACTCGCTTTTTAGGGAGCTGGACGCAAAAGCGCTGGATGGCTTCAGGCCCTGTTCGGGTTCCGGGTGGCAGGCTGAGCCTGTGGTAAATTCTTCTTCCTGATGGGAAAATAGATTGACCTGTGCCTGTCCCAACACCAAGAGCTAGTCTCTCATTGGTTCCACGTCTTCCCGTTCACCCTCAGGACAAATTGCAACCTGTACGGAACAGGAGGTTAAAGGTGCTGATGCTCCAAGTAGGGAGATTGCTAGTAAAGCGGCTGGAATAGCGAACCCGGGCACAAGGAGATGAGAAATGAGGTGCGTTTTAGAAACCTTTCCCCATCACACGGTTTACCATCTTCTGGGTTTCTCATGCATGTTTTCGATGTAGGAAGATGCCCTTGAACCTGGAGATTTGGGGCCCATGGGATGGGCACCACTCACTATTACTTTAAAGGGTCTGCGTTTGCTCACCCAACCTCACCAAACCTCTCAGACCCAAGAGTGTCCACCCTTATGTCTCATCCAGCTGTGGGTCTAGATATGGTCAATCCAGGTTGCATCACAGACCCTGAACGCATTGTGTAAGAATTTCTCTCTTTCACTGTCTTTGTTTCAAGGGTTTTTCAAAGTAATTTATTTTTATAATGGGGTTTAGCTGCTTTTCACTGCTGTGTTTATGCCACTTTACACCCACGTGACACAGTAACAGAGAGATATCAATACATAGGTTTTAAGATTATTACTAGTCAGATATATTCTTGTGCGGTGAATAGGGCGTGTTGAGTCCAGTTCTCTGAGCAAGGAGTAGGTCTTGTCTATTACATATTGGGTTTATGGAACGGTATCTGAGCTAATTTGAAACCCTTGTTTTATGTATCACCCCACCTCTCCTTTCCCGTTAAGCAGCCATAGTGTGTTTTCTGCATGTGTGACTCTGTTGTGTTTTGTAATTCAGTTCAAGTGTAACGGTTTTTACATTCCCTCTATCAGTGATACCTTATGAGAAGTGTCCTTTTCTGTGTGACTTATTTCACTTAGAATCGTCGTACCTAAATCCACTCATCATGCTGCTACTAGACTTATGATATTGATTTCATGGCTGAGTGATATTCCATTGTACATAAGGACCACAACTTCTTTATCCATTTTTCTCTTTCCTGGGATATTGAAGGTGGAATGAAGTGGAGGTCCTTGTCAAGAGAGCAGCCCTAAACTTTGGGGTGCTTGTGTCTTGCTGATTTTTCATTTTCCCAATTTATACCCCCATGAGTGGAAGTGCCCTATGCTCTCTAAGCTGTGTTTTTTAGATGTTTCAGGACACACCGTACTCTTCTCCAGAGTGGCTGTTGGCAATTTACATCCCGCCCATCAGTGTAGCAAGGCTCCCATTTCTCCATGGCCTTTCCTGCATTTCTGGTTTTGACACTTTTTTCCCCATGGCACTTTTGACCGATGGGTAGCGATTCTTCTTTGTAGCGCTGATTTGCCTTTCCAGTTTGCTTTTTTGGCCAAAAAGGGCGTATGCGTTTTTCCTGAATATATTCAGGAAAAAACGCATACGCCCTTTTTGGCCAAGGGCATCATTGTCAACGTTTTGCCGCTTTTCATGTGCTTTAAAGGCGATTCGAATCTACCTCCTGCAATCTGTTTCCTGCAATTCTGCCTTGATTTCAAATCCTCTTCTTTGCCTTCCCTCAATATATTTTTGGACGAGAGTTATCATTTATAACTCTGCAGGTTTGTGAATTGCAGTGCCCTGAAGCTCCATTTTACAACTCGCTTTTTTGGGAGCTGGCCGCAAAAGCGCAGGATGGCTTCAGGCCCTGTTCTGCTTCTGGGGGGCAGGATGAGCCTGTGGTTAATTCTTCTTCCTGATGGGAAAATAGAGTGAACTGTGCCTGTCCCAACTCCAAGAGCCAGTCTCTCACTGGTTCCCCATCTTCCCGTTCATCCTCAGGACAAATTGCAACCTATACAGAAGAGGAGGTTAAAGGTGCTGATGCTCCAAGTAGGGAGATTGCTAGTAAAGCGGCTGGAATGGCGAACACGGGCACAAGGAAATGAGAAATGAGGTGCATTTTAGAAACCTTTCCCCATCACATGGTGTACCATCTTCTGGGTTTCTCATGCATGTTTTCGATGTAGCAAGATGCCCTTGAACCTGGAGATTTGGGACCCATGCGATGGGTACCACGCCGTATTACTTTAAAGGGTCTGCATTTGCTCACCCAACCTCACCAAACCTCTCAGACCCAAGAGTGTCCACCCTTATGTCTCATCCAGCTGTGGGTCTAGATATGGTCAATCCAGGTTGCATCACAGACCCTGAACGCATTGTGTAAGAATTTCTCTCTTTCACTGTCTTTGTTTCAAGGGTTTTTCAAAGTAATTTATTTTTATAATGGGGTTTAGCTGCTTTTCACTGCTGTGTTTATGCCACTTTACACCCACGTGACACAGTAACAGAGAGATATCAATACATAGGTTTTAAGATTATTACTAGTCAGATATATTCTTGTGCGGTGAATAGGGCGTGTTGAGTCCAGTTCTCTGAGCAAGGAGTAGGTCTTGTCTATTACATATTGGGTTTATGGAACGGTATCTGAGCTAATTTGAAACCCTTGTTTTATGTATCACCCCACCTCTCCTTTCCCGTTAAGCAGCCATAGTGTGTTTTCTGCATGTGTGACTCTGTTGCGTTTTGTAATTCAGTTCAAGTGTAACGGTTTTTACATTCCCTCTATCAGTGATACCTTATGAGAAGTGTCCTTTTCTGTGTGATTATTTCACTTAGAATCGTCGTACCTAAATCCACTCATCATGCTGCTACTAGCCTTATGACATTGATTTCATGGCTGAGTGATATTCCATTGTACATAAGGACCACAACTTCTTTATCCATTTTTCTCTTTCCTGGGATATTGAAGGTGGAATGAAGTGGAGGTCCTTGTCAAGAGAGCAGCCCTAAACTTTGGCGTGCTTGTGTCTTGCTGATTTTTCATTTTCCCAATTTATACCCCCATGAGTGGAAGTGCCCTATGCTCTCTAAGCTGTGTTTTTTAGATGTTTCAGGACACACCGTACTCTTCTCCAGAGTGGCTGTTGGCAATTTACATCCCGCCCATCAGTGTAGCAAGGCTCCCATTTCTCCATGGCCTGTCCTGCATTTCTGGTTTTGACACTTCTTTCAGCATGGCCCTTTTAACCGATGGGAATCGAGACTTCTTTGTAGCGCTGATTTGCCTTTCCAGGTTGCTTGGTCGACCAAAAAGGGCGTATGAGTTTTTCCTGAATATATTCAGGAAAAAACGCATACGCCCTTTTTGGCCAAGGGCATCATTGTCAACGTTTTGCCGCTTTTCATGTGCTTTAAAGGCGATTCGAATCTACCTCCTGCAATCTGTTTCCTGCAATTCTGCCCTGATTTCAAATCCTCTTCTTTGCCTTCCCTCAATATATTTGTGGACGAGAGTTATCATTTATAACTCTGCAGGTTTGTGAATTGCAGTGCCCTGAAGCTCCATTTTACAACTCGCTTTTTAGGGAGCTGGCCGCAAAAGCGCTGGATGGCTTCAGGCCCTGTTCGGGTTCCGGGTGGCAGGCTGAGCCTGTGGTAAATTCTTCTTCCTGATGGGAAAATAGATTGACCTGTGCCTGTCCCAACACCAAGAGCTAGTCTCTCATTGGTTCCACGTCTTCCCGTTCACCCTCAGGACAAATTGCAACCTGTACGGAACAGGAGGTTAAAGGTGCTGATGCTCCAAGTAGGGAGATTGCTAGTAAAGCGGCTGGAATAGCGAACCCGGGCACAAGGAGATGAGAAATGAGGTGCGTTTTAGAAACCTTTCCCCATCACACGGTTTACCATCTTCTGGGTTTCTCATGCATGTTTTCGATGTAGGAAGATGCCCTTGAACCTGGAGATTTGGGGCCCATGGGATGGGCACCACTCACTATTACTTTAAAGGGTCTGCGTTTGCTCACCCAACCTCATCAAACCTCTCAGCCCCAAGAGTGTCCACCCTTATGTTTCATCCAGCTGTGGGTCTAGATATGGTCAATCCAGGTTGCATCACAGCCCCTGAACGCATTGTGTAAGAATTTCGCTCTCTTTCACTGTCTTTGTTTCATGGGTTTTTAAAAGTAATTTATTTTTATAATGGGGTTTAGCTGCTTTTCACTGCTGTGTTTATGCCGCTTTACACCCACATGACACACTAACAGAGAGATGTCAATACATAGGTTTTTAGATTATTACTACTCAGATATATTCTTGTGCGGTGAATAGGGCGTGTTGAGTCCAGTTCTCTGAGCAAGGAGTAGGTTTTGTCTATTACATATTGGGTTTATGGAACGGTATCTGAGCTAATTTGAAACCCTTGTTTTATGTATCACCCCACCTCACCTTTCCCGTTAAGCAGCCATAGTGTGTTTTCTGCATGTGTGACTCTGTTCTGTTTTGTAATTCAGTTCAAGTGTAACGGTTTTTACATTCCCTCTATCAGTGATACCTTATGAGAAGTGTCTTTTTCTGTGTGACTTATTTCACTTAGAATCGTTGTACCTAAATCCACTCATCATGCTGCTACTAGCCTTAGGACATTGATTTCATGGCTGAGTGATATTCCATTGTACATAAGGACCACAACTTCTTTATCCATTTTTCTCTTTCCTGGGATATTGAAGGTGGAATGAAGTGGAGGTCCTTGTCAACAGAGCAGCCCTAAACATTGGGGTGCTTGTGTCTTGCTGATTTTTAATTTTCCCAATGTATACCCCCATGAGTGGAAGTGCCCTATGCTCTCCAAGCTTTGCTTTTTAGACGTTTCAGGACGCACCGTACACTTCTCCAGAGTGGCTGTTGGCAATTTACATCCCGCCCATCAGTGTAGCAAGGCTCCCATTTCTCCATGGCCTTTCCTGCATTTCTGGTTTTGACACTTTTTTCAGCATGGCCATTTTGATCAATGGGTAGCGAGACTTCTTTTTAGCGCTGAATTGCCTTTCCAGGTTGCTTGGTTGGCCAAAAATGGCGTATGCGTATTTTCCTGAATATATTCAGGAAAAAACGCATACGCCATTTTTGGCCAAGGGCATCATTGTCAACGTTTTGCCGCTTTTCATGTGCTTCAAAGGCGATTCGAATCTACCTCCTGAAATCTGTTTCCTGCAATTCTGCCTTGATTTCAAATCCTCTTCTTTGCCTTCCCTCAATATATTTGTGGACCAGAGTTATCATTTATAACTCTGCAGCTTTGTGAATTGCAGTGCCCTGAACCTCCATTTTACAACTCGCTTTTTAGGGAGCTGGCCGCAAAAGCACAGGATGGCTTTAGGCCCTGTTCTTGTTCCGGGGGGCAGGCTGAGCCTGTGGTTAATTCTTCTTCCTGATGGGAAAATAGAGTGACCTGTGCCTGTCCCAACACCAAGAGCTAGTCTCTCATTGGTTCCACGTCTTCCCGTTTATCCTCAGGACAAATTGCAACCTGTACGGAACAGGAGGTTAAAGGTGCTGATGCTCCAAGGAGGGAGATTGCTAGTAAAGCGGCTGGAATGGCGAACCCGAGCACAAGGAGATGAGAAAATAGGTGCGTTTTAGAAACCTTTCACCATCACACGGTGTCCCATCTTCGGGGATTCTCATGCATGTTTTCGATGTAGGAAGATGCCCTTGAACCTGGAGATTTGGGACCCATGCGATGGGTACCACGCAGTATTACTTTAAAGGGTCTGCGTTTGCTCACCCAACCTCACCAAACCTCTCAACCCCAAGAGTGTCCACCCTTATGTCTCATCCAGCTTTGGGTCTAGATATGGTCAATCCAGGTTGCATCACAGCCCCTGAACGCATTGTGTAAGAATTTCGCTCTCTTTCACTCTCTTTGTTTCATGGGTTTTTCAAAGTAATTTATTTTTGTAATGGGGTTTAGCTGCTTTTCACTGCTGTGTTTATTCCGCTTTACACCCACTTGACACACTAACAGAGAGATATCAATACATAGGTTTTAAGATTATTACTAGTCAGATATATTCTTGTGCGGTGAATAGGGCGTGTTGAGTCCAGTTCTCTGAGCAAGGAGTAGGTTTTGTCTATTACATATTGGGTTTATGGAACGGTATCTGAGCTAATTTGAAACCCTTGTTTTATGTATCACCCCACCTCACCTTTCCCGTTAAGCAGCCATAGTGTGTTTTCTGCATGTGTGACTCTGTTCTGTTTTGTAATTCAGTTCAAGTGTAACGGTTTTTACATTCCCTCTATAAGTGATACCTTATGAGAAGTGTCCTTTTCTGTGTGACTTATTTCACTTAGAATCGTCGTACCTAAATCCACTCATCATGCTGCTACTAGCCTTATGACATTGATTTCATGGCTGAGTGATATTCCATTGTACATAAGGACCACAACTTCTTTATCCATTTTTCTCTTTCCTGGGATATTGAAGGTGGAATGAAGTGGAGGTCCTTGTCAACAGAGCAGCCCTAAACTTTGGGGTGCTTGTGTCTTGTTGATTTTTCATTTTCCCAATTTATACCCCCATGAGTGGAAGTGCCCTATGCTCTCTAAGCTGTGTTTTTTAGATGTTTCAGGACACACCGTACACTTCTCCAGAGTGGCTGTTGGCAATTTACATCCTGCCCATCAGTGTAGTAAGGCTCCCATTTTTCCATGGCCTGTCCTCCATTTCTGGTTTTGACACTTTTTTCAGCATGGCCGTTTTGACCGATGGGAAGCGAGTCTTCTTTGTAGCGCTGATTTGCCTTTCCAGGTTGCTTGGTTAGCCAAAAAGGGCGTATGCGTTTTTTCCTGAATATATTCAGGAAAAAACACATACGCCCTTTTTGGCCAAGGGCATCATTGTCAGCGTTTTGCCACTTTTCATATGCTTTAAAGGCGATTCGAATCTTCCTCCTGAAATCTGTTTCCTCCAATTCTGCCTTGATTTCAAATCCTCTTCTTTGCCTTCCCTCAATATATTTGTGGACGAGAGTTATCATTTATAACTCTGCAGGTTTGTGAATTGCAGTGCCCTGAAGCTCCATTATACAACCTGCTTTTTTGGGAGCTGGCCGCAAAAGCGCAGGATGGCTTCAGGCCCTGTTCTGGTTCCGGGGGGCAGGCTGAGCCTGTGGTTAATTCTTCTTCCTGATGGGAAATTAGAGTGACCTGTGCCTGTCCCAACACCAAGAGCTAGTCTCTCATTGGTTCCCCGTCTTCCCGTTCATCCTCAGGACAAATTGCAACCTGTACGGAAGAGGAGGTTAAAAGTGCTGATGCTCCAAGGAGGGAGATTGCTAGTAAAGCGGCTGGAATGGTGAACAGGGGCACAAGGAGATGAGAAATTAGGTGCGTTTTAGAAACCTTTCCCCATCACACGGTGTACCATCTTCGGGGATTCTCATGCATGTTTTCGGTGTAGGAAGATGCCCTTGAACCTGGAGATTTGGGACCCATGCGATGGGTACCACGCAGTATTACTTTAAAGGGTCTGCGTTTGCTCACCCAACCTCACCAAACCTCTCAGACCCAAGAGTGTCCACCCTTATGTCTCATCCAGCTGTGGGTCTAGATATGGTCAATCCAGGTTGCATCACAGCCCTGAACGCATTATGTAAGAATTTCTCTCTCTTTCACTGTCTTTGTTTCATGGGTTTTTCAAAGTAATTTATTTTTATAATGGGGTTTAGCTGCTTTTCATTGCTGTGTTTATGCCGCTTTACACCCACTTGACACACTAACAGAGAGATATCAATACATAGGTTTTAAGATTATTACTAGTCAGATATATTCTTGTGCGGTGAATAGGGCGTGTTGAGTCCAGTTCTCTGAACAAGGAGTAGGTCTTGTCTATTACATATTGGGTTTATGGAACGGTATCTGAGCTAATTTGAAACCCTTGTTTTATGTATCACCCCACCTCACCTTTCCCGTTAAGCAGCCATAGTGTGTTTTCTGCATGTGTGACTCTGTTCTGTTTTGTAATTCAGTTCAAGTGTAACGGTTTTTTCATTCCCTCTATAAGTGATACCTTATGAGAAGTGTCCTTTTCTGTGTGACTTACTTCACTTAGAATCGTCGTACCTAAATCCACTCATCATGCTGCTACTAGCCTTATGACATTGATTTCATGGCTGAGTGATATTCCATTGTACATAAGGACCACAACTTCTTTATCCATTTTTCTCTTTCCTGGGATATTGAAGGTGGAATGAAGTGGAGGTCCTTGTCAACAGAGCAGCCCTAAACTTTGGGGTGCTTGTGTCTTGCTGATTTTTCATTTTCCCAATTTATACCCCCATGAGTGGAAGTGCCCTATGCTCTCTAAGCTGTGTTTTTTAGATGTTTCAGGACACACCGTACACTTCTCCAGAGTGGCTGTTGGCAATTTACATCCTGCCCATCAGTGTAGTAAGGCTCCCATTTCTCCATGGCCTGTCCTCCATTTCTGGTTTTGACACTTTTTTCATCATGGCCCTTTTGACCGATGGGAAGCGAGACTTCTTTGTAGCGCTGATTTGCCTTTCCAGGTTGCTTGGTTGGCCAAAAAGGGCGTATGCGTTTTTTCCTGAATATATTCAGGAAAAAACGCATACGCCCTTTTTGGCCAAGGGCATCATTGTCAACGTTTTGCCGCCTTTCATGTGCTTTAAAGGCGATTCGAATCTACCTCCTGAAATCTGTTTCCTCCAATTCTGCCTTGATTTCAAATCCTCTTCTTTGCCTTCCCTCAATATATTTGTGGACGAGAGTTATCATTAATAACTCTGCAGGTTTGTGAATTGCAGTGCCCTGAAGCTCCATTGTACAACTTGCTTTTTAGGGAGCTGGCCGCAAAAGCGCAGGATGGCTTCAGGCCCTGTTCTGGTTCCGGGGGGCAGGCTGAGCCTGTTGTTAATTCTTCTTCCTGATGGGAAAATAGAGTGACCTGTGCCTGTCCCTACACCAAGAGCTAGTCTCTCATTGGTTCCACGTCTTCCCGTTCATCCTCAGGACAAATTGCAACCTGTACGGAAGAGGAGGTTAAAGGTGCTGATGCTCCAAGTAGGGAGATTGTTAGTAAAGCGGCTGGAATGGCGAACCCGGGGACAAGGAGATGAGAAATGAGGTGCGTTTTAGAAACCTTTCCCCATCACACGGTGTACCATCTTCGGGGATTCTCATGCATGTTTTCGATGTAGGAAGATGCCCTTGAACCTGGAAATTTGGGCCCCATGCGATGGGTACCACGCAGTATTACTTTAAAGGGTCTGCGTTTGCTCACCCAACCTCACCAAACCTCTCAGCCCCAAGAGTGTCCACCCTTATGTCTCATCCAGCTGTGGGTCTAGATATGGTCAATCCAGGTTGCATCACAGCCCCTGAACGAATTGTGTAAGAATTTCTCTCTCTTTCACTGTCTTTGTTTCATGGGTTTTTAAAAGTAATTTATTTTTATAAAGGGGTTTAGCTGCTTTTCACTGCTGTGTTTATGCCGCTTTACACCCACATGACACACTAACAGAGAGAAATCAATAAATAGGTTTTTAGATTATTACTAGTCAGATATATTCTTGTGCAGTGAATAGGGCGTGTTGAGTCCAGTTCTCTGAGCAAGGAGTAGGTCTTGTCTATTACATATTGGGTTTATGAAACGGTATCTGAGCTAATTTGAAACCCTTGTTTTATGTATCACCCAACCTCATCTTTCCCGTTAAGCAGCCATAATGTGTTTTCTGCATGTGTGACTCTGTTCTGTTTTGTAATTCAGTTCAACTGTAACGGTTTTTACATTCCCTCTATCAGTGGTACCTTATGAGAAGTGTCCTTTTCTGTGTGACTTAATTCACTTAGAATCGTCGTACCTAAATCCACTCATCATGCTGCTAGTAGCCTTATGACATTGATTTCATGGCTGAGTGATATTCCATTGTACATAAGGACCACAACTTCTTTATCCATTTTTCTCTTTCCTGGGATATTGAAGGTGGAATGAAGTGGAGGTCCTTGTCAACAGAGCAGCCCTAAACTTTGGGGTGCTTGTGTCTTGCTGATTTTTAATTTTCCCAATTTATACCCCCATGAGTGGAAGTGCCCTATGCTCTCCAAGCTGGGTTTTTTAGATGTTTCAGGACTCACCGTACACTTCTCCAGAGTGGCTGTTGGCAATTTACATCTCGCCCATCAGTGTAGCAAGGCTCCCATTTCTCCATGGCCTCTCCTGCATTTCTGGTTTTGACACTTTTTTCCCCATGGCACTTTTGACCGATGGGTAGCGATTCTTCTTTGTAGCGCTGATTTGCCTTTCCAGTTTGCTTTTTTGGCCAAAAAGGGCGTATGCGTTTTTTCCTGAATATATTCAGGAAAAAACGCATACGCCCTTTTTGGCCAAGGGCATCATTGTCAACGTTTTGCCGCTTTTCATGTGCTTTAAAGGCGATTCGAATCTACCTCCTGAAATCTGTTTCCTGCAATTCTGCCTTGATTTCAAATCCTCTTCTTTGCCTTCCCTCAATATATTTTTGGACGAGAGTTATCATTTATAACTCTGCAGGTTTGTGAATTGCAGTGCCCTGAAGCTCCATTTTACAACTCGCTTTTTTGGGAGCTGGCCGCAAAAGCGCAGGATGGCTTCAGGCCCTGTTCTGCTTCTGGGGGGCAGGATGAGCCTGTGGTTAATTCTTCTTCCTGATGGGAAAATAGAGTGAACTGTGCCTGTCCCAACTCCAAGAGCCAGTCTCTCACTGGTTCCCCATCTTCCCGTTCATCCTCAGGACAAATTGCAACCTATACAGAAGAGGAGGTTAAAGGTGCTGATGCTCCAAGTAGGGAGATTGCTAGTAAAGCGGCTGGAATGGCGAACACGGGCACAAGGAAATGAGAAATGAGGTGCATTTTAGAAACCTTTCCCCATCACATGGTGTACCATCTTCTGGGTTTCTCATGCATGTTTTCGATGTAGCAAGATGCCCTTGAACCTGGAGATTTGGGACCCATGCGATGGGTACCACGCCGTATTAATTTAAAGGGTCTGCGTTTGCTCACCCAACCTCACCAAACCTCTCAGACCCAAGAGTGTCCACCCTTATGTCTCATCCAGCTGTGGGTCTAGATATGGTCAATCCAGGTTGCATCACAGACCCTGAACGCATTGTGTAAGAATTTCTCTCTTTCACTGTCTTTGTTTCAAGGGTTTTTCAAAGTAATTTATTTTTATAATGGGGTTTAGCTGCTTTTCACTGCTGTGTTTATGCCACTTTACACCCACGTGACACAGTAACAGATATCAATACATAGGTTTTAAGATTATTACTAGTCAGATATATTCTTGTGCGGTGAATAGGGCGTGTTGAGTCCAGTTCTCTGAGCAAGGAGTAGGTCTTGTCTATTACATATTGGGTTTATGGAACGGTATCTGAGCTAATTTGAAACCCTTGTTTTATGTATCACCCCACCTCTCCTTTCCCGTTAAGCAGCCATAGTGTGTTTTCTGCATGTGTGACTCTGTTGTGTTTTGTAATTCAGTTCAAGTGTAACGGTTTTTACATTCCCTCTAACAGTGATACCTTATGAGAAGTGTCCTTTTCTGTGTGACTTATTTCACTTAGAATCGTCGTACCTAAATCCACTCATCATGCTGCTACTAGCCTTATGATATTGATTTCATGGCTGAGTGATATTCCATTGTACATAAGGACCACAACTTCTTTATCCATTTTTCTCTTTCCTGGGATATTGAAGGTGGAATGAAGTGGAGGTCCTTGTCAAGAGAGCAGCCCTAAACTTTGGCGTGCTTGTGTCTTGCTGATTTTTCATTTTCCCAATTTATACCCCCATGAGTGGAAGTGCCCTATGCTCTCTAAGCTGTGTTTTTTAGATGTTTCAGGACACACCGTACTCTTCTCCAGAGTGGCTGTTGGCAATTTACATCCCGCCCATCAGTGTAGCAAGGCTCCCATTTCTCCATGGCCTTTCCTGCATTTCTGGTTTTGACACTTTTTTCCCCATGGCACTTTTGACCGATGGGTAGCGATTCTTCTTTGTAGCGCTGATTTGCCTTTCCAGTTTGCTTTTTTGGCCAAAAAGGGCGTATGCGTTTTTTCCTGAATATATTCAGGAAAAAACGCATACGCCCTTTTTGGCCAAGGGCATCATTGTCAACGTTTTGCCGCTTTTCATGTGCTTTAAAGGCGATTCGAATCTACCTCCTGCAATCTGTTTCCTGCAATTCTGCCTTGATTTCAAATCCTCTTCTTTGCCTTCCCTCAATATATTTTTGGACGAGAGTTATCATTTATAACTCTGCAGGTTTGTGAATTGCAGTGCCCTGAAGCTCCATTTTACAACTCGCTTTTTTGGGAGCTGGCCGCAAAAGCGCAGGATGGCTTCAGGCCCTGTTCTGCTTCTGGGGGGCAGGATGAGCCTGTGGTTAATTCTTCTTCCTGATGGGAAAATAGAGTGAACTGTGCCTGTCCCAACTCCAAGAGCCAGTCTCTCACTGGTTCCCCATCTTCCCGTTCATCCTCAGGACAAATTGCAACCTATACAGAAGAGGAGGTTAAAGGTGCTGATGCTCCAAGTAGGGAGATTGCTAGTAAAGCGGCTGGAATGGCGAACACGGGCACAAGGAAATGAGAAATGAGGTGCATTTTAGAAACCTTTCCCCATCACATGGTGTACCATCTTCTGGGTTTCTCATGCATGTTTTCGATGTAGCAAGATGCCCTTGAACCTGGAGATTTGGGACCCATGCGATGGGTACCACGCCGTATTACTTTAAAGGGTCTGCGTTTGCTCACCCAACCTCACCAAACCTCTCAGACCCAAGAGTGTCCACCCTTATGTCTCATCCAGCTGTGGGTCTAGATATGGTCAATCCAGGTTGCATCACAGACCCTGAACGCATTGTGTAAGAATTTCTCTCTTTCACTGTCTTTGTTTCAAGGGTTTTTCAAAGTAATTTCTTTTTATAATGGGGTTTAGCTGCTTTTCACTGCTGTGTTTATGCCACTTTACACCCACGTGACACAGTAACAGAGAGATATCAATACATAGGTTTTAAGATTATTACTAGTCAGATATATTCTTGTGCGGTGAATACGGCGTGTTGAGTCCAGTTCTCTGAGCAAGGAGTAGGTCTTGTCTATTACATATTGGGTTTATGGAACGGTATCTGAGCTAATTTGAAACCCTTGTTTTATGTATCACCCCACCTCTCCTTTCCCGTTAAGCAGCCATAGTGTGTTTTCTGCATGTGTGACTCTGTTGTGTTTTGTAATTCAGTTCAAGTGTAACGGTTTTTACATTCCCTCTATCAGTGATACCTTATGAGAAGTGTCCTTTTCTGTGTGACTTATTTCACTTAGAATCGTCGTACCTAAATCCACTCATCATGCTGCTACTAGCCTTATGACATTGATTTCATGGCTGAGTGATATTCCATTGTACATAAGGACCACAACTTCTTTATCCATTTTTCTCTTTCCTGGGATATTGAAGGTGGAATGAAGTGGAGGTCCTTGTCAAGAGAGCAGCCCTAAACTTTGGCGTGCTTGTGTCTTGCTGATTTTTCATTTTCCCAATTTATACCCCCATGAGTGGAAGTGCCCTATGCTCTCTAAGCTGTGTTTTTTAGATGTTTCAGGACACACCGTACTCTTCTCCAGAGTGGCTGTTGGCAATTTACATCCCGCCCATCAGTGTAGCAAGGCTCCCATTTCTCCATGGCCTGTCCTGCATTTCTGGTTTTGACACTTCTTTCAGCATGGCCCTTTTAACCGATGGGAATCGAGACTTCTTTGTAGCGCTGATTTGCCTTTCCAGGTTGCTTGGTCGACCAAAAAGGGCGTATGAGTTTTTCCTGAATATATTCAGGAAAAAACGCATACGCCCTTTTTGGCCAAGGGCATCATTGTCAACGTTTTGCCGCTTTTCATGTGCTTTAAAGGCGATTCGAATCTACCTCCTGCAATCTGTTTCCTGCAATTCTGCCCTGATTTCAAATCCTCTTCTTTGCCTTCCCTCAATATATTTGTGGACGAGAGTTATCATTTATAACTCTGCAGGTTTGTGAATTGCAGTGCCCTGAAGCTCCATTTTACAACTCGCTTTTTAGGGAGCTGGCCGCAAAAGCGCTGGATGGCTTCAGGCCCTGTTCGGGTTCCGTGTGGCAGGCTGAGCCTGTGGTAAATTCTTCTTCCTGATGGGAAAATAGATTGACCTGTGCCTGTCCCAACACCAAGAGCTAGTCTCTCATTGGTTCCACGTCTTCCCGTTCACCCTCAGGACAAATTGCAACCTGTACGGAACAGGAGGTTAAAGGTGCTGATGCTCCAAGTAGGGAGATTGCTAGTAAAGCGGCTGGAATAGCGAACCCGGGCACAAGGAGATGAGAAATGAGGTGCGTTTTAGAAACCTTTCCCCATCACACGGTTTACCATCTTCTGGGTTTCTCATGCATGTTTTCGATGTAGGAAGATGCCCTTGAACCTGGAGATTTGGGGCCCATGGGATGGGCACCACTCACTATTACTTTAAAGGGTCTGCGTTTGCTCACCCAACCTCATCAAACCTCTCAGCCCCAAGAGTGTCCACCCTTATGTTTCATCCAGCTGTGGGTCTAGATATGGTCAATCCAGGTTGCATCACAGCCCCTGAACGCATTGTGTAAGAATTTCGCTCTCTTTCACTGTCTTTGTTTCATGGGTTTTTAAAAGTAATTTATTTTTATAATGGGGTTTAGCTGCTTTTCACTGCTGTGTTTATGCCGCTTTACACCCACATGACACACTAACAGAGAGATGTCAATACATAGGTTTTTAGATTATTACTACTCAGATATATTCTTGTGCGGTGAATAGGGCGTGTTGAGTCCAGTTCTCTGAGCAAGGAGTAGGTTTTGTCTATTACATATTGGGTTTATGGAACGGTATCTGAGCTAATTTGAAACCCTTGTTTTATGTATCACCCAACCTCACCTTTCCCGTTAAACAGCCATAGTGTGTTTTCTGCATGTGTGACTCTGTTCTGTTTTGTAATTCAGTTCAAGTGTAACGGTTTTTACATTCCCTCTATAAGTGATACCTTATGAGAAGTGTCCTTTTCTGTGTGACTTATTTCACTTAGAATCGTCGTACCTAAATCCACTCATCATGCTGCTACTAGCCTTATGACATTTATTTCATGGCTGAGTGATATTCCATTGTACATAAGGACCACAACTCCTTTATCCATTTTTCTCTTTCCTGGGATATTGAAGGTGGAATGAAGTGGAGGTCCTTGTCAACAGAGCAGCCCTAAACGTTGGGGTGCTTGTGTCTTGCTGATTTTTAATTTTCCCAATGTATACCCCCATGAGTGGAAGTGCCCTATGCTCTCCAAGCTTTGCTTTTTAGACGTTTCAGGACGCACCGTACACTTCTCCAGAGTGGCTGTTGGCAATTTACATCCCGCCCATCAGTGTAGCAAGGCTCCCATTTCTCCATGGCCTTTCCTGCATTTCTGGTTTTGACACTTTTTTCAGCATGGCCATTTTGATCAATGGGTAGCGAGACTTCTTTTTAGCGCTGATTTGCCTTTCCAGGTTGCTTGGTTGGCCAAAAATGGCGTATGCGTATTTTCCTGAATATATTCAGGAAAAAACGCTTACGCCATTTTTGGCCAAGGGCATCATTGTCAACGTTTTGCCGCTTTTCATGTGCTTTAAAGGCGATTCGAATCTACCTCCTGAAATCTGTTTCCTGCAATTCTGCCTTGATTTCAAATCCTCTTCTTTGCCTTCCCTCAATATATTTGTGGACCAGAGTTATCATTTATAACTCTGCAGCTTTGTGAATTGCAGTGCCCTGAACCTCCATTTTACAACTCGCTTTTTAGGGAGCTGGCCGCAAAAGCACAGGATGGCTTCAGGCCCTGTTCTTGTTCCGGGGGGCAGGCTGAGCCTGTGGTTAATTCTTCTTCCTGATGGGAAAATAGAGTGACCTGTGCCTGTCCCAACACCAAGAGCTAGTCTCTCATTGGTTCCACGTCTTCCCGTTGATCCTCAGGACAAATTGCAACCTGTACGGAACAGGAGGTTAAAGGTGCTGATGCTCCAAGGAGGGAGATTGCTAGTAAAGCGGCTGGAATGGCGAACCCGAGCACAAGGAGATGAGAAAATAGGTGCGTTTTAGAAACCTTTCCCCATCACACGGTGTACCATCTTCGGGGATTCTCATGCATGTTTTCGATGTAGGAAGATGCCCTTGAACCTGGAGATTTGGGACCCATGCGATGGGTACCAGGCAGTATTACTTTAAAGGGTCTGCGTTTGCTCACCCAACCTCACCAAACCTCTCAACCCCAAGAGTGTCCACCCTTATGTCTCATCCAGCTGTGGGTCTAGATATGGTCAATCCAGGTTGCATCACAGCCCCTGAACGCATTGTGTAAGAATTTCGCTCTCTTTCACTCTCTTTGTTTCATGGGTTTTTCAAAGTAATTTATTTTTGTAATGGGGTTTAGCTGCTTTTCACTGCTGTGTTTATGCCGCTTTACACCCACATGACACACTAACAGAGAGATGTCAATACATAGGTTTTTAGATTATTACTACTCAGATATATTCTTGTGCGGTGAATAGGGCGTGTTGAGTCCAGTTCTCTGAGCAAGGAGTAGGTTTTGTCTATTACATATTGGGTTTATGGAACGGTATCTGAGCTAATTTGAAACCCTTGTTTTATGTATCACCCAACCTCACCTTTCCCGTTAAACAGCCATAGTGTGTTTTCTGCATGTGTGACTCTGTTCTGTTTTGTAATTCAGTTCAAGTGTAACGGTTTTTACATTCCCTCTATAAGTGATACCTTATGAGAAGTGTCCTTTTCTGTGTGACTTATTTCACTTAGAATCGTCGTACCTAAATCCACTCATCATGCTGCTACTAGCCTTATGACATTTATTTCATGGCTGAGTGATATTCCATTGTACATAAGGACCACAACTCCTTTATCCATTTTTCTCTTTCCTGGGATATTGAAGGTGGAATGAAGTGGAGGTCCTTGTCAACAGAGCAGCCCTAAACGTTGGGGTGCTTGTGTCTTGCTGATTTTTAATTTTCCCAATGTATACCCCCATGAGTGGAAGTGCCCTATGCTCTCCAAGCTTTGCTTTTTAGACGTTTCAGGACGCACCGTACACTTCTCCAGAGTGGCTGTTGGCAATTTACATCCCGCCCATCAGTGTAGCAAGGCTCCCATTTCTCCATGGCCTTTCCTGCATTTCTGGTTTTGACACTTTTTTCAGCATGGCCATTTTGATCAATGGGTAGCGAGACTTCTTTTTAGCGCTGATTTGCCTTTCCAGGTTGCTTGGTTGGCCAAAAATGGCGTATGCGTATTTTCCTGAATATATTCAGGAAAAAACGCTTACGCCATTTTTGGCCAAGGGCATCATTGTCAACGTTTTGCCGCTTTTCATGTGCTTTAAAGGCGATTCGAATCTACCTCCTGAAATCTGTTTCCTGCAATTCTGCCTTGATTTCAAATCCTCTTCTTTGCCTTCCCTCAATATATTTGTGGACCAGAGTTATCATTTATAACTCTGCAGCTTTGTGAATTGCAGTGCCCTGAACCTCCATTTTACAACTCGCTTTTTAGGGAGCTGGCCGCAAAAGCACAGGATGGCTTCAGGCCCTGTTCTTGTTCCGGGGGGCAGGCTGAGCCTGTGGTTAATTCTTCTTCCTGATGGGAAAATAGAGTGACCTGTGCCTGTCCCAACACCAAGAGCTAGTCTCTCATTGGTTCCACGTCTTCCCGTTGATCCTCAGGACAAATTGCAACCTGTACGGAACAGGAGGTTAAAGGTGCTGATGCTCCAAGGAGGGAGATTGCTAGTAAAGCGGCTGGAATGGCGAACCCGAGCACAAGGAGATGAGAAAATAGGTGCGTTTTAGAAACCTTTCCCCATCACACGGTGTACCATCTTCGGGGATTCTCATGCATGTTTTCGATGTAGGAAGATGCCCTTGAACCTGGAGATTTGGGACCCATGCGATGGGTACCAGGCAGTATTACTTTAAAGGGTCTGCGTTTGCTCACCCAACCTCACCAAACCTCTCAACCCCAAGAGTGTCCACCCTTATGTCTCATCCAGCTGTGGGTCTAGATATGGTCAATCCAGGTTGCATCACAGCCCCTGAACGCATTGTGTAAGAATTTCGCTCTCTTTCACTCTCTTTGTTTCATGGGTTTTTCAAAGTAATTTATTTTTGTAATGGGGTTTAGCTGCTTTTCACTGCTGTGTTTATTCCGCTTTACACCCACTTGACACACTAACAGAGAGATATCAATACATAGGTTTTAAGATTATTACTAGTCAGATATATTCTTGTGCGGTGAATAGGGCGTGTTGAGTCCAGTTCTCTGAGCAAGGAGTAGGTTTTGTCTATTACATATTGGGTTTATGGAACGGTATCTGAGCTAATTTGAAACCCTTGTTTTATGTATCACCCCACCTCACCTTTCCCGTTAAGCAGCCATAGTGTGTTTTCTGCATGTGTGACTCTGTTCTGTTTTGTAATTCAGTTCAAGTGTAACGGTTTTTTCATTCCCTCTATAAGTGATACCTTATGAGAAGTGTCCTTTTCTGTGTGACTTACTTCACTTAGAATCGTCGTACCTAAATCCACTCATCATGCTGCTACTAGCCTTATGACATTGATTTCATGGCTGAGTGATATTCCATTGTACATAAGGACCACAACTTCTTTATCCATTTTTCTCTTTCCTGGGATATTGAATGTGGAATGAAGTGGAGGTCCTTGTCAACAGAGCAGCCCTAAACTTTGGGGTGCTTGTGTCTTGCTGATTTTTCATTTTCCCAATTTATACCCCCATGAGTGGAAGTGCCCTATGCTCTCTAAGCTGTGTTTTTTAGATGTTTCAGGACACACCGTACACTTCTCCAGAGTGGCTGTTGGCAATTTACATCCTGCCCATCAGTGTAGTAAGGCTCCCATTTCTCCATGGCCTGTCCTCCATTTCTGGTTTTGACACTTTTTTCATCATGGCCCTTTTGACCGATGGGAAGCGAGACTTCTTTGTAGCGCTGATTTGCCTTTCCAGGTTGCTTGGTTGGCCAAAAAGGGCGTATGCGTTTTTTCCTTAATATATTCAGGAAAAAACGCATACGCCCTTTTTGGCCAAGGGCATCATTGTCAACGTTTTGCCGCTTTTCATGTGCTTTAAAGGCGATTCGAATCTACCTCCTGAAATCTGTTTCCTGCAATTCTGCCTTGATTTCAAATCCTCTTCTTTGCCTTCCCTCAATATATTTGTGGACGAGAGTTATCATTAATAACTCTGCAGGTTTGTGAATTGCAGTGCCCTGAAGCTCCATTGTACAACTTGCTTTTTAGGGAGCTGGCCGCAAAAGCGCAGGATGGCTTCAGGCCCTGTTCTGGTTCCGGGGGGCAGGCTGAGCCTGTTGTTAATTCTTCTTCCTGATGGGAAAATAGAGTGACCTGTGCCTGTCCCTACACCAAGAGCTAGTCTCTCATTGGTTCCACGTCTTCCCGTTCATCCTCAGGACAAATTGCAACCTGTACGGAAGAGGAGGTTAAAGGTGCTGATGCTCCAAGTAGGGAGATTGTTAGTAAAGCGGCTGGAATGGCGAACCCGGGGACAAGGAGATGAGAAATGAGGTGCGTTTTAGAAACCTTTCCCCATCACACGGTGTACCATCTTCGGGGATTCTCATGCATGTTTTCGATGTAGGAAGATGCCCTTGAACCTGGAAATTTGGGCCCCATGCGATGGGTACCACGCAGTATTACTTTAAAGGGTCTGCGTTTGCTCACCCAACCTCACCAAACCTCTCAGACCCAAGAGTGTCCACCCTTATGTCTCATCCAGCTGTGGGTCTAGATATGGTCAATCCAGGTTGCATCACAGCCCCTGAACGAATTGTGTAAGAATTTCTCTCTCTTTCACTGTCTTTGTTTCATGGGTTTTTAAAAGTAATTTATTTTTATAAAGGGGTTTAGCTGCTTTTCACTGCTGTGTTTATGCCGCTTTACACCCACATGACACACTAACAGAGAGAAATCAATAAATAGGTTTTTAGATTATTACTAGTCAGATATATTCTTGTGCAGTGAATAGGGCGTGTTGAGTCCAGTTCTCTGAGCAAGGAGTAGGTCTTGTCTATTACATATTGGGTTTATGAAACGGTATCTGAGCTAATTTGAAACCCTTGTTTTATGTATCACCCAACCTCATCTTTCCCGTTAAGCAGCCATAATGTGTTTTCTGCATGTGTGACTCTGTTCTGTTTTGTAATTCAGTTCAACTGTAACGGTTTTTACATTCCCTCTATCAGTGGTACCTTATGAGAAGTGTCCTTTTCTGTGTGACTTAATTCACTTAGAATCGTCGTACCTAAATCCACTCATCATGCTGCTAGTAGCCTTATGACATTGATTTCATGGCTGAGTGATATTCCATTGTACATAAGGACCACAACTTCTTTATCCATTTTTCTCTTTCCTGGGATATTGAAGGTGGAATGAAGTGGAGGTCCTTGTCAACAGAGCAGCCCTAAACTTTGGGGTGCTTGTGTCTTGCTGATTTTTAATTTTCCCAATTTATACCCCCATGAGTGGAAGTGCCCTATGCTCTCCAAGCTGGGTTTTTTAGATGTTTCAGGACTCACCGTACACTTCTCCAGAGTGGCTGTTGGCAATTTACATCTCGCCCATCAGTGTAGCAAGGCTCCCATTTCTCCATGGCCTCTCCTGCATTTCTGGTTTTGACACTTTTTTCCCCATGGCACTTTTGACCGATGGGTAGCGATTCTTCTTTGTAGCGCTGATTTGCCTTTCCAGTTTGCTTTTTTGGCCAAAAAGGGCGTATGCGTTTTTTCCTGAATATATTCAGGAAAAAACGCATACGCCCTTTTTGGCCAAGGGCATCATTGTCAACGTTTTGCCGCTTTTCATGTGCTTTAAAGGCGATTCGAATCTACCTCCTGAAATCTGTTTCCTGCAATTCTGCCTTGATTTCAAATCCTCTTCTTTGCCTTCCCTCAATATATTTTTGGACGAGAGTTATCATTTATAACTCTGCAGGTTTGTGAATTGCAGTGCCCTGAAGCTCCATTTTACAACTCGCTTTTTTGGGAGCTGGCCGCAAAAGCGCAGGATGGCTTCAGGCCCTGTTCTGCTTCTGGGGGGCAGGATGAGCCTGTGGTTAATTCTTCTTCCTGATGGGAAAATAGAGTGAACTGTGCCTGTCCCAACTCCAAGAGCCAGTCTCTCACTGGTTCCCCATCTTCCCGTTCATCCTCAGGACAAATTGCAACCTATACAGAAGAGGAGGTTAAAGGTGCTGATGCTCCAAGTAGGGAGATTGCTAGTAAAGCGGCTGGAATGGCGAACACGGGCACAAGGAAATGAGAAATGAGGTGCATTTTAGAAACCTTTCCCCATCACATGGTGTACCATCTTCTGGGTTTCTCATGCATGTTTTCGATGTAGCAAGATGCCCTTGAACCTGGAGATTTGGGACCCATGCGATGGGTACCACGCCGTATTACTTTAAAGGGTCTGCGTTTGCTCACCCAACCTCACCAAACCTCTCAGACCCAAGAGTGTCCACCCTTATGTCTCATCCAGCTGTGGGTCTAGATATGGTCAATCCAGGTTGCATCACAGACCCTGAACGCATTGTGTAAGAATTTCTCTCTTTCACTGTCTTTGTTTCAAGGGTTTTTCAAAGTAATTTATTTTTATAATGGGGTTTAGCTGCTTTTCACTGCTGTGTTTATGCCACTTTACACCCACGTGACACAGTAACAGAGAGATATCAATACATAGGTTTTAAGATTATTACTAGTCAGATATATTCTTGTGCGGTGAATAGGGCGTGTTGAGTCCAGTTCTCTGAGCAAGGAGTAGGTCTTGTCTATTACATATTGGGTTTATGGAACGGTATCTGAGCTAATTTGAAACCCTTGTTTTATGTATCACCCCACCTCTCCTTTCCCGTTAAGCAGCCATAGTGTGTTTTCTGCATGTGTGACTCTGTTGTGTTTTGTAATTCAGTTCAAGTGTAACGGTTTTTACATTCCCTCTATCAGTGATACCTTATGAGAAGTGTCCTTTTCTGTGTGACTTATTTCACTTAGAATCGTCGTACCTAAATCCACTCATCATGCTGCTACTAGCCTTATGATATTGATTTCATGGCTGAGTGATATTCCATTGTACATAAGGACCACAACTTCTTTATCCATTTTTCTCTTTCCTGGGATATTGAAGGTGGAATGAAGTGGAGGTCCTTGTCAAGAGAGCAGCCCTAAACTTTGGCGTGCTTGTGTCTTGCTGATTTTTCATTTTCCCAATTTATACCCCCATGAGTGGAAGTGCCCTATGCTCTCTAAGCTGTGTTTTTTAGATGTTTCAGGACACACCGTACTCTTCTCCAGAGTGGCTGTTGGCAATTTACATCCCGCCCATCAGTGTAGCAAGGCTCCCATTTCTCCATGGCCTGTCCTGCATTTCTGGTTTTGACACTTCTTTCAGCATGGCCCTTTTAACCGATGGGAATCGAGACTTCTTTGTAGCGCTGATTTGACTTTCCAGGTTGCTTGGTCGACCAAAAAGGGCGTATGAGTTTTTCCTGAATATATTCAGGAAAAAACGCATACGCCCTTTTTGGCCAAGGGCATCATTGTCAACGTTTTGCCGCTTTTCATGTGCTTTAAAGGCGATTCGAATCTACCTCCTGCAATCTGTTTCCTGCAATTCTGCCCTGATTTCAAATCCTCTTCTTTGCCTTCCCTCAATATATTTGTGGACGAGAGTTATCATTTATAACTCTGCAGGTTTGTGAATTGCAGTGCCCTGAAGCTCCATTTTACAACTCGCTTTTTAGGGAGCTGGCCGTAAAAGCGCTGGATGGCTTCAGGCCCTGTTCGGGTTCCGGGTGGCAGGCTGAGCCTGTGGTAAATTCTTCTTCCTGATGGGAAAATAGAGTGACCTGTGCCTGTCCCAACACCAAGAGCTAGTCTCTCATTGGTTCCACGTCTTCCCGTTCACCCTCAGGAAAAATTGCAACCTGTACGGAACAGGAGGTTAAAGGTGCTGATGCTCCAAGGAGGGAGATTGCTAGTAAAGCGGCTGGAATAGCGAACCCGGGCACAAGGAGATGAGAAATGAGGTGCGTTTTAGAAACCTTTCCCCATCACACGGTTTACCATCTTCTGGGTTTCTCATGCATGTTTTCGATGTAGGAAGATGCCCTTGAACCTGGAGATTTGGGGCCCATGGGATGGGCACCACTCACTATTACTTTAAAGGGTCTGCGTTTGCTCACCCAACCTCATCAAACCTCTCAGCCCCAAGAGTGTCCACCCTTATGTTTCATCCAGCTGTGGGTCTAGATATGGTCAATCCAGGTTGCATCACAGCCCCTGAACGCATTGTGTAAGAATTTCGCTCTCTTTCACTGTCTTTGTTTCATGGGTTTTTAAAAGTAATTTAGTTTTATAATGGGGTTTAGCTGCTTTTCACTGCTGTGTTTATGCCGCTTTACACCCACATGACACACTAACAGAGAGATGTCAATACATAGGTTTTTAGATTATTACTAGTCAGATATATTCTTGTGCGGTGAATAGGGCGTGTTGAGTCCAGTTCTCTGAGCAAGGAGTAGGTCTTGTCTATTACATATTGGGTTTATGGAACGGTATCTGAGCTAATTTGAAACCCTTGTTTTATGTATCACCCAACCTCACCTTTCCTGTTAAACAGCCATAGTGTGTTTTCTGCATGTGTGACTCTGTTCTGTTTTGTAATTCAGTTCAAGTGTAACGGTTTTTACATTCCCTCTATAAGTGATACCTTATGAGAAGTGTCCTTTTCTGTGTGACTTATTTCACTTAGAATCGTCGTACCTAAATCCACTCATCATGCTGCTACTAGCCTTATGACATTGATTTCATGGCTGAGTGATATTCCATTGTACATAAGGACCACAACTCCTTTATCCATTTTTCTCTTTCCTGGGATATTGAAGGTGGAATGAAGTGGAGGTCCTTGTCAACAGAGCAGCCCTAAACGTTGGGGTGCTTGTGTCTTGCTGATTTTTAATTTTCCCAATGTATACCCCCATGAGTGGAAGTGCCCTATGCTCTCCAAGCTTTGCTTTTTAGACGTTTCAGGACACACCGTACACTTCTCCAGAGTGGCTGTTGGCAATTTACATCCCGCCCATCAGTGTAGCAAGGCTCCCATTTCTCCATGGCCTTTCCTGCATTTCTGGTTTTGACACTTTTTTCAGCATGGCCATTTTGACCAATGGGTAGCGAGACTTCTTTTTAGCGCTGATTTGCCTTTCCAGGTTGCTTGGTTGGCCAAAAATGGCGTATGCGTATTTTCCTGAATATATTCAGGAAAAAACGCATACGTCATTTTTGGCCAAGGGCATCATTGTCAACGTTTTGCCGCTTTTCATGTGCTTTAAAGGCGATTCGAATCTACCTCCTGAAATCTGTTTCCTGCAATTCTGCCTTGATTTCAAATCCTCTTCTTTGCCTTCCCTCAATATATTTGTGGACCAGAGTTATCATTTATAACTCTGCAGCTTTGTGAATTGCAGTGCCCTGAACCTCCATTTTACAACTCGCTTTTTAGGGAGCTGGCCGCAAAAGCACAGGATGGCTTCAGGCCCTGTTCTTGTTCCGGGGGGCAGGCTGAGCCTGTGGTTAATTCTTCTTCCTGATGGGAAAATAGAGTGACCTGTGCCTGTCCCCACACCAAGAGCTAGTCTCTCATTGGTTCCACGTCTTCCCGTTGATCCTCAGGACAAATTGCAACCTGTACGGAACAGGAGGTTAAAGGTGCTGATGCTCCAAGGAGGGAGATTGCTAGTAAAGCGGCTGGAATGGCGAACCCGAGCACAAGGAGATGAGAAAATAGGTGCGTTTTAGAAACCTTTCCCCATCACACGGTGTACCATCTTCGGGGATTCTCATGCATGTTTTCGATGTAGGAAGATGCCCTTGAACCTGGAGATTTGGGACCCATGCGATGGGTACCACGCAGTATTACTTTAAAGGGTCTGCGTTTGCTCACCCAACCTCACCAAACCTCTCAGCCCCAAGAGTGTCCACCCTTATGTCTCATCCAGCTGTGGGTCTAGATATGGTCAATCCAGGTTGCATCACAGCCCCTGAACGCATTGTGTAAGAATTTCTCTCTCTTTCACTGTCTTTGTTTCATTTGTTTTTCAAATTAATTTATTTTTATAATGGGGTTTAGCTACTTTTCATTGCTGTGTTTATGCCGCTTTACACCCACTTGACACACTAACAGAGAGATATCAATACATAGCTTTTAAGATTATTACTAGTCAGATATATTCTTGTGCGGTGAATAGGGCGTGTTGTGTCCAGTTCTCTGAGCAAGGAGTAGGTCTTGTCTATTACATATTGGGTTTATGGAACGGTATCTGAGCTAATTTGAAACCCTTGTTTTATGTATCACCCCACCTCTCCTTTCCCGTTAAGCAGCCATAGTGTGTTTTCTGCATGTGTGACTCTGTTGTGTTTTGTAATTCAGTTCAAGTGTAACGGTTTTTACATTCCCTCTATAAGTGATACCTTATGAGAAGTGTCCTTTTCTGTGTGACTTATTTCACTTAGAATCGTCGTACCTAAATCCACTCATCATGCTGCTACTAGCCTTATGACATTGATTTCATGGCTGAGTGATATTCCATTGTACATAAGGACCACAACTTCTTTATCCATTTTCCTCTTTCCTGGGATATTGAAGGTGGAATGAAGTGGAGGTCCTTGTCAACAGAGCAGCCCTAAACTTTGGGGTGCTTGTGTCTTGCTGATTTTTCATTTTCCCAATTTATACCCCCATGAGTGGAAGTGCCCTATGCTCTCTAAGCTGTGTTTTTTAGATGTTTCAGGACACACCGTACTCTTCTCCAGAGTGGCTGTTGGCAATTTACATCCTGCCCATCAGTGTAGCAAGGCTCCCATTTCTCCATGGCCTGTCCTGCATTTCTGGTTTTGACACTTCTTTCAGCATGGCCCTTTTAACCGATGGGAAGCGAGACCTCTTTGTAGCGCTGATTTGCCTTTCCAGGTTGCTTGGTCGACCAAAAAGGGCGTATGCGTTTTTCCTGAATATATTCAGGAAAAAACGCATACGCCCTTTTTGGCCAAGGGCATCATTGTCAACGTTTTGCCGCTTTTCATGTGCTTTAAAGGCGATTCGAATCTACCTCCTGCAATCTGTTTCCTGCAATTCTGCCTTGATTTCAAATCCTCTTCTTTGCCTTCCGTCAATATATTTGTGGACGAGAGTTATCATTTATAACTCTGCAGGTTTGTGAATTGCAGTGCCCTGAAGCTCCATTTTACAACTCGCTATTTAGGGAGCTGGCCGCAAAAGCACTGGATGGCTTCAGGCCGTGTTCGGGTTCCGGGTGGCAGGCTGAGCCTGTGGTAAATTCTTCTTCCTTATGGGAAAATAGAGTGACCTGTGCCTGTCCCAACACCAAGAGCTAGTCTCTCATTGGTTCCACGTCTTCCCGTTCACCCTCAGGACAAATTGCAAACTGTTTGGAACAGGAGGTTAAAGGTGCTGATGCTCCAAGTAGGGAGATTGCTAGTAAAGCGGCTGGAATAGCGAACCCGGGCACAAGGAGATGAGAAATGAGGTGCGTTTTAGAAACCTTTCCACATCACACGGTGTACCATCTTCTGGGTTTCTCATGCATGTTTTCGATGTAGGAAGATGCCCTTGAACCTGGAGATTTGGGGCCCATGGGATGGGCACCACTCACTATTACTTTAAAGGGTCTGCGTTTGCTCACCCAACCTCATCAAACCTCTCAGCCCCAAGAGTGTCCACCCTTATGTTTCATCCAGCTGTGGGTCTAGATATGGTCAATCCAGGTTGCATCACAGCCCCTGAACGCATTGTGTAAGAATTTCGCTCTCTTTCACTGTCTTTGTTTCATGGGTTTGTAAAAGTAGTTTATTTTTATAATGGGGTTTAGCTGCTTTTCACTGCTGTGTTTATGCCGCTTTACACCCACATGACACACTCACAGAGAGAAATCAATACATAGGTTTTTAGATTATTACTAGTCAGATATATGCTTGTGCGGTGAATAGGGTGTGTTGAGTCCAGTTCTCTGAGCAAGGAGTAGGTCTTGTCTATTACATATTGGGTTTATGAAACGGTATCTGAGCTAATTTGAAACCCTTGTTTTATGTATCACCCCACCTCACCTTTCCCGTTAAGCAGCCATAGTGTGTTTTCTGCATGTGTGACTCTGTTCTGTTTTGTAATTCAGTTCAAGTGTAACGGTTTTTACATTCCCTCTATAAGTGATACCTTATGAGAAGTGTCCTTTTCTGTGTGACTTATTTCACTTAGAATCGTCGTACCTAAATCCACTCATCATGCTGCTACTAGCCTTATGACATTGATTTCATGGCTGAGTGATATTCCATTGTACATAAGGACCACAACTTCTTTATCCATTTTTCTCTTTCCTGGGATATTGAAGGTGGAATGAAGTGGAGGTCCTTGTCAACAGAGCAGCCCTAAACTTTGGGGTGCTTGTGTCTTGCTGATTTTTCATTTTCCCAATTTATACCCCCATGAGTGGAAGTGCCCTATGCTCTCTAAGCTGTGTTTTTTAGATGTTTCAGGACACACCGTACACTTCTCCAGAGTGGCTGTTGGCAATTTACATCCCGCCCATCAGTGTAGCAAGGCTCCCATTTCTCCATGGCCTGTCCTGCATTTCTGGTTTTGACACTTTTTTCCCCATGGCACTTTTGACCGATGGGTAGCGAGTCTTCTTTGTAGCGCTGATTTGCCTTTCCAGTTTGCTTTTTTGGACAAAAAGGGCGTATGCGTTTTTTCCTGAATATATTCAGGAAAAAACGCATACGCCCTTTTTGGCCAAGGGCATCATTGTCAACGTTTTGCCGCTTTTCATGTGCTTTAAAGGCGATTCGAATCTACCTCCTGCAATCTGTTTCCTGCAATTCTGCCTTGATTTCAAATCCTCTTCTTTGCCTTCCCTCAATATATTTGTGGACGAGAGTTATCATTTATAACTCTGCAGGTTTGTGAATTGCCTTGCCCTGAAGCTCCATTTTACAACTCGCATTTTTGGGAGCTGGCCGCAAAAGCACAGGATGGCTTCAGGCCCTGTTCTGCTTCTGGGGGGCAGGATGAGCCTGTGGTTAATTCTTCTTCCTGATGGGAAAATAGAGTGAACTGTGCCTGTCCCAACTCCAAGAGCCAGTCTCTCACTGGTTCCCCATCTTCCCGTTCATCCTCAGGACAAATTGCAACCTATACAGAACAGGAGGTTAAAGGTGCTGATGCTCCAAGTAGGGAGATTGCTAGTAAAGCGGCTGGAATGGCGAACACGGGCACAAGGAAATGAGAAATGAGGTGCATTTTAGAAACCTTTCCCCATCACATGGTGTACCATCTTCTGGGTTTCTCATGCATGTTTTCGATGTAGCAAGATGCCCTTGAACCTGGAGATTTGGGACCCATGCGATGGGTACCACGCCGTATTACGTTAAAGGGTCTGCGTTTGCTCACCCAACCTCACCAAACCTCTCAGACCCAAGAGTGTCCACCCTTATGTCTCATCCAGCTGTGGGTCTAGATATGGTCAATCCAGGTTGCATCACAGACCCTGAACGCATTGTGTAAGAATTTCTCTCTTTCACTGTCTTTGTTTCAAGGGTTTTTCAAAGTAATTTATTTTTATAATGGGGTTTAGCTGCTTTTCACTGCTGTATTTATGCCACTTTACACCCACGTGACACAGTAACAGAGGGATATCAATACATAGGTTTTAAGATTATTACTAGTCAGATATATTCTTGTGCGGTGAATAGGGCGTGTTGAGTCCAGTTCTCTGAGCAAGGAGTAGGTCTTGTCTATTACATATTGGGTTTATGGAACGGTATCTGAGCTAATTTGAAACCCTTGTTTTATGTATCACCCCACCTCTCCTTTCCCGTTAAGCAGCCATAGTGTGTTTTCTGCATGTGTGACTCTGTTGTGTTTTGTAATTCAGTTCAAGTGTAACGGTTTTTACATTCCCTCTATCAGTGATACCTTATGAGAAGTGTCCTTTTCTGTGTGACTTATTTCACTTAGAATCGTCGTACCTAAATCCACTCATCATGCTGCTACTAGCCTTATGACATTGATTTCATGGCTGAGTGATATTCCATTGTACATAAGGACCACAACTTCTTTATCCATTTTTCTCTTTCCTGGGATATTGAAGGTGGAATGAAGTGGAGGTCCTTGTCAACAGAGCAGCCCTAAACTTTGGGGTGCTTGTGTCTTGCTGATTTTTCATTTTCCCAATTTATACCCCCATGAGTGGAAGTGCCCTATGCTCTTCAAGCTGGGTTTTTTAGATGTTTCAGGACACACCGTACTCTTCTCCAGAGTGGCTGTTGGCAATTTACATCCCGCCCATCAGTGTAGCAAGGCTCCCATTTCTCCATGGCCTGTCCTTCATTTCTGGTTTTGACACTTCTTTCAGCATGGCCCTTTTAACCGATGGGATGCGAGACTTCTTTGTAGCGCTGATTTTCCTTTCCAGGTTGCTTGGTTGGCCAAAAAGGGCGTATGCGTTTTTTTCCTGAATATATTCAGGAAAAAACGCATACGCCCTTTTTGGCCAAGGGCATCATTGTCAACGTTTTGCCGCTTTTCATGTGCTTTAAAGGCGATTCGAATCTACCTCCTGAAATCTGTTTCCTGCAATTCTGCCTTGATTTCAAATCGTCTTCTTTGCCTTCCCTCAATATATTTGTGGACGAGAGTTATCATTTATAACTCTGCAGGTTTGTGAATTGCAGTGCCCTGAACCTCCATTTTACAGCTCGCCTTTTTGGGAGCTGGCCGCAAAAGCGCAGGATGGCTTCAGGCCCTGTTCTGGTTCTGGGGGGCAGGCTGATGCTGTGGTTAATTCTTCTTCCTGATGGGAAAATAGAGTGACCTCTGCGTGTCCCAACACCAAGAGCTAGTCTCTCATTGGTTCCATGTCTTCCCGTTCATCCTCAGGACAAATTGCAACCTGTACGGAACAGGAGGTTAAAGGTGGTGATGCTCCAAGTAGGGAGATTGCTAGTAATCTGGCTGGAATGGCGAACCCGAGCACAAGGAGATGAGAAATGAGGTGTGTTTTAGAAACCTTTCCCCATCACACGGTGTACCATCTTCTGGGTTTCTCATGCATGTTTTCGATGTAGCAAGATGCCCTTGAACCTGGAGATTTGGGACCCATGCGATGGGTACTACGCAGTATTACTTTAAAGGGTCTGCGTTTGCTCACCCAACCTCACCAAACCTCTCAGCCCCAAGAGTGTCCACCCTTATGTCTCATCCAGCTGTGGGTCTAGATATGGTCAATCCAGGTTGCATCACAGCCCCTGAACGCATTGTGTAAGAATTTCGCTCTCTTTCAATGTCTTTGTTTCATGTGTTTTTCAAAGTAATTTATTTTTATAATGGGATTTAGCTGCTTTTCACTGCTGTGTTTATGCCGCTTTACACCCACTTGACACACTAACAGAGAGATATCAATACATAAGTTTTAAGATTATTACTAGTCAGATATATTCTTGTGCGGTGAATAGGGTGTGTTGAGTCCAGTACTTTGAGCAAGGAGTAGGTCTTGTCTATTACATATTGGGTTTATGGAACGGTATCTGAGCTCATTTGAAACCCTTGTTTTATGCATCACCCCACCTCACCTTTCCCGTTAAGCAGCCATAGTGTGTCTTCTAAACGTGTGACTCTGTTCTGTTTTGTAATTCAGTTCAAGTGTAGCGGTTTTTACATTCCCTCTATAAGTGATAGCTTATGATAAGTGTCTTTTTCTGTGTGACTTATTTCACTTAGAATCGTCGTGCCTACATCTACTCATCATGCTGCTACTAGCCTTATGACATTGATTTCATGGCTGAGTGATATTGCATTGTACATAAGGACCACCACTTCTTTATCCATTTTTCTCTTTCCAGGGATATTTAAGGTGTCATGAAGTGGAGGTTCTTGTCAACAGAGCAGCCCTAAACTTTGGGGTGCCTGTGTCTTGCTGATTTTTAGTTTTCCCAATTTATACGCCCATGAGTGGAAGTGCCCTATGCGCTCTAAGCTGTGTTTTTTCGATGTTTCAGGACACACCGTACACTTCTCCAGAGTGGCTGTTGGCAATTTACATCCCGCCCATCAGCGTAGCAAGGCTCCCATTTCTCCATGGCCTGTCCTGCATTTCTGGTTTTGACACTTTTTTCAGCATGGCCCTTTTGACCGATGGGCAGCGAGACTTCTTTGTAGCGCTGATTTGCCTTTCCAGGTTGCTTGGTTGGCCAAAAAGGGCGTATGCGTTTTTTCCTGAATATATTCAGGAAAAAACGCATACGCCCTTTTTGGCCAAGGGCATCATTGTCGACGTTTTGCCGCTTTTCATGTGCTTTACAGGCGATTCGAATCGACCTCCTGAAATCTGTTTCCTGCAATTCTGCCTTGCTTTCAAATCCTCTTCGTTGCCTTCCCTCAATATATTTGTGGATGAGAGTTATCATTTATAACTCTGCAGGTTTGTGAATTGCAGTGCCCCTGAGCTCCATTTTTCAACTCGCTTTTTTGGGAGCTGGCCGCAAAAGCGCAGGATTGCCTCAGGCCCTCTTCTGGTTCCGGGCGGCAGGCTGAGCCTGTGGTTAATTCTTCTTCCTGATGGGAAAATAGAGTGACCTGTGCCTGTCCCAACACCTAGAGCTAGTCTCTCATTGGATCCCCCTCTTCCCGTTCATCCTCAGGACAAATTGCAAGCTGTACGGAACAGGAGGTTAAAGGTGCTGATTCTCCAAGGAGGGAGATTGCTAGTAAAGCGGCTGGAATGGCGAACCCGAGCACAAGGAGATGAGAAATGAGGTGCGTTTTAGAAAGCTTTCCCGATCACACGGTGTACCACCTTCTGGGTTTCTCATGCATGTTTTCGATGTAGGAAGATGCCCTTGAACCTGGAGATTTGGGACCCATGGGATGGGTAACAGGCAGTATTACTTTAAAGGCTCTGCGTTTGCTCCCCCAACCTCACCAAAGCTCTCAGCCCCGAGAGTGTCCACCCTTATGTCTCATCCAGCTGTGGGTCTAGATATGGTCAATCCAGGTTGCATCACAGAGCCTGAACGAATTTTGTAAGAATTTCTCTCTCTTTCACTGTCTTTGTTTCACGGGCTTTTAAAAGTAATTTATTTTTATACTGGGGTTTAGCTGCTTTTCACAGCTGAGTTTACGCCGCTTTACACCCACTTGACTCACTTCCAGAGAGATATCAATACATAGGTTTTAAGATTCTTACTAGTCAGATATATTCTTGTGCGGTGAATAGGGGGTGTTGAGTCCAGTTCACTGGGCAAGGAGTAGGTCTTTCTATTACATATTGGGTTTATGGAACGGTATCTGAGCTAATTTGAAACCCTTGTTTTATGCATCACCCCACCTCACCTTTCCCGTTAAGCAGCCATAGTGTGTTTTCTAAAAGTGTGACTCTGTTCTGTTTTGTAATTCAGTTCAAGTGTAGCGGTTTTTACATTCCCTCTATAACTGATAGCTTATGATAAGTGTCTTTTTCTGTGTGACTTATTTCACTTAGAATCGTCGTGCCTAAATCTACTCATCATGCTGCTACTAGCCTTATGACATTGATTTCATGGCTGAGTGATATTCCATTGTACATAAGGACCACCACTTCTTTATCCATTTTTCTCTTTCCAGGGATATTTAAGGTGTCATGAAGTGGAGGTTCTTGTCAACAGAGCAGCCCTAAACTTTGGGGTGCCTGTGTCTTGCTGATTTTTAGTTTTCCCAATTTATACGCCCATGAGTGGAAGTGCCCTATGCGCTCTAAGCTGTGTTTTTTCGATGTTTCAGGACACACCGTACACTTCTCCAGAGTGGCTGTTGGCAATTTACATCCCGCCCATCAGCGTAGCAAGGCTCCCATTTCTCCATGGCCTGTCCTGCATTTCTGGTTTTGACACTTTTTTCAGCATGGCCCTTTTGACCGATGGGCAGCGAGACTTCTTTGTAGCGCTGATTTGCCTTTCCAGGTTGCTTGGTTGGCCAAAAAGGGCGTATGCGTTTTTTCCTGAATATATTCAGGAAAAAACGCATACGCCCTTTTTGGCCAAGGGCATCATTGTCGACGTTTTGCCGCTTTTCATGTGCTTTACAGGCGATTCGAATCGACCTCCTGAAATCTGTTTCCTGCAATTCTGCCTTGCTTTCAAATCCTCTTCGTTGCCTTCCCTCAATATATTTGTGGACGAGAGTTATCATTTATTACTCTGCAGGTTTGTGAATTGCAGTGCCCCTGAGCTCCATTTTTCAACTCGCTTTTTTGGGAGCTGGCCGCAAATGCGCAGGATTGCCTCAGGCCCTCTTCTGGTTCCGGGCGGCAGGCTGAGCCTGTGGTTAATTCTTCTTCCTGATGGGAAAATAGAGTGAACTGTGCCTGTCCCAACACCTAGAGCTAGTCTCTCATTGGATCCCCCTCTTCCCGTTCATCCTCAGGACAAATTGCAAGCTGTACGGAACAGGAGGTTAAAGGTGCTGATTCTCCAAGGAGGGAGATTGCTAGTAAAGAGGCTGGAATGGCGAACCCGAGCACAAGGAGATGAGAAATGAGGTGCGTTTTAGAAAGCTTTCCCGATCACACGGTGTACCACCTTCTGGGTTTCTCATGCATGTTTTCGATGTAGGAAGATGCCCTTGAACCTGGAGATTTGGGACCCATGGGATGGGTAACAGGCAGTATTACTTTAAAGGCTCTGCGTTTGCTCCCCCAACCTCACCAAAGCTCTCAGCCCCGAGAGTGTCCACCCTTATGTCTCATCCAGCTGTGGGTCTAGATATGGTCAATCCAGGTTGCATCACAGCCCCTGAACGAATTTTGTAAGAATTTCTCTCTCTTTCACTGTCTTTGTTTCACGGGCTTTTAAAAGTAATTTATTTTTATAATGGGGTTTAGCTGCTTTTCACGGCTGTGTTTATGCCGCTTTACACCCACTTGACTCACTTCCAGAGAGATATCAATACATAGGTTTTAAGATTCTTACTAGTCAGATATATTCTTTTGCGGTGAATAGGGGGTGTTGAGTCCAGTTCACTGAGCAAGGAGTAGGTCTTTCTATTACATATTGGGTTTATGGAACGGTAGCTGAGCTCATTTGAAACCCTTGTTTTATTCATCACCCCACCTCACCTTTCCCGTTAAGCAGCCATAGTGTGTCTTCTAAACGTGTGACTCTGTTCTGTTTTGTAATTCAGTTCAAGTGTAGCGGTTTTTACATTCCCTCTATAAGTGATAGTTTATGATAAGTGTCTTTTTCTGTGTGACTTATTTCACTTAGAATCGTCGTGCCTAAATCTACTCATCATGCTGCTACGAGCCTTATGACATTGATTTCATGGCTGAGTGATATTCCATTGTACATAAGGACCACCACTTCTTTATCCATTTTTCTCTTTCCAAGGATATTTAAGGTGTCATGAAGTGGAGGTTCTTGTCAACAGAGCAGCCCTAAACTTTGGGGTGCCTGTGTCTTGCTGATTTTTAGTTTTCCCAATTTATACGCCCATGAGTGGAAGTGCCCTATGCGCTCTAAGCTGTGTTTTTTCGATGTTTCAGGACACACCGTACACTTCTCCAGAGTGGCTGTTGGCAATTTACATCCCGCCCATCAGCGTAGCAAGGCTCCCATTTCTCCATGGCCTGTCCTGCATTTCTGGTTTTGACACTTTTTTCAGCATGGCCCTTTTGACCGATGGGCAGCGAGACTTCTTTGTAGCGCTGATTTGCCTTTCCAGGTTGCTTGGTTGGCCAAAAAGGGCGTATGCGTTTTTTCCTGAATATATTCAGGAAAAAACGCATACGCCCTTTTTGGCCAAGGGCATCATTGTCGACGTTTTGCCGCTTTTCATGTGCTTTACAGGCGATTCGAATCGACCTCCTGAAATCTGTTTCCTGCAATTCTGCCTTGCTTTCAAATCCTCTTCGTTGCCTTCCCTCAATATATTTGTGGACGAGAGTTATCATTTATAACTCTGCAGGTTTGTGAATTGCAGTGCCCCTGAGCTCCATTTTTCAACTCGCTTTTTTGGGAGCTGGCCGCAAAAGCGCAGGATTGCCTCATGCCCTCTTCTGGTTCCGGGCGGCAGGCTGAGCCTGTGGTTAATTCTTCTTCCTGATGGGAAAATAGAGTGACCTGTGCCTGTCCCAACACCTAGAGCTAGTCTCTCATTGGCTCCCCCTCTTCCCGTTCATCCTCAGGACAAATTGCAAGCTGTACGGAACAGGAGGTTAAAGGTGCTGGTTCTCCAAGGAGGGAGATTGCTAGTAAAGCGGCTGGAATGGCGAACCCGAGCACAAGGAGTTGAGAAATGAGGTGCGTTTTAGAAAGCTTTCCCGATCACACGGTGTACCACCTTCTGGGTTTCTCATGCATGTTTTCGATGTAGGAAGATGCCCTTGAACCTGGAGATTTGGGACCCATGGGATGGGTAACAGGCAGTATTACTTTAAAGGCTCTGCGTTTGCTCCCCCAAACTCACCAAAGCTCTCATCCCCGAGAGTGTCCACCCTTATGTCTCATACAGCTGTGGGTCTAGATATGGTCAATCCAGGTTGCATCACAGAGCCTGAACGAATTTTGTAAGAATTTCTCTCTCTTTCACTGTCTTTGTTTCACGGGCTTTTAAAAGTAATTTATTTTTATAATGGGGTTTAGCTGCTTTTCACGGCTGTGTTTATGCCGCTTTACACCCACTTGACTCACTTCCAGAGAGATATCAATACATAGGTTTTAAGATTCTTACTAGTCAGATATATTCTGGTGCGGTGAATAGGGGGTGTTGAGTCCAGTTCACTGAGCAAGGAGTAGGTCTTTCTATTACATTTTGGGTTTATGGAACGGTAGCTGAGCTCATTTGAAACCCTTGTTTTATTCATCACCCCACCTCACCTTTCCCGTTAAGCAGCCATAGTGTGTCTTCTAAACGTGTGACTCTGTTCTGTTTTGTAATTCAGTTCAAGTGTAGCGGTTTTTACATTCCCTCTATAAGTGATAGCTTATGATAAGTGTCTTTTTCTGTGTGACTTATTTCACTTAGAATCGTCGTGCCTAAATCCACTCATCATGCTGCTACTAGCCTTATGACATTGATTTCATGGCTGAGTGATATTCCATTGTACATAAGGACCACCACTTCTTTATCCATTTTTCTCTTTCCAGGGATATTTAAGGTGTCATGAAGTGGAGGTTCTTGTCAACAGAGCAGCCCTAAACTTTGGGGTGACTGTGTCTTGCTGATTTTTAGTTTTCCCAATTTATACGCCCATGAGTGGAAGTGCCCTATGCGCTCTAAGCTGTGTTTTTTTGATGTTTCAGGACACACCGTACACTTCTCCAGAGTGGCTGTTGGCAATTTACATCCCGCCCATCAGCGTAGCAAGGCTCCCATTTCTCCATGGCCTGTCCTGCATTTCTGGTTTCGACACTTTTTTCAGCATGGCCCTTTTGACCGATGGGCAGCGAGACTTCTTTGTAGCGCTGATTTGCCTTTCCAGGTTGCTTGGTTGGCCAAAAAGGGCGTATGCGTTTTTTCCTGAATATATTCAGGAAAAAACGCATACGCCCTTTTTGGCCAAGGGCATCATTGTCGACGTTTTGCCGCTTTTCATGTGCTTTACAGGCGATTCGAATCGACCTCCTGAAATCTGTTTCCTGCAATTCTGCCTTGCTTTCAAATCCTCTTCGTTGCCTTCCCTCAATATATTTGTGGACGAGAGTTATCATTTATAACTCTGCAGGTTTGTGAATTGCAGTGCCCCTGAGCTCCATTTTTCAACTCGCTTTTTTGGGAGCTGGCCGCAAATGCGCAGGATTGCCTCAGGCCCTCTTCTGGTTCCGGGCGGCAGGCTGAGCCTGTGGTTAATTCTTCTTCCTGATGGGAAAATAGAGTGACCTGTGCCTGTCCCAACACCTAGAGCTAGTCTCTCATTGGATCCCCCTCTTCCCGTTCATCCTCAGGACAAATTGCAAGCTGTACGGAACAGGAGGTTAAAGGTGCTGATTCTCCAAGGAGGGAGATTGCTAGTAAAGCGGCTGGAATGGAGAACCCGAGCACAAGGAGATGAGAAATGAGGTGCGTTTTAGAAAGCTTTCCCGATCACACGGTGTACCACCTTCTGGGTTTCTCATGCATGTTTTCGATGTAGGAAGATGCCCTTGAACCTGGAGATTTGGGACCCATGGGATGGGTAACAGGCAGTATTACTTTAAAGGCTCTGCGTTTGCTCCCCCAACCTCACCAAAGCTCTCAGCCCCGAGAGTGTCCACCCTTATGTCTCATCCAGCTGTGGGTCTAGATATGGTCAATCCAGGTTGCATCACAGCCCCTGAACGAATTTTGTAAGAATTTCTCTCTCTTTCACTGTCTTTGTTTCACGGGCTTTTAAAAGTAATTTATTTTTATAATGGGGTTTAGCTGCTTTTCACGGCTGTGTTTATGCCGCTTTACACCCACTTGACTCACTTCCAGAGAGATATCAATACATAGGTTTTAAGATTCTTACTAGTCAGATATATTCTTGTGCGGTGAATAGGGGGTGTTGAGTCCAGTTCACTGAGCAAGGAGTAGGTCTTTCTATTACATATTGGGTTTATGGAACGGTAGCTGAGCTCATTTGAAACCCTTGTTTTATTCATCACCCCACCTCACCTTTCCCGTTAAGCAGCCATAGTGTGTCTTCTAAACGTGTGACTCTGTTCTGTTTTGTAATTCAGTTCAAGTGTAGCGGTTTTTACATTCCCTCTATAAGTGATAGCTTATGATAAGTGTCTTTTTCTGTGTGACTTATTTCACTTAGAATCGTCGTGCCTAAATCTACTCATCATGCTGCTACGAGCCTTATGACATTGATTTCATGGCTGAGTGATATTCCATTGTACATAAGGACCACCACTTCTTTATCCATTTTTCTCTTTCCAGGGATATTTAAGGTGTCATGAAGTGGAGGTTCTTGTCAACAGAGCAGCCCTAAACTTTGGGGTGCCTGTGTCTTGCTGATTTTTAGTTTTCCCAATTTATACGCCCATGAGTGGAAGTGCCCTATGCGCTCTAAGCTGTGTTTTTTCGATGTTTCAGGACACACCGTACACTTCTCCAGAGTGGCTGTTGGCAATTTACATCCCGCCCATCAGCGTAGCAAGGCTCCCATTTCTCCATGGCCTGTCCTGCATTTCTGGTTTTGACACTTTTTTCAGCATGGCCCTTTTGACCGATGGGCAGCGAGACTTCTTTGTAGCGCTGATTTGCCTTTCCAGGTTGCTTGGTTGGCCAAAAAGGGCGTATGCGTTTTTTCCTGAATATATTCAGGAAAAAACGCATACGCCCTTTTTGGCCAAGGGCATCATTGTCGACGTTTTGCCGCTTTTCATGTGCTTTACAGGCGATTCGAATCGACCTCCTGAAATCTGTTTCCTGCAATTCTGCCTTGCTTTCAAATCCTCTTCGTTGCCTTCCCTCAATATATTTGTGGACGAGAGTTATCATTTATAACTCTGCAGGTTTGTGAATTGCAGTGCCCCTGAGCTCCATTTTTCAACTTGCTTTTTTGGGAGCTGGCCGCAAAAGCGCAGGATTGCCTCATGCCCTCTTCTGGTTCCGGGCGGCAGGCTGAGCCTGTGGTTAATTCTTCTTCCTGATGGGAAAATAGAGTGACCTGTGCCTGTCCCAACACCTAGAGCTAGTCTCTCATTGGCTCCCCCTCTTCCCGTTCATCCTCAGGACAAATTGCAAGCTGTACGGAACAGGAGGTTAAAGGTGCTGGTTCTCCAAGGAGGGAGATTGCTAGTAAAGCGGCTGGAATGGCGAACCCGAGCACAAGGAGTTGAGAAATGAGGTGCGTTTTAGAAAGCTTTCCCGATCACACAGTGTACCACCTTCTGGGTTTCTCATGCATGTTTTCGATGTAGGAAGATGCCCTTGAACCTGGAGATTTGGGACCCATGGGATGGGTAACAGGCAGTATTACTTTAAAGGCTCTGCGTTTGCTCCCCCAACCTCACCAAAGCTCTCAGCCCCGAGAGTGTCCACCCTTATGTCTCATCCAGCTGTGGGTCTAGATATGGTCAATCCAGGTTGCATCACAGCCCCTGAACGAATTTTGTAAGAATTTCTCTCTCTTTCACTGTCTTTGTTTCACGGGCTTTTAAAAGTAATTTATTTTTATAATGGGGTTTAGCTGCTTTTCACGGCTGTGTTTATGCCGCTTTACACCCACTTGACTCACTTCCAGAGAGATATCAATACATAGGTTTTAAGATTCTTACTAGTCAGATATATTCTTGTGCGGTGAATAGGGGGTGTTGAGTCCAGTTCACTGAGCAAGGAGTAGGTCTTTCTATTACATATTGGGTTTATGGAACGGTAGCTGAGCTCATTTGAAACCCTTGTTTTATTCATCACCCCACCTCACCTTTCCCGTTAAGCAGCCATAGTGTGTCTTCTAAACGTGTGACTCTGTTCTGTTTTGTAATTCAGTTCAAGTGTAGCGGTTTTTACATTCCCTCTATAAGTGATAGCTTATGATAAGTGTCTTTTTCTGTGTGACTTATTTCACTTAGAATCGTCGTGCCTAAATCTACTCATCATGCTGCTACGAGCCTTATGACATTGATTTCATGGCTGAGTGATATTCCATTGTACATAAGGACCACCACTTCTTTATCCATTTTTCTCTTTCCAGGGATATTTAAGGTGTCATGAAGTGGAGGTTCTTGTCAACAGAGCAGCCCTAAACTTTGGGGTGCCTGTGTCTTGCTGATTTTTAGTTTTCCCAATTTATACGCCCATGAGTGGAAGTGCCCTATGCGCTCTAAGCTGTGTTTTTTCGATGTTTCAGGACACACCGTACACTTCTCCAGAGTGGCTGTTGGCAATTTACATCCCGCCCATCAGCGTAGCAAGGCTCCCATTTCTCCATGGCCTGTCCTGCATTTCTGGTTTTGACACTTTTTTCAGCATGGCCCTTTTGACCGATGGGCAGCGAGACTTCTTTGTAGCGCTGATTTGCCTTTCCAGGTTGCTTGGTTGGCCAAAAAGGGCGTATGCGTTTTTTCCTGAATATATTCAGGAAAAAACGCATACGCCCTTTTTGGCCAAGGGCATCATTGTCGACGTTTTGCCGCTTTTCATGTGCTTTACAGGCGATTCGAATCGACCTCCTGAAATCTGTTTCCTGCAATTCTGCCTTGCTTTCAAATCCTCTTCGTTGCCTTCCCTCAATATATTTGTGGACGAGAGTTATCATTTATAACTCTACAGGTTTGTGAATTGCAGTGCCCCTGAGCTCCATTTTTCAACTTGCTTTTTTGGGAGCTGGCCGCAAAAGCGCAGGATTGCCTCATGCCCTCTTCTGGTTCCGGGCGGCAGGCTGAGCCTGTGGTTAATTCTTCTTCCTGATGGGAAAATAGAGTGACCTGTGCCTGTCCCAACACCTAGAGCTAGTCTCTCATTGGCTCCCCCTCTTCCCGTTCATCCTCAGGACAAATTGCAAGCTGTACGGAACAGGAGGTTAAAGGTGCTGGTTCTCCAAGGAGGGAGATTGCTAGTAAAGCGGCTGGAATGGCGAACCCGAGCACAAGGAGTTGAGAAATGAGGTGCGTTTTAGAAAGCTTTCCCGATCACACAGTGTACCACCTTCTGGGTTTCTCATGCATGTTTTCGATGTAGGAAGATGCCCTTGAACCTGGAGATTTGGGACCCATGGGATGGGTAACAGGCAGTATTACTTTAAAGGCTCTGCGTTTGCTCCCCCAAACTCACCAAAGCTCTCATCCCCGAGAGTGTCCACCCTTATGTCTCATACAGCTGTGGGTCTAGATATGGTCAATCCAGGTTGCATCACAGAGCCTGAACGAATTTTGTAAGAATTTCTCTCTCTTTCACTGTCTTTGTTTCACGGGCTTTTAAAAGTAATCTATTTTTATAATGGGGTTTAGCTGCTTTTCACGGCTGTGTTTATGCCGCTTTACACCCACTTGACTCACTTCCAGAGAGATATCAATACATAGGTTTTAAGATTCTTACTAGTCAGATATATTCTGGTGCGGTGAATAGGGGGTGTTGAGTCCAGTTCACTGAGCAAGGAGTAGGTCTTTCTATTACATTTTGGGTTTATCGAACGGTAGCTGAGCTCATTTGAAACCCTTGTTTTATTCATCACCCCACCTCACCTTTCCCGTTAAGCAGCCATAGTGTGTCTTCTAAACGTGTGACTCTGTTCTGTTTTGTAATTCAGTTCAAGTGTAGCGGTTTTTACATTCCCTCTATAAGTGATAGCTTATGATAAGTGTCTTTTTCTGTGTGACTTATTTCACTTAGAATCGTCGTGCCTAAATCCACTCATCATGCTGCTACTAGCCTTATGACATTGATTTCATGGCTGAGTGATATTCCATTGTACATAAGGACCACCACTTCTTTATCCATTTTTCTCTTTCCAGGGATATTTACGGTGTCATGAAGTGGAGGTTCTTGTCAACAGAGCAGCCCTAAACTTTGGGGTGCCTGTGTCTTGCTGATTTTTAGTTTTCCCAATTTATACGCCCATGAGTGGAAGTGCCCTATGCGCTCTAAGCTGTGTTTTTTTGATGTTTCAGGACACACCGTACACTTCTCCAGAGTGGCTGTTGGCAATTTACATCCCGCCCATCAGCGTAGCAAGGCTCCCATTTCTCCATGGCCTGTCCTGCATTTCTGGTTTTGACACTTTTTTCAGCATGGCCCTTTTGACCGATGGGCAGCGAGACTTCTTTGTAGCGCTGATTTGCCTTTCCAGGTTGCTTGGTTGGCCAAAAAGGGCGTATGCGTTTTTTCCTGAATATATTCAGGAAAAAACGCATACGCCCTTTTTGGCCAAGGGCATCATTGTCGACGTTTTGCCGCTTTTCATGTGCTTTACAGGCGATTCGAATCGACCTCCTGAAATCTGTTTCCTGCAATTCTGCCTTGCTTTCAAATCCTCTTCGTTGCCTTCCCTCAATATATTTGTGGACGAGAGTTATCATTTATAACTCTGCAGGTTTGTGAATTGCAGTGCCCCTGAGCTCCATTTTTCAACTCGCTTTTTTGGGAGCTGGCCGCAAATGCGCAGGATTGCCTCAGGCCGTCTTCTGGTTCCGGGCGGCAGGCTGAGCCTGTGGTTAATTCTTCTTCCTGATGGGAAAATAGAGTGACCTGTGCCTGTCCCAACACCTAGAGCTAGTCTCTCATTGGATCCCCCTCTTCCCGTTCATCCTCAGGACAAATTGCAAGCTATACGGAACAGGAGGTTAAAGGTGCTGATTCTCCAAGGAGGGAGATTGCTAGTAAAGCGGCTGGAATGGCGAACCCGAGCACAAGGAGATGAGAAATGAGGTGCGTTTTAGAAACCTTTCCCGATCACACGGTGTACCACCTTCTGGGTTTCTCATGCATGTTTTCGAGGTAGGAAGATGCCCTTGAACCTGGAGATTTGGGACCCATGGGATGGGTAACAGGCAGTATTACTTTAAAGGCTCTGCGTTTGCTCCCCCAACCTCACCAAACCTCTCAGCCCCGAGAGTGTCCACCCTTATGTCTCCTCCAGCTGTGGGTCTAGATATGGTCAATCCAGGTTGCATCACAGCCCCTGAACGAATTTTGTAAGAATTTCTCTCTCTTTCACTGTCTTTGTTTCACGGGTTTTTAAAAGGAATTTATTTTTATAATGGGGTTTAGCTGCTTTTCACGGCTGTGTTTCTGCCGCTTTACAGCCACTTGACTCACTTCCAGAGAGATATCAATACATAGGTTTTAAGATTCTTACTAGTCAGATATATTCTTGTGCGGTGAATAGGGGGTGTTGAGTCCAGTTCACTGAGCAAGGAGTAGGTCTTTCTATTACATATTGGGTTTATGGAACGGTATCTGAGCTCATTTGAAACCCTTGTTTTATGCATCACCCCACCCCACCTTTCCCGTTAAGCAGCCATAGTGTGTTTTCTAAACGTGTGACTCTGTTCTGTTTTGTAATTCAGTTCAAGTGTAGCGGTTTTTACATTCCCTCTATAAGTGATAGCTTATAATAAGTGTGTTTTTCTGTATGACTTATTTCACATAGAATCGTCGTAGCTAAAGCCACTCATCATGCTGCTACTAGCCTTATGACATTGATTTCATGGCTGAGTGATATTCCATTGTATATAAGGACCACCACTTCTTTATCCATTTTTCTCTTTCCTGGGATATTTAAGGTGTCACGAAGTGGAGGTTCTTGTCAACAGAGCAGCCCCAAACTTTGGGGTGCCTGTGTCTTGCTGATTTTTAGTTTTCCCAATTTATACGCCCATGAGTGGAAGTGCCCTATGCGCTCTAAGCTGTGTTTTTTCGATGTTTCAGGACACACCGTACACTTCTCCAGAGTGGCTGTTGGCAATTTACATCCCGCCCATCAGCGTAGCAAGGCTCCCATTTCTCCATGGCCTGTTCTGCATTTCTGGTTTTGACACTTTTTTCTGCATGGCCCTTTTGACCGATGGGAAGCGAGACTTCTTTGTAGCGCCGATTTGCCTTTCCAGGTTGCTTGGTTGGCCAAAAAGGGCGTATGCGTTTTTTCCTGAATATATTCAGGAAAAAACGCATACGCCCTTTTTGGCCAAGGGCATCATTGTCGACGTTTTGCCGCTTTTCATGTGCTTTAAAGGCGATTCGAATCGACCTCCTGAAATCTGTTTCCTGCAATTCTGCCTTGCTTTCAGATCCTCTTCGTTGCCTTCCCTCAATATATTTGTGGACGAGAGTTATCATTTATAACTCTGCAGGTTTGTGAATTGCAGTGCCCCTGAGCTCCATTTTTCAACTCGCTTTTTTGGGAGCTGGCCGCAAAAGCGCAGGATTGCCTCAGGCCCTATTCTGCTTCCGGGCGGCAGGCTGAGCCTGTGGTTAATTCTTCTTCCTGATGGGAAAATAGAGTGACCTGTGCCTGTCCCAACACCTAGAGCTAGTCTCTCATTGGCTCCCCCTCTTCCCGTTCATCCTCAGGACAAATTGCAAGCTGTACGGAACGGGAGGTTAAAGGTGCTGATTCTCCAAGGAGGGAGATTGCTAGTAAAGCGGCTGGAATGGCGAACCCGAGCACAAGGAGATGAGAAATGAGGTGCGTTTTAGAAACCTTTCCCGATCACACGGTGTACCACCTTCTGGGTTTCTCATGCATGTTTTCGAGGTAGGAAGATGCCCTTGAACCTGGAGATTTGGGACCCATGGGATGGGTAACAGGCAGTATTACTTTAAAGGCTCTGCGTTTGCTCCCCCAACCTCACCAAACCTCTCAGCCCCGAGAGTGTCCACCCTTATGTCTCCTCCAGCTGTGGGTCTAGATATGGTCAATCCAGGTTGCATCACAGCCCCTGAACGAATTTTGTAAGAATTTCTCTCTCTTTCACTGTCTTTGTTTCACGGGTTTTTAAAAGGAATTTATTTTTATAATGGGGTTTAGCTGCTTTTCACGGCTGTGTTTCTGCCGCTTTACAGCCACTTGACTCACTTCCAGAGAGATATCAATACATAGGTTTTAAGATTCTTACTAGTCAGATATATTCTTGTGCGGTGAATAGGGGGTGTTGAGTCCAGTTCACTGAGCAAGGAGTAGGTCTTTCTATTACATATTGGGTTTATGGAACGGTATCTGAGCTCATTTGAAACCCTTGTTTTATGCATCACCCCACCCCACCTTTCCCGTTAAGCAGCCATAGTGTGTTTTCTAAACGTGTGACTCTGTTCTGTTTTGTAATTCAGTTCAAGTGTAGTGGTTTTTACATTCCCTCTATAAGTGATAGCTTATAATAAGTGTGTTTTCTGTATGAGTTATTTCACATAGAATCGTCGTAGCTAAAGCCACTCATCATGCTGCTACTAGCCTTATGACATTGATTTCATGGCTGAGTGATATTCCATTGTACATAAGGACCACCACTTCTTTATCCATTTTTCTCTTTCCTGGGATATTTAAGGTGTCACGAAGTGGAGGTTCTTGTTAACAGAGCAGCCCCAAACTTTGGGGTGCCTGTGTCTTGCTGATTTTTAGTTTTCCCAATTTATACGCCCATGAGTGGAAGTGCCCTATGCGCTCTAAGCTGTGTTTTTTCGATGTTTCAGGACACACCGTACACTTCTCCAGAGTGGCTGTTGGCAATTTACATCCCGCCCATCAGCGTAGCAAGGCTCCCATTTCTCCATGGCCTGTCCTGCATTTCTGGTTTTGACACTTTTTTCCGCATGGCCCTTTTGACCGATGGGAAGCGAGACTTCTTTGTAGCGCTGATTTGCCTTTCCAGGTTGCTTGGTTGGCCAAAAAGGGCGTATGCGTTTTTTCCTGAATATATTCAGGAAAAAACGCATACGCCCTTTTTGGCCAAGGGCATCATTGTCGACGTTTTGCCGCTTTTCATGTGCTTTAAAGGCGATTCGAATCGACCTCCTGAAATCTGTTTCCTGCAATTCTGCCTTGCTTTCAGATCCTCTTCGTTGCCTTCCCTCAATATATTTGTGGACGAGAGTTATCATTTATAACTCTGCAGGTTTGTGAATTGCAGTGCCCCTGAGCTCCATTTTTCAACTCGCTTTTTTGGGAGCTGGCCGCAAAAGCGCAGGATTGCCTCAGGCCCTATTCTGCTTCCGGGCGGCAGGCTGAGCCTGTGGTTAATTCTTCTTCCTGATGGGAAAATAGAGTGACCTGTGCCTGTCCCAACACCTAGAGCTAGTCTCTCATTGGCTCTCCCTCTTCCCGTTCATCCTCAGGACAAATTGCAAGCTGTACGGAACGGGAGGTTAAATGTGCTGATTCTCCAAGGAGGGAGATTGCTAGTAAAGCGGCTGGAATGGCGAACCCGAGCACAAGGAGATGAGAAATGAGGTGCGTTTTAGAAACCTTTCCCGATCACACGGTGTACCACCTTCTGGGTTTCTCATGCATGTTTTCGAGGTAGGAAGATGCCCTTAAACCTGGAGATTTGGGACCCATGGGATGGGTAACAGGCAGTATTACTTTAAAGGCTCTGCGTTTGCTCCCCCAACCTCACCAAACCTCTCAGCCCCGAGAGTGTCCACCCTTATGTCTCATCCAGCTGTGGGTCTAGATATGGTCAATCCAGGTTGCATCACAGCCCCTGAACGAATTTTGTAAGAAATTCTCTCTCTTTCACTGTCTTTGTTTCACGGGTTTTTAAAAGTAATTTATTTTTATAATGTGGTTTAGCTGTTTTTCACGGCTGTGTTTATGCGGCTTTACAGCCACTTGACTCACTTCCAGAGAGATATCAATACATAGGTTTTAAGATTCTTACTAGTCAGATATATTCTTGTGCGGTGAATAGGGGGTGTTGAGTCCAGTTCACTGAGCAAGGAGTAGGTCTTTCTATTACATATTGGGTTTATGGAACGGTATCTGAGCTCATTTGAAACCCTTGTTTTATGCATCACCCCACCCCACCTTTCCCGTTAAGCAGCCATAGTGTGTTTTGTAAACGTGTGACTCTGTTCTGTTTTGTAATTCAGTTCAAGTGTAGCGGTTTTTACATACCCTCTATAAGTGATAGCTTATGATAAGTGTCTTTTTCTGTGTGACTTATTTCACTTAGAATCGTCGTAGCTAAAGCCACTCATCATGCTGCTACTAGCCTTATGACATTGATTTCATGGCTGAGGGATATTCCATTGTACATAAGGACCACCACTTCTTTATCCATTTTTCTCTTTCCTGGGATATTTAAGGTGTCACGAAGTGGAGGTTCTTGTCAACAGAGCAGCCCCAAACTTTGGGGTGCCTGTGTCTTGCTGATTTTTAGTTTTCCCAATTTATACGCCCATGAGTGGAAGTGCCCTATGCGCTCTAAGCTGTGTTTTTTCGATGTTTCAGGACACACCGTACACTTCTCCAGAGTGGCTGTTGGCAATTTACATCCCGCCCATCAGCGTAGCAAGGCTCCCATTTCTCCATGGCCTGTTCTGCATTTCTGGTTTTGACACTTTTTTCTGCATGGCCCTTTTGACCGATGAGAAGCGAGACTTCTTTGTAGCGCCGATTTGCCTTTCCAGGTTGCTTGGTTGGCCAAAAAGGGCGTATGCGTTTTTTCCTGAATATATTCAGGAAAAAACGCATACGCCCTTTTTGGCCAAGGGCATCATTGTCGACGTTTTGCTGCTTTTCATGTGCTTTAAAGGCGATTCGAATCGACCTCCTGAAATCTGTTTCCTGCAATTCTGCCTTGCTTTCAGATCCTCTTCGTTGCCTTCCCTCAATATATTTGTGGACGAGAGTTATCATTTATAACTCTGCAGGTTTGTGAATTGCAGTGCCCCTGAGCTCCATTTTTCAACTCGCTTTTTTGGGAGCTGGCCGCAAAAGCGCAGGATTGCCTCAGGCCCTATTCTGCTTCCGGGCGGCAGGCTGAGCCTGTGGTTAATTCTTCTTCCTGATGGGAAAATAGAGTGACCTGTGCCTGTCCCAACACCTAGAGCTAGTCTCTCATTGGCTCCCCCTCTTCCCGTTCATCCTCAGGACCAATTGCAAGCTGTACGGAACGGGAGGTTAAAGGTGCTGATTCTCCAAGGAGGGAGATTGCTAGTAAAGCGACTGGAATGGCAAACCCGAGCACAAGGAGATGAGAAATGAGGTGCGTTTTAGAAACCTTTCCCGATCACACGGTGTACCACCTTCTGGGTTTCTCATGCATGTTTTCGAGGTAAGAAGATGCCCTTGAACCTGGAGATTTGGGACCCATGGGATGGGTAACAGGCAGTATTACTTTAAAGGCTCTGCGTTTGCTCCCCCAACCTCACCAAACCTCTCAGCCCCGAGAGTGTCCACCCTTATGTCTCCTCCAGCTGTGGGTCTAGATATGGTCAATCCAGGTTGCATCACAGCCCCTGAACGAATTTTGTAAGAATTTCTCTCTCTTTCACTGTCTTTGTTTCACGGGTTTTTAAAAGGAATTTATTTTTATAATGGGGTTTAGCTGCTTTTCACGGCTGTGTTTCTGCCGCTTTACAGCCACTTGACTCACTTCCAGAGAGATATCAATACATAGGTTTTAAGATTCTTACTAGTCAGATATATTCTTGTGCGGTGAATAGGGGGTGTTGAGTCCAGTTCACTGAGCAAGGAGTAGGTCTTTCTATTACATATTGGGTTTATGGAACGGTATCTGAGCTCATTTGAAACCCTTGTTTTATGCATCACCCCACCCCACCTTTCCCGTTAAGCAGCCATAGTGTGTTTTCTAAACGTGTGACTCTGTTCTGTTTTGTAATTCAGTTCAAGTGTAGCGGTTTTTACATTCCCTCTATAAGTGATAGCTTATGATAAGTGTCTTTTTCTGTGTGACTTATTTCCCTTAGAATCGTCGTAGCTAAAGCCACTCATCATGCTGCTACTAGCCTTATGACATTGATTTCATGGCTGAGGGATATTCCATTGTACATAAGGACCACCACTTCTTTATCCATTTTTCTCTTTCCTGGGATATTTAAGGTGTCACGAAGTGGAGGTTCTTGTCAACAGAGCAGCCCCAAACTTTGGGGTGCCTGTGTCTTGCTGATTTTTAGTTTTCCCAATTTATACGCCCATGAGTGGAAGTGCCCTATGCGCTCTAAGCTGTGTTTTTTCGATGTTTCAGGACACACCGTACACTTCTCCAGAGTGGCTGTTGGCAATTTACATCCCGCCCATCAGCGTAGCAAGGCTCCCATTTCTCCATGGCCTGTTCTGCATTTCTGGTTTTGACACTTTTTTCTGCATGGCCCTTTTGACCGATGAGAAGCGAGACTTCTTTGTAGCGCCGATTTGCCTTTCCAGGTTGCTTGGTTGGCCAAAAAGGGCGTATGCGTTTTTTCCTGAATATATTCAGGAAAAAACGCATACGCCCTTTTTGGCCAAGGGCATCATTGTCGACGTTTTGCTGCTTTTCATGTGCTTTAAAGGCGATTCGAATCGACCTCCTGAAATCTGTTTCCTGCAATTCTGCCTTGCTTTCAGATCCTCTTCGTTGCCTTCCCTCAATATATTTGTGGACGAGAGTTATCATTTATAACTCTGCAGGTTTGTGAATTGCAGTGCCCCTGAGCTCCATTTTTCAACTCGCTTTTTTGGGAGCTGGCCGCAAAAGCGCAGGATTGCCTCAGGCCCTATTCTGCTTCCGGGCGGCAGGCTGAGCCTGTGGTTAATTCTTCTTCCTGATGGGAAAATAGAGTGACCTGTGCCTGTCCCAACACCTAGAGCTAGTCTCTCATTGGCTCCCCCTCTTCCCGTTCATCCTCAGGACCAATTGCAAGCTGTACGGAACGGGAGGTTAAAGGTGCTGATTCTCCAAGGAGGGAGATTGCTAGTAAAGCGACTGGAATGGCAAACCCGAGCACAAGGAGATGAGAAATGAGGTGCGTTTTAGAAACCTTTCCCGATCACACGGTGTACCACCTTCTGGGTTTCTCATGCATGTTTTCGAGGTAAGAAGATGCCCTTGAACCTGGAGATTTGGGACCCATGGGATGGGTAACAGGCAGTATTACTTTAAAGGCTCTGCGTTTGCTCCCCCAACCTCACCAAACCTCTCAGCCCCGAGAGTGTCCACCCTTATGTCTCCTCCAGCTGTGGGTCTAGATATGGTCAATCCAGGTTGCATCACAGCCCCTGAACGAATTTTGTAAGAATTTCTCTCTCTTTCACTGTCTTTGTTTCACGGGTTTTTAAAAGGAATTTATTTTTATAATGGGGTTTAGCTGCTTTTCACGGCTGTGTTTCTGCCGCTTTACAGCCACTTGACTCACTTCCAGAGAGATATCAATACATAGGTTTTAAGATTCTTACTAGTCAGATATATTCTTGTGCGGTGAATAGGGGGTGTTGAGTCCAGTTCACTGAGCAAGGAGTAGGTCTTTCTATTACATATTGGGTTTATGGAACGGTATCTGAGCTCATTTGAAACCCTTGTTTTATGCATCACCCCACCCCACCTTTCCCGTTAAGCAGCCATAGTGTGTTTTCTAAACGTGTGACTCTGTTCTGTTTTGTAATTCAGTTCAAGTGTAGCGGTTTTTACATTCCCTCTATAAGTGATAGCTTATGATAAGTGTCTTTTTCTGTGTGACTTATTTCACTTAGAATCGTCGTAGCTAAAGCCACTCATCATGCTGCTACTAGCCTTATGACATTGATTTCATGGCTGAGGGATATTCCATTGTACATAAGGACCACCACTTCTTTATCCATTTTTCTCTTTCCTGGGATATTTAAGGTGTCACGAAGTGGAGGTTCTTGTCAACAGAGCAGCCCCAAACTTTGGGGTGCCTGTGTCTTGCTGATTTTTAGTTTTCCCAATTTATACGCCCATGAGTGGAAGTGCCCTATGCGCTCTAAGCTGTGTTTTTTCGATGTTTCAGGACACACCGTACACTTCTCCAGAGTGGCTGTTGGCAATTTACATCCCGCCCATCAGCGTAGCAAGGCTCCCATTTCTCCATGGCCTGTTCTGCATTTCTGGTTTTGACACTTTTTTCCGCATGGCCCTTTTGACCGATGGGAAGCGAGACTTCTTTGTAGCGCTGATTTGCCTTTCCAGGTTGCTTGGTTGGCCAAAAAGGGCGTATGCGTTTTTTCCTGAATATATTCAGGAAAAAACGCATACGCCCTTTTTGGCCAAGGGCATCATTGTCGATGTTTTGCCGCTTTTCATGTGCTTTAAAGGCGATTCGAATCGACCTCCTGAAATCTGTTTCCTGCAATTCTGCCTTGCTTTCAGATCCTCTTCGTTGCCTTCCCTCAATATATTTGTGGACGGGAGTTATCATTTATAACTCTGCAGGTTTGTGAATTGCAGTGCCCCTGAGCTCCATTTTTCAACTCGCTTTTTTGGGAGCTGGCCGCAAAAGCGCAGGATTGCCTCAGGCCCTATTCTGCTTCCGGGCGGCAGGCTGAGCCTGTGGTTAATTCTTCTTCCTGATGGGAAAATAGAGTGACCTGTGCCTGTCCCAACACCTAGAGCTAGTCTCTCATTGGCTCCCCCTTTTCCCGTTCATCCTCAGGACAAATTGCAAGCTGTACGGAACGGGAGGTTAAAGGTGCTGATTCTCCAAGGAGGGAGATTGCTAGTAAAGCGGCTGGAATGGCGAACCCGAGCACAAGGAGATGAGAAATGAGGTGCGTTTTAGAAACCTTTCCCGATCACACGGTGTACCACCTTCTGGGTTTCTCATGCATGTTTTCGAGGTAGGAAGATGCCCTTGAACCTGGAGATTTGGGACCCATGGGATGGGTAACAGGCAGTATTACTTTAAAGGCTCTGCGTTTGCTCCCCCAACCTCACCAAACCTCTCAGCCCCGAGAGTGTCCACCCTTATGTCTCCTCCAGCTGTGGGTCTAGATATGGTCAATCCAGGTTGCATCACAGCCCCTGAACGAATTTTGTAAGAATTTCTCTCTCTTTCACTGTCTTTGTTTCACGGGTTTTTAAAAGGAATTTATTTTTATAATGGGGTTTAGCTGCTTTTCACGGCTGTGTTTCTGCCGCTTTACAGCCACTTGACTCACTTCCAGACAGATATCAATACATAGGTTTTAAGATTCTTACTAGTCAGATATATTCTTGTGCGGTGAATAGGGGGTGTTGAGTCCAGTTCACTGAGCAAGGAGTAGGTCTTTCTATTACATATTGGGTTTATGGAACGGTATCTGAGCTCATTTGAAACCCTTGTTTTATGCATCACCCCACCCCACCTTTCCCGTTAAGCAGCCATAGTGTGTTTTGTAAACGTGTGACTCTGTTCTGTTTTGTAATTCAGTTCAAGTGTAGCGGTTTTTACATTCCCTCTATAAGTGATAGCTTATGATAAGTGTCTTTTTCTGTGTGACTTATTTCACTTAGAATCGTCGTAGCTAAAGCCACTCATCATGCTGCTACTAGCCTTATGACATTGATTTCATGGCTGAGGGATATTCCATTGTACATAAGGACCACCACTTCTTTATCCATTTTTCTCTTTCCTGGGATATTTAAGGTGTCACGAAGTGGAGGTTCTTGTCAACAGAGCAGCCCCAAACTTTGGGGTGCCTGTGTCTTGCTGATTTTTAGTTTTCCCAATTTATACGCCCATGAGTGGAAGTGCCCTATGCGCTCTAAGCTGTGTTTTTTCGATGTTTCAGGACACACCGTACACTTCTCCAGAGTGGCTGTTGGCAATTTACATCCCGCCCATCAGCGTAGCAAGGCTCCCATTTCTCCATGGCCTGTTCTGCATTTCTGGTTTTGACACTTTTTTCTGCATGGCCCTTTTGACCGATGAGAAGCGAGACTTCTTTGTAGCGCCGATTTGCCTTTCCAGGTTGCTTGGTTGGCCAAAAAGGGCGTATGCGTTTTTTCCTGAATATATTCAGGAAAAAACGCATACGCCCTTTTTGGCCAAGGGCATCATTGTCGACGTTTTGCCGCTTTTCATGTGCTTTAAAGGCGATTCGAATCGACCTCCTGAAATCTGTTTCCTGCAATTCTGCCTTGCTTTCAGATCCTCTTCGTTGCCTTCCCTCAATATATTTGTGGACGGGAGTTATCATTTATAACTCTGCAGGTTTGTGAATTGCAGTGCCCCTGAGCTCCATTTTTCAACTCGCTTTTTTGGGAGCTGGCCGCAAAAGCGCAGGATTGCCTCAGGCCCTATTCTGCTTCCGGGCGGCAGGCTGAGCCTGTGGTTAATTCTTCTTCCTGATGGGAAAATAGAGTGACCTGTGCCTGTCCCAACACCTAGAGCTAGTCTCTCATTGGCTCCCCCTTTTCCCGTTCATCCTCAGGACAAATTGCAAGCTGTACGGAACGGGAGGTTAAAGGTGCTGATTCTCCAAGGAGGGAGATTGCTAGTAAAGCGGCTGGAATGGCGAACCCGAGCACAAGGAGATGAGAAATGAGGTGCGTTTTAGAAACCTTTCCCGATCACACGGTGTACCACCTTCTGGGTTTCTCATGCATGTTTTCGAGGTAGGAAGATGCCCTTGAACCTGGAGATTTGGGACCCATGGGATGGGTAACAGGCAGTATTACTTTAAAGGCTCTGCGTTTGCTCCCCCAACCTCACCAAACCTCTCAGCCCCGAGAGTGTCCACCCTTATGTCTCCTCCAGCTGTGGGTCTAGATATGGTCAATCCAGGTTGCATCACAGCCCCTGAACGAATTTTGTAAGAATTTCTCTCTCTTTCACTGTCTTTGTTTCACGGGTTTTTAAAAGGAATTTATTTTTATAATGGGGTTTAGCTGCTTTTCACGGCTGTGTTTCTGCCGCTTTACAGCCACTTGACTCACTTCCAGAGAGATATCAATACATAGGTTTTAAGATTCTTACTAGTCAGATATATTCTTGTGCGGTGAATAGGGGGTGTTGAGTCCAGTTCACTGAGCAAGGAGTAGGTCTTTCTATTACATATTGGGTTTATGGAACGGTATCTGAGCTCATTTGAAACCCTTGTTTTATGCATCACCCCACCCCACCTTTCCCGTTAAGCAGCCATAGTGTGTTTTCTAAACGTGTGACTCTGTTCTGTTTTGTAATTCAGTTCAAGTGTAGCGGTTTTTACATTCCCTCTATAAGTGATAGCTTATAATAAGTGTGTTTTTCTGTATGACTTATTTCACATAGAATCGTCGTAGCTAAAGCCACTCATCATGCGGCTACTAGCCTTATGACATTGATTTCATGGCTGAGTGATATTCCATTGTATATAAGGACCACCACTTCTTTATCCATTTTTCTCTTTCCTGGGATATTTAAGGTGTCACGAAGTGGAGGTTCTTGTCAACAGAGCAGCCCCAAACTTTGGGGTGCCTGTGTCTTGCTGATTTTTAGTTTTCCCAATTTATACGCCCATGAGTGGAAGTGCCCTATGCGCTCTAAGCTGTGTTTTTTCGATGTTTCAGGACACACCGTACACTTCTCCAGAGTGGCTGTTGGCAATTTACATCCCGCCCATCAGCGTAGCAAGGCTCCCATTTCTCCATGGCCTGTTCTGCATTTCTGGTTTTGACACTTTTTTCTGCATGGCCCTTTTGACCGATGGGAAGCGAGACTTCTTTGTAGCGCCGATTTGCCTTTCCAGGTTGCTTGGTTGGCCAAAAAGGGCGTATGCGTTTTTTTCCTGAATATATTCAGGAAAAAACGCATACGCCCTTTTTGGCCAAGGGCATCATTGTCGACGTTTTGCCGCTTTTCATGTGCTTTAAAGGCGATTCGAATCGACCTCCTGAAATCTGTTTCCTGCAATTCTGCCTTGCTTTCAGATCCTCTTCGTTGCCTTCCCTCAATATATTTGTGGACGAGAGTTATCATTTATAACTCTGCAGGTTTGTGAATTGCAGTGCCCCTGAGCTCCATTTTTCAACTCGCTTTTTTGGGAGCTGGCCGCAAAAGCGCAGGATTGCCTCAGGCCCTATTCTGCTTCCGGGCGGGAGGCTGAGCCTGTGGTTAATTCTTCTTCCTGATGGGAAAATAGAGTGACCTGTGCCTGTCCCAACACCTAGAGCTAGTCTCTCATTGGCTCCCCCTCTTCCCGTTCATCCTCAGGACAAATTGCAAGCTGTACGGAACGGGAGGTAAAAGGTGCTGATTCTCCAAGGAGGGAGATTGCTAGTAAAGCGGCTGGAATGGCGAACCCGAGCACAAGGAGATGAGAAATGAGGTGCGTTTTAGAAACCTTTCCCGATCACACGGTGTACCACCTTCTGGGTTTCTCATGCATGTTTTCGAGGTAGTAAGATGCCCTTGAACCTGGAGATTTGGGACCCATGGGATGGGTAACAGGCAGTATTACTTTAAAGGCTCTGCGTTTGCTCCCCCAACCTCACCAAACCTCTCAGCCCCGAGAGTGTCCACCCTTATGTCTCATCCAGCTGTGGGTCTAGATATGGTCAATCCAGGTTGCATCACAGCCCCTGAACGAATTTTGTAAGAAATTCTCTCTCTTTCACTGTCTTTGTTTCACGGGTTTTTAAAAGTAATTTATTTTTATAATGTGGTTTAGCTGTTTTTCACGGCTGTGTTTATGCGGCTTTACAGCCACTTGACTCACTTCCAGAGAGATATCAATACATAGGTTTTAAGATTCTTACTAGTCAGATATATTCTTGTGCGGTGAATAGGGGGTGTTGAGTCCAGTTCACTGAGCAAGGAGTAGGTCTTTCTATTACATATTGGGTTTATGGAACGGTATCTGAGCTCATTTGAAACCCTTGTTTTATGCATCACCCCACCCCACCTTTCCCGTTAAGCAGCCATAGTGTGTTTTGTAAACGTGTGACTCTGTTCTGTTTTGTAATTCAGTTCAAGTGTAGCGGTTTTTACATTCCCTCTATAAGTGATAGCTTATGATAAGTGTCTTTTTTTGTGTGACTTATTTCACTTAGAATCGTCGTAGCTACAGCCACTCATCATGCTGCTACTAGCCTTATGACATTGATTTCATGGCTGAGGGATATTCCATTGTACATAAGGACCACCACTTCTTTATCCATTTTTCTCTTTCCTGGGATATTTAAGGTGTCACGAAGTGGAGGTTCTTGTCAACAGAGCAGCCCCAAACTTTGGGGTGCCTGTGTCTTGCTGATTTTTAGTTTTCCCAATTTATACGCCCATGAGTGGAAGTGCCCTATGTGCTCTAAGCTGTGTTTTTTCGATGTTTCAGGACACACCGTACACTTCTCCAGAGTGGCTGTTGGCAATTTACATCCCGCCCATCAGCGTAGCAAGGCTCCCATTTCTCCATGGCCTGTTCTGCATTTCTGGTTTTGACACTTTTTTCTGCATGGCCCTTTTGACCGATGAGAAGCGAGACTTCTTTGTAGCGCCGATTTGCCTTTCCAGGTTGCTTGGTTGGCCAAAAAGGGCGTATGCGTTTTTTCCTGAATATATTCAGGAAAAAACGCATACGCCCTTTTTGGCCAAGGGCATCATTGTCGACGTTTTGCTGCTTTTCATGTGCTTTAAAGGCGATTCGAATCGACCTCCTGAAATCTGTTTCCTGCAATTCTGCCTTGCTTTCAGATCCTCTTCGTTGCCTTCCCTCAATATATTTGTGGACGAGAGTTATCATTTATAACTCTGCAGGTTTGTGAATTGCAGTGCCCCTGAGCTCCATTTTTCAACTCGCTTTTTTGGGAGCTGGCCGCAAAAGCGCAGGATTGCCTCAGGCCCTATTCTGCTTCCGGGCGGCAGGCTGAGCCTGTGGTTAATTCTTCTTCCTGATGGGAAAATAGAGTGACCTGTGCCTGTCCCAACACCTAGAGCTAGTCTCTCATTGGCTCCCCCTCTTCCCGTTCATCCTCAGGACAAATTGCAAGCTGTACGGAACGGGAGGTTAAAGGTGCTGATTCTCCAAGGAGGGAGATTGCTAGTAAAGCGACTGGAATGGCAAACCCGAGCACAAGGAGATGAGAAATGAGGTGCGTTTTAGAAACCTTTCCCGATCACACGGTGTACCACCTTCTGGGTTTCTCATGCATGTTTTCGAGGTAAGAAGATGCCCTTGAACCTGGAGATTTGGGACCCATGGGATGGGTAACAGGCAGTATTACTTTAAAGGCTCTGCGTTTGCTCCCCCAACCTCACCAAACCTCTCAGCCCCGAGAGTGTCCACCCTTATGTCTCCTCCAGCTGTGGGTCTAGATATGGTCAATCCAGGTTGCATCACAGCCCCTGAACGAATTTTGTAAGAATTTCTCTCTCTTTCACTGTCTTTGTTTCACGGGTTTTTAAAAGGAATTTATTTTTATAATGGGGTTTAGCTGCTTTTCACGGCTGTGTTTCTGCCGCTTTACAGCCACTTGACTCACTTCCAGAGAGATATCAATACATAGGTTTTAAGATTCTTACTAGTCAGATATATTCTTGTGCGGTGAATAGGGGGTGTTGAGTCCAGTTCACTGAGCAAGGAGTAGGTCTTTCTATTACATATTGGGTTTATGGAACGGTATCTGAGCTCATTTGAAACCCTTGTTTTATGCATCACCCCACCCCACCTTTCCCGTTAAGCAGCCATAGTGTGTTTTGTAAACGTGTGACTCTGTTCTGTTTTGTAATTCAGTTCAAGTGTAGCGGTTTTTACATTCCCTCTATAAGTGATAGCTTATGATAAGTGTCTTTTTCTGTGTGACTTATTTCACTTAGAATCGTCGTAGCTAAAGCCACTCATCATGCTGCTACTAGCCTTATGACATTGATTTCATGGCTGAGGGATATTCCATTGTACATAAGGACCACCACTTCTTTATCCATTTTTCTCTTTCCTGGGATATTTAAGGTGTCACGAAGTGGAGGTTCTTGTCAACAGAGCAGCCCCAAACTTTGGGGTGCCTGTGTCTTGCTGATTTTTAGTTTTCCCAATTTATACGCCCATGAGTGGAAGTGCCCTATGCGCTCTAAGCTGTGTTTTTTCGATGTTTCAGGACACACCGTACACTTCTCCAGAGTGGCTGTTGGCAATTTACATCCCGCCCATCAGCGTAGCAAGGCTCCCATTTCTCCATGGCCTGTTCTGCATTTCTGGTTTTGACACTTTTTTCCGCATGGCCCTTTTGACCGATGGGAAGCGAGACTTCTTTGTAGCGCTGATTTGCCTTTCCAGGTTGCTTGGTTGGCCAAAAAGGGCGTATGCGTTTTTTCCTGAATATATTCAGGAAAAAACGCATACGCCCTTTTTGGCCAAGGGCATCATTGTCGACGTTTTGCCGCTTTTCATGTGCTTTAAAGGCGATTCGAATCGACCTCCTGAAATCTGTTTCCTGCAATTCTGCCTTGCTTTCAGATCCTCTTCGTTGCCTTCCCTCAATATATTTGTGGACGGGAGTTATCATTTATAACTCTGCAGGTTTGTGAATTGCAGTGCCCCTGAGCTCCATTTTTCAACTCGCTTTTTTGGGAGCTGGCCGCAAAAGCGCAGGATAGCCTCAGGCCCTATTCTGCTCCCGGGCGGCAGGCTGAGCCTGTGGTTAATTCTTCTTCCTGATGGGAAAATAGAGTGACCTGTGCCTGTCCCAACACCTAGAGCTAGTCTCTCATTGGCTCCCCCTTTTCCCGTTCATCCTCAGGACAAATTGCAAGCTGTACGGAACGGGAGGTTAAAGGTGCTGATTCTCCAAGGAGGGAGATTGCTAGTAAAGCGGCTGGAATGGCGAACCCGAGCACAAGGAGATGAGAAATGAGGTGCGTTTTAGAAACCTTTCCCGATCACACGGTGTACCACCTTCTGGGTTTCTCATGCATGTTTTCGAGGTAGGAAGATGCCCTTGAACCTGGAGATTTGGGACCCATGGGATGGGTAACAGGCAGTATTACTTTAAAGGCTCTGCGTTTGCTCCCCCAACCTCACCAAACCTCTCAGCCCCGAGAGTGTCCACCCTTATGTCTCCTCCAGCTGTGGGTCTAGATATGGTCAATCCAGGTTGCATCACAGCCCCTGAACGAATTTTGTAAGGATTTCTCTCTCTTTCACTGTCTTTGTTTCACGGGTTTTTAAAAGGAATTTATTTTTATAATGGGGTTTAGCTGCTTTTCACGGCTGTGTTTCTGCCGCTTTACAGCCACTTGACTCACTTCCAGAGAGATATCAATACATAGGTTTTAAGATTCTTACTAGTCAGATATATTCTTGTGCGGTGAATAGGGGGTGTTGAGTCCAGTTCACTGAGCAAGGAGTAGGTCTTTCTATTACATATTGGGTTTATGGAACGGTATCTGAGCTCATTTGAAACCCTTGTTTTATGCATCACCCCACCCCACCTTTCCCGTTAAGCAGCCATAGTGTGTTTTGTAAACGTGTGACTCTGTTCTGTTTTGTAATTCAGTTCAAGTGTAGCGGTTTTTACATTCCCTCTATAAGTGATAGCTTATGATAAGTGTCTTTTTCTGTGTGACTTATTTCACTTAGAATCGTCGTAGCTAAAGCCACTCATCATGCTGCTACTAGCCTTATGACATTGATTTCATGGCTGAGGGATATTCCATTGTACATAAGGACCACCACTTCTTTATCCATTTTTCTCTTTCCTGGGATATTTAAGGTGTCACGAAGTGGAGGTTCTTGTCAACAGAGCAGCCCCAAACTTTGGGGTGCCTGTGTCTTGCTGATTTTTAGTTTTCCCAATTTATACGCCCATGAGTGGAAGTGCCCTATGCGCTCTAAGCTGTGTTTTTTCGATGTTTCAGGACACACCGTACACTTCTCCAGAGTGGCTGTTGGCAATTTACATCCCGCCCATCAGCGTAGCAAGGCTCCCATTTCTCCATGGCCTGTTCTGCATTTCTGGTTTTGACACTTTTTTCCGCATGGCCCTTTTGACCGATGGGAAGCGAGACTTCTTTGTAGCGCTGATTTGCCTTTCCAGGTTGCTTGGTTGGCCAAAAAGGGCGTATGCGTTTTTTCCTGAATATATTCAGGAAAAAACGCATACGCCCTTTTTGGCCAAGGGCATCATTGTCGACGTTTTGCCGCTTTTCATGTGCTTTAAAGGCGATTCGAATCGACCTCCTGAAATCTGTTTCCTGCAATTCTGCCTTGCTTTCAGATCCTCTTCGTTGCCTTCCCTCAATATATTTGTGGACGGGAGTTATCATTTATAACTCTGCAGGTTTGTGAATTGCAGTGCCCCTGAGCTCCATTTTTCAACTCGCTTTTTTGGGAGCTGGCCGCAAAAGCGCAGGATTGCCTCAGGCCCTATTCTGCTTCCGGGCGGCAGGCTGAGCCTGTGGTTAATTCTTCTTCCTGATGGGAAAATAGAGTGACCTGTGCCTGTCCCAACACCTAGAGCTAGTCTCTCATTGGCTCCCCCTCTTCCCGTTCATCCTCAGGACAAATTGCAAGCTGTACGGAACGGGAGGTTAAAGGTGCTGATTCTCCAAGGAGGGAGATTGCTAGTAAAGCGGCTGGAATGGCGAACCCGAGCACAAGGAGATGAGAAATGAGGTGCGTTTTAGAAACCTTTCCCGATCACACGGTGTACCACCTTCTGGGTTTCTCATGCATGTTTTCGAGGTAGGAAGATGCCCTTGAACCTGGAGATTTGGGACCCATGGGATGGGTAACAGGCAGTATTACTTTAAAGGCTCTGCGTTTGCTCCCCCAACCTCACCAAACCTCTCAGCCCCGAGAGTGTCCACCCTTATGTCTCCTCCAGCTGTGGGTCTAGATATGGTCAATCCAGGTTGCATCACAGCCCCTGAACGAATTTTGTAAGAATTTCTCTCTCTTTCACTGTCTTTGTTTCACGGGTTTTTAAAAGGAATTTATTTTTATAATGGGGTTTAGCTGCTTTTCACGGCTGTGTTTCTGCCGCTTTACAGCCACTTGACTCACTTCCAGAGAGATATCAATACATAGGTTTTAAGATTCTTACTAGTCAGATATATTCTTGTGCGGTGAATAGGGGGTGTTGAGTCCAGTTCACTGAGCAAGGAGTAGGTCTTTCTATTACATATTGGGTTTATGGAACGGTATCTGAGCTCATTTGAAACCCTTGTTTTATGCATCACCCCACCCCACCTTTCCCGTTAAGCAGCCATAGTGTGTTTTGTAAACGTGTGACTCTGTTCTGTTTTGTAATTCAGTTCAAGTGTAGCGGTTTTTACATTCCCTCTATAAGTGATAGCTTATGATAAGTGTCTTTTTCTGTGTGACTTATTTCACTTAGAATCGTCGTAGCTAAAGCCACTCATCATGCTGCTACTAGCCTTATGACATTGATTTCATGGCTGAGGGATATTCCATTGTACATAAGGACCACCACTTCTTTATCCATTTTTCTCTTTCCTGGGATATTTAAGGTGTCACGAAGTGGAGGTTCTTGTCAACAGAGCAGCCCCAAACTTTGGGGTGCCTGTGTCTTGCTGATTTTTAGTTTTCCCAATTTATACGCCCATGAGTGGAAGTGCCCTATGCGCTCTAAGCTGTGTTTTTTCGATGTTTCAGGACACACCGTACACTTCTCCAGAGTGGCTGTTGGCAATTTACATCCCGCCCATCAGCGTAGCAAGGCTCCCATTTCTCCATGGCCTGTTCTGCATTTCTGGTTTTGACACTTTTTTCCGCATGGCCCTTTTGACCGATGGGAAGCGAGACTTCTTTGTAGCGCTGATTTGCCTTTCCAGGTTGCTTGGTTGGCCAAAAAGGGCGTATGCGTTTTTTCCTGAATATATTCAGGAAAAAACGCATACGCCCTTTTTGGCCAAGGGCATCATTGTCGACGTTTTGCCGCTTTTCATGTGCTTTAAAGGCGATTCGAATCGACCTCCTGAAATCTGTTTCCTGCAATTCTGCCTTGCTTTCAGATCCTCTTCGTTGCCTTCCCTCAATATATTTGTGGACGGGAGTTATCATTTATAACTCTGCAGGTTTGTGAATTGCAGTGCCCCTGAGCTCCATTTTTCAACTCGCTTTTTTGGGAGCTGGCCGCAAAAGCGCAGGATTGCCTCAGGCCCTATTCTGCTTCCGGGCGGCAGGCTGAGCCTGTGGTTAATTCTTCTTCCTGATGGGAAAATAGAGTGACCTGTGCCTGTCCCAACACCTAGAGCTAGTCTCTCATTGGCTCCCCCTCTTCCCGTTCATCCTCAGGACAAATTGCAAGCTGTACGGAACGGGAGGTTAAAGGTGCTGATTCTCCAAGGAGGGAGATTGCTAGTAAAGCGGCTGGAATGGCGAACCCGAGCACAAGGAGATGAGAAATGAGGTGCGTTTTAGAAACCTTTCCCGATCACACGGTGTACCACCTTCTGGGTTTCTCATGCATGTTTTCGAGGTAGGAAGATGCCCTTGAACCTGGAGATTTGGGACCCATGGGATGGGTAACAGGCAGTATTACTTTAAAGGCTCTGCGTTTGCTCCCCCAACCTCACCAAACCTCTCAGCCCCGAGAGTGTCCACCCTTATGTCTCCTCCAGCTGTGGGTCTAGATATGGTCAATCCAGGTTGCATCACAGCCCCTGAACGAATTTTGTAAGAATTTCTCTCTCTTTCACTGTCTTTGTTTCACGGGTTTTTAAAAGGAATTTATTTTTATAATGGGGTTTAGCTGCTTTTCACGGCTGTGTTTCTGCCGCTTTACAGCCACTTGACTCACTTCCAGAGAGATATCAATACATAGGTTTTAAGATTCTTACTAGTCAGATATATTCTTGTGCGGTGAATAGGGGGTGTTGAGTCCAGTTCACTGAGCAAGGAGTAGGTCTTTCTATTACATATTGGGTTTATGGAACGGTATCTGAGCTCATTTGAAACCCTTGTTTTATGCATCACCCCACCCCACCTTTCCCGTTAAGCAGCCATCGTGTGTTTTGTAAACGTGTGACTCTGTTCTGTTTTGTAATTCAGTTCAAGTGTAGCGGTTTTTACATTCCCTCTATAAGTGATAGCTTATGATAAGTGTCTTTTTCTGTGTGACTTATTTCACTTAGAATCGTCGTAGCTAAAGCCACTCATCATGCTGCTACTAGCCTTATGACATTGATTTCATGGCTGAGGGATATTCCATTGTACATAAGGACCACCACTTCTTTATCCATTTTTCTCTTTCCTGGGATATTTAAGGTGTCACGAAGTGGAGGTTCTTGTCAACAGAGCAGCCCCAAACATTGGGGTGCCTGTGTCTTGCTGATTTTTAGTTTTCCCAATTTATACGCCCATGAGTGGAAGTGCCCTATGCGCTCTAAGCTGTGTTTTTTCGATGTTTCAGGACACACCGTACACTTCTCCAGAGTGGCTGTTGGCAATTTACATCCCGCCCATCAGCGTAGCAAGGCTCCCATTTCTCCATGGCCTGTTCTGCATTTCTGGTTTTGACACTTTTTTCCGCATGGCCCTTTTGACCGATGGGAAGCGAGACTTCTTTGTAGCGCTGATTTGCCTTTCCAGGTTGCTTGGTTGGCCAAAAAGGGCGTATGCGTTTTTTCCTGAATATATTCAGGAAAAAACGCATACGCCCTTTTTGGCCAAGGGCATCATTGTCGACGTTTTGCCGCTTTTCATGTGCTTTAAAGGCGATTCGAATCGACCTCCTGAAATCTGTTTCCTGCAATTCTGCCTTGCTTTCAGATCCTCTTCGTTGCCTTCCCTCAATATATTTGTGGACGGGAGTTATCATTTATAACTCTGCAGGTTTGTGAATTGCAGTGCCCCTGAGCTCCATTTTTCAACTCGCTTTTTTGGGAGCTGGCCGCAAAAGCGCAGGATAGCCTCAGGCCCTATTCTGCTCCCGGGCGGCAGGCTGAGCCTGTGGTTAATTCTTCTTCCTGATGGGAAAATAGAGTGACCTGTGCCTGTCCCAACACCTAGAGCTAGTCTCTCATTGGCTCCCCCTCTTCCCGTTCATCCTCAGGACAAATTGCAAGCTGTACGGAACAGGAGGTTAAAGGTGCTGGTTCTCCAAGGAGGGAGATTGCTAGTAAAGCGGCTGGAATGGCGAACCCGAGCACAAGGAGATGAGAAATGAGGTGCGTTTTAGAAACCTTTCCCGATCACACGGTGTACCACCTTCTGGGTTTCTCATGCATGTTTTCGAGGTAGGAAGATGCCCTTGAACCTGGAAATTTGGGCCCCATGCGATGGGTACCACGCAGTATTACTTTAAAGGGTCTGCGTTTGCTCACCCAACCTCACCAAACCTCTCAGACCCAAGAGTGTCCACCCTTATGTCTCATCCAGCTGTGGGTCTAGATATGGTCAATCCAGGTTGCATCACAGCCCCTGAACGAATTGTGTAAGAATTTCTCTCTCTTTCACTGTCTTTGTTTCATGGGTTTTTAAAAGTAATTTATTTTTATAAAGGGGTTTAGCTGCTTTTCACTGCTGTGTTTATGCCGCTTTACACCCACATGACACACTAACAGAGAGAAATCAATAAATAGGTTTTTAGATTATTACTAGTCAGATATATTCTTGTGCAGTGAATAGGGCGTGTTGAGTCCAGTTCTCTGAGCAAGGAGTAGGTTTTGTCTATTACATATTGGGTTTATGAAACGGTATCTGAGCTAATTTGAAACCCTTGTTTTATGTATCACCCAACCTCATCTTTCCCGTTAAGCAGCCATAATGTGTTTTCTGCATGTGTGACTCTGTTCTGTTTTGTAATTCAGTTCAACTGTAACGGTTTTTACATTCCCTCTATCAGTGGTACCTTATGAGAAGTGTCCTTTTCTGTGTGACTTCATTCACTTAGAATCGTCGTACCTAAATCCACTCATCATGCTGCTAGTAGCCTTATGACATTGATTTCATGGCTGAGTGATATTCCATTGTACATAAGGACCACAACTTCTTTATCCATTTTTCTCTTTCCTGGGATATTGAAGGTGGAATGAAGTGGAGGTCCTTGTCAACAGAGCAGCCCTAAACTTTGGGGTGCTTGTGTCTTGCTGATTTTTAATTTTCCCAATTTATACCCCCATGAGTGGAAGTGCCCTATGCTCTCCAAGCTGGGTTTTTTAGATGTTTCAGGACTCACCGTACACTTCTCCAGAGTGGCTGTTGGCAATTTACATCTCGCCCATCAGTGTAGCAAGGCTCCCATTTCTCCATGGCCTCTCCTGCATTTCTGGTTTTGACACTTTTTTCCCCATGGCACTTTTGACCGATGGGTAGCGATTCTTCTTTGTAGCGCTGATTTGCCTTTCCAGTTTGCTTTTTTGGCCAAAAAGGGCGTATGCGTTTTTTCCTGAATATATTCAGGAAAAAACGCATACGCCCTTTTTGGCCAAGGGCATCATTGTCAACGTTTTGCCGCTTTTCATGTGCTTTAAAGGCGATTCGAATCTACCTCCTGAAATCTGTTTCCTGCAATTCTGCCTTGATTTCAAATCGTCTTCTTTGCCTTCCCTCAATATATTTTTGGACGAGAGTTATCATTTATAACTCTGCAGGTTTGTGAATTGCAGTGCCCTGAAGCTCCATTTTACAACTCGCTTTTTTGGGAGCTGGCCGCAAAAGCGCAGGATGGCTTCAGGCCCTGTTCTGCTTCTGGGGGGCAGGATGAGCCTGTGGTTAATTCTTCTTCCTGATGGGAAAATAGAGTGAACTGTGCCTGTCCCAACTCCAAGAGCCAGTCTCTCACTGGTTCCCCATCTTCCCGTTCATCCTCAGGACAAATTGCAACCTATACAGAAGAGGAGGTTAAAGGTGCTGATGCTCCAAGTAGGGAGATTGCTAGTAAAGCGGCTGGAATGGCGAACACGGGCACAAGGAAATGAGAAATGAGGTGCATTTTAGAAACCTTTCCCCATCACATGGTGTACCATCTTCTGGGTTTCTCATGCATGTTTTCGATGTAGCAAGATGCCCTTGAACCTGGAGATTTGGGACCCATGCGATGGGTACCACGCCGTATTACTTTAAAGGGTCTGCGTTTGCTCACCCAACCTCACCAAACCTCTCAGACCCAAGAGTGTCCACCCTTATGTCTCATCCAGCTGTGGGTCTAGATATGGTCAATCCAGGTTGCATCACAGACCCTGAACGCATTGTGTAAGAATTTCTCTCTTTCACTGTCTTTGTTTCAAGGGTTTTTCAAAGTAATTTATTTTTATAATGGGGTTTAGCTGCTTTTCACTGCTGTGTTTATGCCACTTTACACCCACGTGACACAGTAACAGAGAGATATCAATACATAGGTTTTAAGATTATTACTAGTCAGATATATTCTTGTGCGGTGAATAGGGCGTGTTGAGTCCAGTTCTCTGAGCAAGGAGTAGGTCTTGTCTATTACATATTGGGTTTATGGAACGGTATCTGAGCTAATTTGAAACCCTTGTTTTATGTATCACCCCACCTCTCCTTTCCCGTTAAGCAGCCATAGTGTGTTTTCTGCATGTGTGACTCTGTTGTGTTTTGTAATTCAGTTCAAGTGTAACGGTTTTTACATTCCCTCTATCAGTGATACCTTATGAGAAGTGTCCTTTTCTGTGTGACTTATTTCACTTAGAATCGTCGTACCTAAATCCACTCATCATGCTGCTACTAGCCTTATGATATTGATTTCATGGCTGAGTGATATTCCATTGTACATAAGGACCACAACTTCTTTATCCATTTTTCTCTTTCCTGGGATATTGAAGGTGGAATGAAGTGGAGGTCCTTGTCAAGAGAGCAGCCCTAAACTTTGGCGTGCTTGTGTCTTGCTGATTTTTCATTTTCCCAATTTATACCCCCATGAGTGGAAGTGCCCTATGCTCTCTAAGCTGTGTTTTTTAGATGTTTCAGGACACACCGTACTCTTCTCCAGAGTGGCTGTTGGCAATTTACATCCCGCCCATCAGTGTAGCAAGGCTCCCATTTCTCCATGGCCTGTCCTGCATTTCTGGTTTTGACACTTCTTTCAGCATGGCCCTTTTAACCGATGGGAATCGAGACTTCTTTGTAGCGCTGATTTGCCTTTCCAGGTTGCTTGGTCGACCAAAAAGGGCGTATGAGTTTTTCCTGAATATATTCAGGAAAAAACGCATACGCCCTTTTTGGCCAAGGGCATCATTGTCAACGTTTTGCCGCTTTTCATGTGCTTTAAAGGCGATTCGAATCTACCTCCTGCAATCTGTTTCCTGCAATTCTGCCTTGATTTCAAATCCTCTTCTTTGCCTTCCCTCAATATATTTGTGGACGAGAGTTATCATTTATAACTCTGCAGGTTTGTGAATTGCCTTGCCCTGAAGCTCCATTTTACAACTCGCATTTTTGGGAGCTGGCCGCAAAAGCACAGGATGGCTTCAGGCCCTGTTCTGCTTCTGGGGGGCAGGATGAGCCTGTGGTTAATTCTTCTTCCTGATGGGAAAATAGAGTGAACTGTGCCTGTCCCAACTCCAAGAGCCAGTCTCTCACTGGTTCCCCATCTTCCCGTTCATCCTCAGGACAAATTGCAACCTATACAGAACAGGAGGTTAAAGGTGCTGATGCTCCAAGTAGGGAGATTGCTAGTAAAGCGGCTGGAATGGCGAACACGGGCACAAGGAAATGAGAAATGAGGTGCATTTTAGAAACCTTTCCCCATCACATGGTGTACCATCTTCTGGGTTTCTCATGCATGTTTTCGATGTAGCAAGATGCCCTTGAACCTGGAGATTTGGGACCCATGCGATGGGTACCACGCCGTATTACGTTAAAGGGTCTGCGTTTGCTCACCCAACCTCACCAAACCTCTCAGCCCCAAGAGTGTCCACCCTTATGTCTCATCCAGCTGTGGGTCTAGATATGGTCAATCCAGGTTGCATCACAGCCCCTGAACGCATTGTGTAAGAATTTCGCTCTCTTTCAATGTCTTTGTTTCATGTGTTTTTCAAAGTAATTTATTTTTATAATGGGATTTAGCTGCTTTTCACTGCTGTGTTTATGCCGCTTTACACCCACTTGACACACTAACAGAGAGATATCAATACATAAGTTTTAAGATTATTACTAGTCAGATATATTCTTGTGCGGTGAATAGGGTGTGTTGAGTCCAGTACTTTGAGCAAGGAGTAGGTCTTGTCTATTACATATTGGGTTTATGGAACGGTATCTGAGCTCATTTGAAACCCTTGTTTTATGCATCACCCCACCTCACCTTTCCCGTTAAGCAGCCATAGTGTGTCTTCTAAACGTGTGACTCTGTTCTGTTTTGTAATTCAGTTCAAGTGTAGCGGTTTTTACATTCCCTCTATAAGTGATAGCTTATGATAAGTGTCTTTTTCTGTGTGACTTATTTCACTTAGAATCGTCGTGCCTACATCTACTCATCATGCTGCTACTAGCCTTATGACATTGATTTCATGGCTGAGTGATATTGCATTGTACATAAGGACCACCACTTCTTTATCCATTTTTCTCTTTCCAGGGATATTTAAGGTGTCATGAAGTGGAGGTTCTTGTCAACAGAGCAGCCCTAAACTTTGGGGTGCCTGTGTCTTGCTGATTTTTAGTTTTCCCAATTTATACGCCCATGAGTGGAAGTGCCCTATGCGCTCTAAGCTGTGTTTTTTCGATGTTTCAGGACACACCGTACACTTCTCCAGAGTGGCTGTTGGCAATTTACATCCCGCCCATCAGCGTAGCAAGGCTCCCATTTCTCCATGGCCTGTCCTGCATTTCTGGTTTTGACACTTTTTTCAGCATGGCCCTTTTGACCGATGGGCAGCGAGACTTCTTTGTAGCGCTGATTTGCCTTTCCAGGTTGCTTGGTTGGCCAAAAAGGGCGTATGCGTTTTTTCCTGAATATATTCAGGAAAAAACGCATACGCCCTTTTTGGCCAAGGGCATCATTGTCGACGTTTTGCCGCTTTTCATGTGCTTTACAGGCGATTCGAATCGACCTCCTGAAATCTGTTTCCTGCAATTCTGCCTTGCTTTCAAATCCTCTTCGTTGCCTTCCCTCAATATATTTGTGGACGAGAGTTATCATTTATAACTCTGCAGGTTTGTGAATTGCAGTGCCCCTGAGCTCCATTTTTCAACTCGCTTTTTTGGGAGCTGGCCGCAAAAGCGCAGGATTGCCTCAGGCCCTCTTCTGGTTCCGGGCGGCAGGCTGAGCCTGTGGTTAATTCTTCTTCCTGATGGGAAAATAGAGTGACCTGTGCCTGTCCCAACACCTAGAGCTAGTCTCTCATTGGATCCCCCTCTTCCCGTTCATCCTCAGGACAAATTGCAAGCTGTACGGAACAGGAGGTTAAAGGTGCTGATTCTCCAAGGAGGGAGATTGCTAGTAAAGCGGCTGGAATGGCGAACCCGAGCACAAGGAGATGAGAAATGAGGTGCGTTTTAGAAAGCTTTCCCGATCACACGGTGTACCACCTTCTGGGTTTCTCATGCATGTTTTCGATGTAGGAAGATGCCCTTGAACCTGGAGATTTGGGACCCATGGGATGGGTAACAGGCAGTATTACTTTAAAGGCTCTGCGTTTGCTCCCCCAACCTCACCAAAGCTCTCAGCCCCGAGAGTGTCCACCCTTATGTCTCATCCAGCTGTGGGTCTAGATATGGTCAATCCAGGTTGCATCACAGAGCCTGAACGAATTTTGTAAGAATTTCTCTCTCTTTCACTGTCTTTGTTTCACGGGCTTTTAAAAGTAATTTATTTTTATACTGGGGTTTAGCTGCTTTTCACAGCTGAGTTTACGCCGCTTTACACCCACTTGACTCACTTCCAGAGAGATATCAATACATAGGTTTTAAGATTCTTACTAGTCAGATATATTCTTGTGCGGTGAATAGGGGGTGTTGAGTCCAGTTCACTGGGCAAGGAGTAGGTCTTTCTATTACATATTGGGTTTATGGAACGGTATCTGAGCTAATTTGAAACCCTTGTTTTATGCATCACCCCACCTCACCTTTCCCGTTAAGCAGCCATAGTGTGTTTTCTAAAAGTGTGACTCTGTTCTGTTTTGTAATTCAGTTCAAGTGTAGCGGTTTTTACATTCCCTCTATAACTGATAGCTTATGATAAGTGTCTTTTTCTGTGTGACTTATTTCACTTAGAATCGTCGTGCCTAAATCTACTCATCATGCTGCTACTAGCCTTATGACATTGATTTCATGGCTGAGTGATATTCCATTGTACATAAGGACCACCACTTCTTTATCCATTTTTCTCTTTCCAGGGATATTTAAGGTGTCATGAAGTGGAGGTTCTTGTCAACAGAGCAGCCCTAAACTTTGGGGTGCCTGTGTCTTGCTGATTTTTAGTTTTCCCAATTTATACGCCCATGAGTGGAAGTGCCCTATGCGCTCTAAGCTGTGTTTTTTCGATGTTTCAGGACACACCGTACACTTCTCCAGAGTGGCTGTTGGCAATTTACATCCCGCCCATCAGCGTAGCAAGGCTCCCATTTCTCCATGGCCTGTCCTGCATTTCTGGTTTTGACACTTTTTTCAGCATGGCCCTTTTGACCGATGGGCAGCGAGACTTCTTTGTAGCGCTGATTTGCCTTTCCAGGTTGCTTGGTTGGCCAAAAAGGGCGTATGCGTTTTTTCCTGAATATATTCAGGAAAAAACGCATACGCCCTTTTTGGCCAAGGGCATCATTGTCGACGTTTTGCCGCTTTTCATGTGCTTTACAGGCGATTCGAATCGACCTCCTGAAATCTGTTTCCTGCAATTCTGCCTTGCTTTCAAATCCTCTTCGTTGCCTTCCCTCAATATATTTGTGGACGAGAGTTATCATTTATTACTCTGCAGGTTTGTGAATTGCAGTGCCCCTGAGCTCCATTTTTCAACTCGCTTTTTTGGGAGCTGGCCGCAAATGCGCAGGATTGCCTCAGGCCCTCTTCTGGTTCCGGGCGGCAGGCTGAGCCTGTGGTTAATTCTTCTTCCTGATGGGAAAATAGAGTGAACTGTGCCTGTCCCAACACCTAGAGCTAGTCTCTCATTGGATCCCCCTCTTCCCGTTCATCCTCAGGACAAATTGCAAGCTGTACGGAACAGGAGGTTAAAGGTGCTGATTCTCCAAGGAGGGAGATTGCTAGTAAAGCGGCTGGAATGGCGAACCCGAGCACAAGGAGATGAGAAATGAGGTGCGTTTTAGAAAGCTTTCCCGATCACACGGTGTACCACCTTCTGGGTTTCTCATGCATGTTTTCGATGTAGGAAGATGCCCTTGAACCTGGAGATTTGGGACCCATGGGATGGGTAACAGGCAGTATTACTTTAAAGGCTCTGCGTTTGCTCCCCCAACCTCACCAAAGCTCTCAGCCCCGAGAGTGTCCACCCTTATGTCTCATCCAGCTGTGGGTCTAGATATGGTCAATCCAGGTTGCATCACAGCCCCTGAACGAATTTTGTAAGAATTTCTCTCTCTTTCACTGTCTTTGTTTCACGGGCTTTTAAAAGTAATTTATTTTTATAATGGGGTTTAGCTGCTTTTCACGGCTGTGTTTATGCCGCTTTACACCCACTTGACTCACTTCCAGAGAGATATCAATACATAGGTTTTAAGATTCTTACTAGTCAGATATATTCTTTTGCGGTGAATAGGGGGTGTTGAGTCCAGTTCACTGAGCAAGGAGTAGGTCTTTCTATTACATATTGGGTTTATGGAACGGTAGCTGAGCTCATTTGAAACCCTTGTTTTATTCATCACCCCACCTCACCTTTCCCGTTAAGCAGCCATAGTGTGTCTTCTAAACGTGTGACTCTGTTCTGTTTTGTAATTCAGTTCAAGTGTAGCGGTTTTTACATTCCCTCTATAAGTGATAGTTTATGATAAGTGTCTTTTTCTGTGTGACTTATTTCACTTAGAATCGTCGTGCCTAAATCTACTCATCATGCTGCTACGAGCCTTATGACATTGATTTCATGGCTGAGTGATATTCCATTGTACATAAGGACCACCACTTCTTTATCCATTTTTCTCTTTCCAGGGATATTTAAGGTGTCATGAAGTGGAGGTTCTTGTCAACAGAGCAGCCCTAAACTTTGGGGTGCCTGTGTCTTGCTGATTTTTAGTTTTCCCAATTTATACGCCCATGAGTGGAAGTGCCCTATGCGCTCTAAGCTGTGTTTTTTCGATGTTTCAGGACACACCGTACACTTCTCCAGAGTGGCTGTTGGCAATTTACATCCCGCCCATCAGCGTAGCAAGGCTCCCATTTCTCCATGGCCTGTCCTGCATTTCTGGTTTTGACACTTTTTTCAGCATGGCCCTTTTGACCGATGGGCAGCGAGACTTCTTTGTAGCGCTGATTTGCCTTTCCAGGTTGCTTGGTTGGCCAAAAAGGGCGTATGCGTTTTTTCCTGAATATATTCAGGAAAAAACGCATACGCCCTTTTTGGCCAAGGGCATCATTGTCGACGTTTTGCCGCTTTTCATGTGCTTTACAGGCGATTCGAATCGACCTCCTGAAATCTGTTTCCTGCAATTCTGCCTTGCTTTCAAATCCTCTTCGTTGCCTTCCCTCAATATATTTGTGGACGAGAGTTATCATTTATAACTCTGCAGGTTTGTGAATTGCAGTGCCCCTGAGCTCCATTTTTCAACTCGCTTTTTTGGGAGCTGGCCGCAAAAGCGCAGGATTGCCTCATGCCCTCTTCTGGTTCCGGGCGGCAGGCTGAGCCTGTGGTTAATTCTTCTTCCTGATGGGAAAATAGAGTGACCTGTGCCTGTCCCAACACCTAGAGCTAGTCTCTCATTGGCTCCCCCTCTTCCCGTTCATCCTCAGGACAAATTGCAAGCTGTACGGAACAGGAGGTTAAAGGTGCTGGTTCTCCAAGGAGGGAGATTGCTAGTAAAGCGGCTGGAATGGCGAACCCGAGCACAAGGAGTTGAGAAATGAGGTGCGTTTTAGAAAGCTTTCCCGATCACACAGTGTACCACCTTCTGGGTTTCTCATGCATGTTTTCGATGTAGGAAGATGCCCTTGAACCTGGAGATTTGGGACCCATGGGATGGGTAACAGGCAGTATTACTTTAAAGGCTCTGCGTTTGCTCCCCCAAACTCACCAAAGCTCTCATCCCCGAGAGTGTCCACCCTTATGTCTCATACAGCTGTGGGTCTAGATATGGTCAATCCAGGTTGCATCACAGAGCCTGAACGAATTTTGTAAGAATTTCTCTCTCTTTCACTGTCTTTGTTTCACGGGCTTTTAAAAGTAATTTATTTTTATAATGGGGTTTAGCTGCTTTTCACGGCTGTGTTTATGCCGCTTTACACCCACTTGACTCACTTCCAGAGAGATATCAATACATAGGTTTTAAGATTCTTACTAGTCAGATATATTCTGGTGCGGTGAATAGGGGGTGTTGAGTCCAGTTCACTGAGCAAGGAGTAGGTCTTTCTATTACATTTTGGGTTTATGGAACGGTAGCTGAGCTCATTTGAAACCCTTGTTTTATTCATCACCCCACCTCACCTTTCCCGTTAAGCAGCCATAGTGTGTCTTCTAAACGTGTGACTCTGTTCTGTTTTGTAATTCAGTTCAAGTGTAGCGGTTTTTACATTCCCTCTATAAGTGATAGCTTATGATAAGTGTCTTTTTCTGTGTGACTTATTTCACTTAGAATCGTCGTGCCTAAATCCACTCATCATGCTGCTACTAGCCTTATGACATTGATTTCATGGCTGAGTGATATTCCATTGTACATAAGGACCACCACTTCTTTATCCATTTTTCTCTTTCCAGGGATATTTAAGGTGTCATGAAGTGGAGGTTCTTGTCAACAGAGCAGCCCTAAACTTTGGGGTGCCTGTGTCTTGCTGATTTTTAGTTTTCCCAATTTATACGCCCATGAGTGGAAGTGCCCTATGCGCTCTAAGCTGTGTTTTTTTGATGTTTCAGGACACACCGTACACTTCTCCAGAGTGGCTGTTGGCAATTTACATCCCGCCCATCAGCGTAGCAAGGCTCCCATTTCTCCATGGCCTGTCCTGCATTTCTGGTTTCGACACTTTTTTCAGCATGGCCCTTTTGACCGATGGGCAGCGAGACTTCTTTGTAGCGCTGATTTGCCTTTCCAGGTTGCTTGGTTGGCCAAAAAGGGCGTATGCGTTTTTTCCTGAATATATTCAGGAAAAAACGCATACGCCCTTTTTGGCCAAGGGCATCATTGTCGACGTTTTGCCGCTTTTCATGTGCTTTACAGGCGATTCGAATCGACCTCCTGAAATCTGTTTCCTGCAATTCTGCCTTGCTTTCAAATCCTCTTCGTTGCCTTCCCTCAATATATTTGTGGACGAGAGTTATCATTTATAACTCTGCAGGTTTGTGAATTGCAGTGCCCCTGAGCTCCATTTTTCAACTCGCTTTTTTGGGAGCTGGCCGCAAATGCGCAGGATTGCCTCAGGCCCTCTTCTGGTTCCGGGCGGCAGGCTGAGCCTGTGGTTAATTCTTCTTCCTGATGGGAAAATAGAGTGACCTGTGCCTGTCCCAACACCTAGAGCTAGTCTCTCATTGGATCCCCCTCTTCCCGTTCATCCTCAGGACAAATTGCAAGCTGTACGGAACAGGAGGTTAAAGGTGCTGATTCTCCAAGGAGGGAGATTGCTAGTAAAGCGGCTGGAATGGAGAACCCGAGCACAAGGAGATGAGAAATGAGGTGCGTTTTAGAAAGCTTTCCCGATCACACGGTGTACCACCTTCTGGGTTTCTCATGCATGTTTTCGATGTAGGAAGATGCCCTTGAACCTGGAGATTTGGGACCCATGGGATGGGTAACAGGCAGTATTACTTTAAAGGCTCTGCGTTTGCTCCCCCAACCTCACCAAAGCTCTCAGCCCCGAGAGTGTCCACCCTTATGTCTCATCCAGCTGTGGGTCTAGATATGGTCAATCCAGGTTGCATCACAGCCCCTGAACGAATTTTGTAAGAATTTCTCTCTCTTTCACTGTCTTTGTTTCACGGGCTTTTAAAAGTAATTTATTTTTATAATGGGGTTTAGCTGCTTTTCACGGCTGTGTTTATGCCGCTTTACACCCACTTGACTCACTTCCAGAGAGATATCAATACATAGGTTTTAAGATTCTTACTAGTCAGATATATTCTTGTGCGGTGAATAGGGGGTGTTGAGTCCAGTTCACTGAGCAAGGAGTAGGTCTTTCTATTACATATTGGGTTTATGGAACGGTAGCTGAGCTCATTTGAAACCCTTGTTTTATTCATCACCCCACCTCACCTTTCCCGTTAAGCAGCCATAGTGTGTCTTCTAAACGTGTGACTCTGTTCTGTTTTGTAATTCAGTTCAAGTGTAGCGGTTTTTACATTCCCTCTATAAGTGATAGCTTATGATAAGTGTCTTTTTCTGTGTGACTTATTTCACTTAGAATCGTCGTGCCTAAATCTACTCATCATGCTGCTACGAGCCTTATGACATTGATTTCATGGCTGAGTGATATTCCATTGTACATAAGGACCACCACTTCTTTATCCATTTTTCTCTTTCCAGGGATATTTAAGGTGTCATGAAGTGGAGGTTCTTGTCAACAGAGCAGCCCTAAACTTTGGGGTGCCTGTGTCTTGCTGATTTTTAGTTTTCCCAATTTATACGCCCATGAGTGGAAGTGCCCTATGCGCTCTAAGCTGTGTTTTTTCGATGTTTCAGGACACACCGTACACTTCTCCAGAGTGGCTGTTGGCAATTTACATCCCGCCCATCAGCGTAGCAAGGCTCCCATTTCTCCATGGCCTGTCCTGCATTTCTGGTTTTGACACTTTTTTCAGCATGGCCCTTTTGACCGATGGGCAGCGAGACTTCTTTGTAGCGCTGATTTGCCTTTCCAGGTTGCTTGGTTGGCCAAAAAGGGCGTATGCGTTTTTTCCTGAATATATTCAGGAAAAAACGCATACGCCCTTTTTGGCCAAGGGCATCATTGTCGACGTTTTGCCGCTTTTCATGTGCTTTACAGGCAATTCGAATCGACCTCCTGAAATCTGTTTCCTGCAATTCTGCCTTGCTTTCAAATCCTCTTCGTTGCCTTCCCTCAATATATTTGTGGACGAGAGTTATCATTTATAACTCTGCAGGTTTGTGAATTGCAGTGCCCCTGAGCTCCATTTTTCAACTCGCTTTTTTGGGAGCTGGCCGCAAATGCGCAGGATTGCCTCAGGCCCTCTTCTGGTTCCGGGCGGCAGGCTGAGCCTGTGGTTAATTCTTCTTCCTGATGGGAAAATAGAGTGACCTGTGCCTGTCCCAACACCTAGAGCTAGTCTCTCATTGGATCCCCAGCTTCCCGTTCATCCTCAGGACAAATTGCAAGCTGTACGGAACAGGAGGTTAAAGGTGCTGATTCTCCAAGGAGGGAGATTGCTAGTAAAGCGGCTGGAATGGAGAACCCGAGCACAAGGAGATGAGAAATGAGGTGCGTTTTAGAAAGCTTTCCCGATCACACGGTGTACCACCTTCTGGGTTTCTCATGCATGTTTTCGATGTAGGAAGATGCCCTTGAACCTGGAGATTTGGGACCCATGGGATGGGTAACAGGCAGTATTACTTTAAAGGCTCTGCGTTTGCTCCCCCAACCTCACCAAAGCTCTCAGCCCCGAGAGTGTCCACCCTTATGTCTCATACAGCTGTGGGTCTAGATATGGTCAATCCAGGTTGCATCACAGAGCCTGAACGAATTTTGTAAGAATTTCTCTCTCTTTCACTGTCTTTGTTTCACGGGCTTTTAAAAGTAATTTATTTTTATAATGGGGTTTAGCTGCTTTTCACGGCTGTGTTTATGCCGCTTTACACCCACTTGACTCACTTCCAGAGAGATATCAATACATAGGTTTTAAGATTCTTACTAGTCAGATATATTCTGGTGCGGTGAATAGGGGGTGTTGAGTCCAGTTCACTGAGCAAGGAGTAGGTCTTTCTATTACATTTTGGGTTTATGGAACGGTAGCTGAGCTCATTTGAAACCCTTGTTTTATTCATCACCCCACCTCACCTTTCCCGTTAAGCAGCCATAGTGTGTCTTCTAAACGTGTGACTCTGTTCTGTTTTGTAATTCAGTTCAAGTGTAGCGGTTTTTACATTCCCTCTATAAGTGATAGCTTATGATAAGTGTCTTTTTCTGTGTGACTTATTTCACTTAGAATCGTCGTGCCTAAATCCACTCATCATGCTGCTACTAGCCTTATGACATTGATTTCATGGCTGAGTGATATTCCATTGTACATAAGGACCACCACTTCTTTATCCATTTTTCTCTTTCCAGGGATATTTACGGTGTCATGAAGTGGAGGTTCTTGTCAACAGAGCAGCCCTAAACTTTGGGGTGCCTGTGTCTTGCTGATTTTTAGTTTTCCCAATTTATACGCCCATGAGTGGAAGTGCCCTATGCGCTCTAAGCTGTGTTTTTTTGATGTTTCAGGACACACCGTACACTTCTCCAGAGTGGCTGTTGGCAATTTACATCCCGCCCATCAGCGTAGCAAGGCTCCCATTTCTCCATGGCCTGTCCTGCATTTCTGGTTTTGACACTTTTTTCAGCATGGCCCTTTTGACCGATGGGCAGCGAGACTTCTTTGTAGCGCTGATTTGCCTTTCCAGGTTGCTTGGTTGGCCAAAAAGGGCGTATGCGTTTTTTCCTGAATATATTCAGGAAAAAACGCATACGCCCTTTTTGGCCAAGGGCATCATTGTCGACGTTTTGCCGCTTTTCATGTGCTTTACAGGCGATTCGAATCGACCTCCTGAAATCTGTTTCCTGCAATTCTGCCTTGCTTTCAAATCCTCTTCGTTGCCTTCCCTCAATATATTTGTGGACGAGAGTTATCATTTATAACTCTGCAGGTTTGTGAATTGCAGTGCCCCTGAGCTCCATTTTTCAACTCGCTTTTTTGGGAGCTGGCCGCAAATGCGCAGGATTGCCTCAGGCCCTCTTCTGGTTCCGGGCGGCAGGCTGAGCCTGTGGTTAATTCTTCTTCCTGATGGGAAAATAGAGTGACCTGTGCCTGTCCCAACACCTAGAGCTAGTCTCTCATTGGATCCCCCTCTTCCCGTTCATCCTCAGGACAAATTGCAAGCTATACGGAACAGGAGGTTAAAGGTGCTGATTCTCCAAGGAGGGAGATTGCTAGTAAAGCGGCTGGAATGGCGAACCCGAGCACAAGGAGATGAGAAATGAGGTGCGTTTTAGAAACCTTTCCCGATCACACGGTGTACCACCTTCTGGGTTTCTCATGCATGTTTTCGAGGTAGGAAGATGCCCTTGAACCTGGAGATTTGGGACCCATGGGATGGGTAACAGGCAGTATTACTTTAAAGGCTCTGCGTTTGCTCCCCCAACCTCACCAAACCTCTCAGCCCCGAGAGTGTCCACCCTTATGTCTCCTCCAGCTGTGGGTCTAGATATGGTCAATCCAGGTTGCATCACAGCCCCTGAACGAATTTTGTAAGAATTTCTCTCTCTTTCACTGTCTTTGTTTCACGGGTTTTTAAAAGGAATTTATTTTTATAATGGGGTTTAGCTGCTTTTCACGGCTGTGTTTCTGCCGCTTTACAGCCACTTGACTCACTTCCAGAGAGATATCAATACATAGGTTTTAAGATTCTTACTAGTCAGATATATTCTTGTGCGGTGAATAGGGGGTGTTGAGTCCAGTTCACTGAGCAAGGAGTAGGTCTTTCTATTACATATTGGGTTTATGGAACGGTATCTGAGCTCATTTGAAACCCTTGTTTTATGCATCACCCCACCCCACCTTTCCCGTTAAGCAGCCATAGTGTGTTTTGTAAACGTGTGACTCTGTTCTGTTTTGTAATTCAGTTCAAGTGTAGCGGTTTTTACATTCCCTCTATAAGTGATAGCTTATAATAAGTGTGTTTTTCTGTATGACTTATTTCACATAGAATCGTCGTAGCTAAAGCCACTCATCATGCTGCTACTAGCCTTATGACATTGATTTCATGGCTGAGTGATATTCCATTGTATATAAGGACCACCACTTCTTTATCCATTTTTCTCTTTCCTGGGATATTTAAGGTGTCACGAAGTGGAGGTTCTTGTCAACAGAGCAGCCCCAAACTTTGGGGTGCCTGTGTCTTGCTGATTTTTAGTTTTCCCAATTTATACGCCCATGAGTGGAAGTGCCCTATGCGCTCTAAGCTGTGTTTTTTCAATGTTTCAGGACACACCGTACACTTCTCCAGAGTGGCTGTTGGCAATTTACATCCCGCCCATCAGCGTAGCAAGGCTCCCATTTCTCCATGGCCTGTTCTGCATTTCTGGTTTTGACACTTTTTTCTGCATGGCCCTTTTGACCGATGGGAAGCGAGACTTCTTTGTAGCGCCGATTTGCCTTTCCAGGTTGCTTGGTTGGCCAAAAAGGGCGTATGCGTTTTTTCCTGAATATATTCAGGAAAAAACGCATACGCCCTTTTTGGCCAAGGGCATCATTGTCGACGTTTTGCCGCTTTTCATGTGCTTTAAAGGCGATTCGAATCGACCTCCTGAAATCTGTTTCCTGCAATTCTGCCTTGCTTTCAGATCCTCTTCGTTGCCTTCCCTCAATATATTTGTGGACGAGAGTTATCATTTATAACTCTGCAGGTTTGTGAATTGCAGTGCCCCTGAGCTCCATTTTTCAACTCGCTTTTTTGGGAGCTGGCCGCAAAAGCGCAGGATTGCCTCAGGCCCTATTCTGCTTCCGGGCGGCAGGCTGAGCCTGTGGTTAATTCTTCTTCCTGATGGGAAAATAGAGTGACCTGTGCCTGTCCCAACACCTAGAGCTAGTCTCTCATTGGCTCCCCCTCTTCCCGTTCATCCTCAGGACAAATTGCAAGCTGTACGGAACGGGAGGTTAAAGGTGCTGATTCTCCAAGGAGGGAGATTGCTAGTAAAGCGGCTGGAATGGCGAACCCGAGCACAAGGAGATGAGAAATGAGGTGCGTTTTAGAAACCTTTCCCGATCACACGGTGTACCACCTTCTGGGTTTCTCATGCATGTTTTCGAGGTAGGAAGATGCCCTTGAACCTGGAGATTTGGGACCCATGGGATGGGTAACAGGCAGTATTACTTTAAAGGCTCTGCGTTTGCTCCCCCAACCTCACCAAACCTCTCAGCCCCGAGAGTGTCCACCCTTATGTCTCCTCCAGCTGTGGGTCTAGATATGGTCAATCCAGGTTGCATCACAGCCCCTGAACGAATTTTGTAAGAATTTCTCTCTCTTTCACTGTCTTTGTTTCACGGGTTTTTAAAAGGAATTTATTTTTATAATGGGGTTTAGCTGCTTTTCACGGCTGTGTTTCTGCCGCTTTACAGCCACTTGACTCACTTCCAGAGAGATATCAATACATAGGTTTTAAGATTCTTACTAGTCAGATATATTCTTGTGCGGTGAATAGGGGGTGTTGAGTCCAGTTCACTGAGCAAGGAGTAGGTCTTTCTATTACATATTGGGTTTATGGAACGGTATCTGAGCTCATTTGAAACCCTTGTTTTATGCATCACCCCACCCCACCTTTCCCGTTAAGCAGCCATAGTGTGTTTTGTAAACGTGTGACTCTGTTCTGTTTTGTAATTCAGTTCAAGTGTAGCGGTTTTTACATTCCCTCTATAAGTGATAGCTTATAATAAGTGTGTTTTTCTGTATGACTTATTTCACATAGAATCGTCGTAGCTAAAGCCACTCATCATGCTGCTACTAGCCTTATGACATTGATTTCATGGCTGAGTGATATTCCATTGTATATAAGGACCACCACTTCTTTATCCATTTTTCTCTTTCCTGGGATATTTAAGGTGTCACGAAGTGGAGGTTCTTGTCAACAGAGCAGCCCCAAACTTTGGGGTGCCTGTGTCTTGCTGATTTTTAGTTTTCCCAATTTATACGCCCATGAGTGGAAGTGCCCTATGCGCTCTAAGCTGTGTTTTTTCAATGTTTCAGGACACACCGTACACTTCTCCAGAGTGGCTGTTGGCAATTTACATCCCGCCCATCAGCGTAGCAAGGCTCCCATTTCTCCATGGCCTGTTCTGCATTTCTGGTTTTGACACTTTTTTCTGCATGGCCCTTTTGACCGATGGGAAGCGAGACTTCTTTGTAGCGCCGATTTGCCTTTCCAGGTTGCTTGGTTGGCCAAAAAGGGCGTATGCGTTTTTTCCTGAATATATTCAGGAAAAAACGCATACGCCCTTTTTGGCCAAGGGCATCATTGTCGACGTTTTGCCGCTTTTCATGTGCTTTAAAGGCGATTCGAATCGACCTCCTGAAATCTGTTTCCTGCAATTCTGCCTTGCTTTCAGATCCTCTTCGTTGCCTTCCCTCAATATATTTGTGGACGAGAGTTATCATTTATAACTCTGCAGGTTTGTGAATTGCAGTGCCCCTGAGCTCCATTTTTCAACTCGCTTTTTTGGGAGCTGGCCGCAAAAGCGCAGGATTGCCTCAGGCCCTATTCTGCTTCCGGGCGGCAGGCTGAGCCTGTGGTTAATTCTTCTTCCTGATGGGAAAATAGAGTGACCTGTGCCTGTCCCAACACCTAGAGCTAGTCTCTCATTGGCTCCCCCTCTTCCCGTTCATCCTCAGGACAAATTGCAAGCTGTACGGAACGGGAGGTTAAAGGTGCTGATTCTCCAAGGAGGGAGATTGCTAGTAAAGCGGCTGGAATGGCGAACCCGAGCACAAGGAGATGAGAAATGAGGTGCGTTTTAGAAACCTTTCCCGATCACACGGTGTACCACCTTCTGGGTTTCTCATGCATGTTTTCGAGGTAGGAAGATGCCCTTGAACCTGGAGATTTGGGACCCATGGGATGGGTAACAGGCAGTATTACTTTAAAGGCTCTGCGTTTGCTCCCCCAACCTCACCAAACCTCTCAGCCCCGAGAGTGTCCACCCTTATGTCTCCTCCAGCTGTGGGTCTAGATATGGTCAATCCAGGTTGCATCACAGCCCCTGAACGAATTTTGTAAGAATTTCTCTCTCTTTCACTGTCTTTGTTTCACGGGTTTTTAAAAGGAATTTATTTTTATAATGGGGTTTAGCTGCTTTTCACGGCTGTGTTTCTGCCGCTTTACAGCCACTTGACTCACTTCCAGAGAGATATCAATACATAGGTTTTAAGATTCTTACTAGTCAGATATATTCTTGTGCGGTGAATAGGGGGTGTTGAGTCCAGTTCACTGAGCAAGGAGTAGGTCTTTCTATTACATATTGGGTTTATGGAACGGTATCTGAGCTCATTTGAAACCCTTGTTTTATGCATCACCCCACCCCACCTTTCCCGTTAAGCAGCCATAGTGTGTTTTCTAAACGTGTGACTCTGTTCTGTTTTGTAATTCAGTTCAAGTGTAGTGGTTTTTACATTCCCTCTATAAGTGATAGCTTATAATAAGTGTGTTTTCTGTATGAGTTATTTCACATAGAATCGTCGTAGCTAAAGCCACTCATCATGCTGCTACTAGCCTTATGACATTGATTTCATGGCTGAGTGATATTCCATTGTACATAAGGACCACCACTTCTTTATCCATTTTTCTCTTTCCTGGGATATTTAAGGTGTCACGAAGTGGAGGTTCTTGTCAACAGAGCAGCCCCAAACTTTGGGGTGCCTGTGTCTTGCTGATTTTTAGTTTTCCCAATTTATACGCCCATGAGTGGAAGTGCCCTATGCGCTCTAAGCTGTGTTTTTTCGATATTTCAGGACACACCGTACACTTCTCCAGAGTGGCTGTTGGCAATTTACATCCCGCCCATCAGCGTAGCAAGGCTCCCATTTCTCCATGGCCTGTTCTGCATTTCTGGTTTTGACACTTTTTTCCGCATGGCCCTTTTGACCGATGGGAAGCGAGACTTCTTTGTAGCGCTGATTTGCCTTTCCAGGTTGCTTGGTTGGCCAAAAAGGGCGTATGCGTTTTTTCCTGAATATATTCAGGAAAAAACGCATACGCCCTTTTTGGCCAAGGGCATCATTGTCGACGTTTTGCCGCTTTTCATGTGCTTTAAAGGCGATTCGAATCGACCTCCTGAAATCTGTTTCCTGCAATTCTGCCTTGCTTTCAGATCCTCTTCGTTGCCTTCCCTCAATATATTTGTGGACGAGAGTTATCATTTATAACTCTGCAGGTTTGTGAATTGCAGTGCCCCTGAGCTCCATTTTTCAACTCGCTTTTTTGGGAGCTGGCCGCAAAAGCGCAGGATTGCCTCAGGCCCTATTCTGCTTCCGGGCGGCAGGCTGAGCCTGTGGTTAATTCTTCTTCCTGATGGGAAAATAGAGTGACCTGTGCCTGTCCCAACACCTAGAGCTAGTCTCTCATTGGCTCCCCCTCTTCCCGTTCATCCTCAGGACAAATTGCAAGCTGTACGGAACGGGAGGTTAAAGGTGCTGATTCTCCAAGGAGGGAGATTGCTAGTAAAGCGGCTGGAATGGCGAACCCGAGCACAAGGAGATGAGAAATGAGGTGCGTTTTAGAAACCTTTCCCGATCACACGGTGTACCACCTTCTGGGTTTCTCATGCATGTTTTCGAGGTAGGAAGATGCCCTTAAACCTGGAGATTTGGGACCCATGGGATGGGTAACAGGCAGTATTACTTTAAAGGCTCTGCGTTTGCTCCCCCAACCTCACCAAACCTCTCAGCCCCGAGAGTGTCCACCCTTATGTCTCCTCCAGCTGTGGGTCTAGATATGGTCAATCCAGGTTGCATCACAGCCCCTGAACGAATTTTGTAAGAATTTCTCTCTCTTTCACTGTCTTTGTTTCACGGGTTTTTAAAAGGAATTTATTTTTATAATGGGGTTTAGCTGCTTTTCACGGCTGTGTTTCTGCCGCTTTACAGCCACTTGACTCACTTCCAGAGAGATATCAATACATAGGTTTTAAGATTCTTACTAGTCAGATATATTCTTGTGCGGTGAATAGGGGGTGTTGAGTCCAGTTCACTGAGCAAGGAGTAGGTCTTTCTATTACATATTGGGTTTATGGAACGGTATCTGAGCTCATTTGAAACCCTTGTTTTATGCATCACCCCACCCCACCTTTCCCGTTAAGCAGCCATAGTGTGTTTTCTAAACGTGTGACTCTGTTCTGTTTTGTAATTCAGTTCAAGTGTAGCGGTTTTTACATTCCCTCTATAAGTGATAGCTTATGATAAGTGTCTTTTTCTGTGTGACTTATTTCACTTAGAATCGTCGTAGCTAAAGCCACTCATCATGCTGCTACTAGCCTTATGACATTGATTTCATGGCTGAGGGATATTCCATTGTACATAAGGACCACCACTTCTTTATCCATTTTTCTCTTTCCTGGGATATTTAAGGTGTCACGAAGTGGAGGTTCTTGTCAACAGAGCAGCCCCAAACTTTGGGGTGCCTGTGTCTTGCTGATTTTTAGTTTTCCCAATTTATACGCCCATGAGTGGAAGTGCCCTATGCGCTCTAAGCTGTGTTTTTTCGATGTTTCAGGACACACCGTACACTTCTCCAGAGTGGCTGTTGGCAATTTACATCCCGCCCATCAGCGTAGCAAGGCTCCCATTTCTCCATGGCCTGTTCTGCATTTCTGGTTTTGACACTTTTTTCCGCATGGCCCTTTTGACCGATGGGAAGCGAGACTTCTTTGTAGCGCTGATTTGCCTTTCCAGGTTGCTTGGTTGGCCAAAAAGGGCGTATGCGTTTTTTCCTGAATATATTCAGGAAAAAACGCATACGCCCTTTTTGGCCAAGGGCATCATTGTCGATGTTTTGCCGCTTTTCATGTGCTTTAAAGGCGATTCGAATCGACCTCCTGAAATCTGTTTCCTGCAATTCTGCCTTGCTTTCAGATCCTCTTCGTTGCCTTCCCTCAATATATTTGTGGACGGGAGTTATCATTTATAACTCTGCAGGTTTGTGAATTGCAGTGCCCCTGAGCTCCATTTTTCAACTCGCTTTTTTGGGAGCTGGCCGCAAAAGCGCAGGATTGCCTCAGGCCCTATTCTGCTTCCGGGCGGCAGGCTGAGCCTGTGGTTAATTCTTCTTCCTGATGGGAAAATAGAGTGACCTGTGCCTGTCCCAACACCTAGAGCTAGTCTCTCATTGGCTCCCCCTCTTCCCGTTCATCCTCAGGACAAATTGCAAGCTGTACGGAACGGGAGGTTAAAGGTGCTGATTCTCCAAGGAGGGAGATTGCTAGTAAAGCGGCTGGAATGGCGAACCCGAGCACAAGGAGATGAGAAATGAGGTGCGTTTTAGAAACCTTTCCCGATCACACGGTGTACCACCTTCTGGGTTTCTCATGCATGTTTTCGAGGTAGGAAGATGCCCTTGAACCTGGAGATTTGGGACCCATGGGATGGGTAACAGGCAGTATTACTTTAAAGGCTCTGCGTTTGCTCCCCCAACCTCACCAAACCTCTCAGCCCCGAGAGTGTCCACCCTTATGTCTCCTCCAGCTGTGGGTCTAGATATGGTCAATCCAGGTTGCATCACAGCCCCTGAACGAATTTTGTAAGAATTTCTCTCTCTTTCACTGTCTTTGTTTCACGGGTTTTTAAAAGGAATTTATTTTTATAATGGGGTTTAGCTGCTTTTCACGGCTGTGTTTCTGCCGCTTTACAGCCACTTGACTCACTTCCAGAGAGATATCAATACATAGGTTTTAAGATTCTTACTAGTCAGATATATTCTTGTGCGGTGAATAGGGGGTGTTGAGTCCAGTTCACTGAGCAAGGAGTAGGTCTTTCTATTACATATTGGGTTTATGGAACGGTATCTGAGCTCATTTGAAACCCTTGTTTTATGCATCACCCCACCCCACCTTTCCCGTTAAGCAGCCATAGTGTGTTTTGTAAACGTGTGACTCTGTTCTGTTTTGTAATTCAGTTCAAGTGTAGCGGTTTTTACATTCCCTCTATAAGTGATAGCTTATGATAAGTGTCTTTTTCTGTGTGACTTATTTCACTTAGAATCGTCGTAGCTAAAGCCACTCATCATGCTGCTACTAGCCTTATGACATTGATTTCATGGCTGAGGGATATTCCATTGTACATAAGGACCACCACTTCTTTATCCATTTTTCTCTTTCCTGGGATATTTAAGGTGTCACGAAGTGGAGGTTCTTGTCAACAGAGCAGCCCCAAACTTTGGGGTGCCTGTGTCTTGCTGATTTTTAGTTTTCCCAATTTATACGCCCATGAGTGGAAGTGCCCTATGCGCTCTAAGCTGTGTTTTTTCGATGTTTCAGGACACACCGTACACTTCTCCAGAGTGGCTGTTGGCAATTTACATCCCGCCCATCAGCGTAGCAAGGCTCCCATTTCTCCATGGCCTGTTCTGCATTTCTGGTTTTGACACTTTTTTCTGCATGGCCCTTTTGACCGATGAGAAGCGAGACTTCTTTGTAGCGCCGATTTGCCTTTCCAGGTTGCTTGGTTGGCCAAAAAGGGCGTATGCGTTTTTTCCTGAATATATTCAGGAAAAAACGCATACGCCCTTTTTGGCCAAGGGCATCATTGTCGACGTTTTGCTGCTTTTCATGTGCTTTAAAGGCGATTCGAATCGACCTCCTGAAATCTGTTTCCTGCAATTCTGCCTTGCTTTCAGATCCTCTTCGTTGCCTTCCCTCAATATATTTGTGGACGAGAGTTATCATTTATAACTCTGCAGGTTTGTGAATTGCAGTGCCCCTGAGCTCCATTTTTCAAGTCGCTTTTTTGGGAGCTGGCCGCAAAAGCGCAGGATTGCCTCAGGCCCTATTCTGCTTCCGGGCGGCAGGCTGAGCCTGTGGTTAATTCTTCTTCCTGATGGGAAAATAGAGTGACCTGTGCCTGTCCCAACACCTAGAGCTAGTCTCTCATTGGCTCCCCCTTTTCCCGTTCATCCTCAGGACAAATTGCAAGCTGTACGGAACGGGAGGTTAAAGGTGCTGATTCTCCAAGGAGGGAGATTGCTAGTAAAGCGGCTGGAATGGCGAACCCGAGCACAAGGAGATGAGAAATGAGGTGCGTTTTAGAAACCTTTCCCGATCACACGGTGTACCACCTTCTGGGTTTCTCATGCATGTTTTCGAGGTAGGAAGATGCCCTTGAACCTGGAGATTTGGGACCCATGGGATGGGTAACAGGCAGTATTACTTTAAAGGCTCTGCGTTTGCTCCCCCAACCTCACCAAACCTCTCAGCCCCGAGAGTGTCCACCCTTATGTCTCCTCCAGCTGTGGGTCTAGATATGGTCAATCCAGGTTGCATCACAGCCCCTGAACGAATTTTGTAAGAATTTCTCTCTCTTTCACTGTCTTTGTTTCACGGGTTTTTAAAAGGAATTTATTTTTATAATGGGGTTTAGCTGCTTTTCACGGCTGTGTTTCTGCCGCTTTACAGCCACTTGACTCACTTCCAGAGAGATATCAATACATAGGTTTTAAGATTCTTACTAGTCAGATATATTCTTGTGCGGTGAATAAGGGGTGTTGAGTCCAGTTCACTGAGCAAGGAGTAGGTCTTTCTATTACATATTGGGTTTATGGAACGGTATCTGAGCTCATTTGAAACCCTTGTTTTATGCATCACCCCACCCCACCTTTCCCGTTAAGCAGCCATAGTGTGTTTTGTAAACGTGTGACTCTGTTCTGTTTTGTAATTCAGTTCAAGTGTAGCGGTTTTTACATTCCCTCTATAAGTGATAGCTTATAATAAGTGTGTTTTTCTGTATGACTTATTTCACATAGAATCGTCGTAGCTAAAGCCACTCATCATGCTGCTACTAGCCTTATGACATTGATTTCATGGCTGAGTGATATTCCATTGTATATAAGGACCACCACTTCTTTATCCATTTTTCTCTTTCCTGGGATATTTAAGGTGTCACGAAGTGGAGGTTCTTGTCAACAGAGCAGCCCCAAACTTTGGGGTGCCTGTGTCTTGCTGATTTTTAGTTTTCCCAATTTATACGCCCATGAGTGGAAGTGCCCTATGCGCTCTAAGCTGTGTTTTTTCGATGTTTCAGGACACACCGTACACTTCTCCAGAGTGGCTGTTGGCAATTTACATCCCGCCCATCAGCGTAGCAAGGCTCCCATTTCTCCATGGCCTGTTCTGCATTTCTGGTTTTGACACTTTTTTCTGCATGGCCCTTTTGACCGATGGGAAGCGAGACTTCTTTGTAGCGCCGATTTGCCTTTCCAGGTTGCTTGGTTGGCCAAAAAGGGCGTATGCGTTTTTTTCCTGAATATATTCAGGAAAAAACGCATACGCCCTTTTTGGCCAAGGGCATCATTGTCGACGTTTTGCCGCTTTTCATGTGCTTTAAAGGCGATTCGAATCGACCTCCTGAAATCTGTTTCCTGCAATTCTGCCTTGCTTTCAGATCCTCTTCGTTGCCTTCCCTCAATATATTTGTGGACGAGAGTTATCATTTATAACTCTGCAGGTTTGTGAATTGCAGTGCCCCTGAGCTCCATTTTTCAACTCGCTTTTTTGGGAGCTGGCCGCAAAAGCGCAGGATTGCCTCAGGCCCTATTCTGCTTCCGGGCGGCAGGCTGAGCCTGTGGTTAATTCTTCTTCCTGATGGGAAAATAGAGTGACCTGTGCCTGTCCCAACACCTAGAGCTAGTCTCTCATTGGCTCCCCCTCTTCCCGTTCATCCTCAGGACAAATTGCAAGCTGTACGGAACGGGAGGTAAAAGGTGCTGATTCTCCAAGGAGGGAGATTGCTAGTAAAGCGGCTGGAATGGCGAACCCGAGCACAAGGAGATGAGAAATGAGGTGCGTTTTAGAAACCTTTCCCGATCACACGGTGTACCACCTTCTGGGTTTCTCATGCATGTTTTCGAGGTAGGAAGATGCCCTTGAACCTGGAGATTTGGGACCCATGGGATGGGTAACAGGCAGTATTACTTTAAAGGCTCTGCGTTTGCTCCCCCAACCTCACCAAACCTCTCAGCCCCGAGAGTGTCCACCCTTATGTCTCATCCAGCTGTGGGTCTAGATATGGTCAATCCAGGTTGCATCACAGCCCCTGAACGAATTTTGTAAGAAATTCTCTCTCTTTCACTGTCTTTGTTTCACGGGTTTTTAAAAGTAATTTATTTTTATAATGTGGTTTAGCTGTTTTTCACGGCTGTGTTTATGCGGCTTTACAGCCACTTGACTCACTTCCAGAGAGATATCAATACATAGGTTTTAAGATTCTTACTAGTCAGATATATTCTTGTGCGGTGAATAGGGGGTGTTGAGTCCAGTTCACTGAGCAAGGAGTAGGTCTTTCTATTACATATTGGGTTTATGGAACGGTATCTGAGCTCATTTGAAACCCTTGTTTTATGCATCACCCCACCCCACCTTTCCCGTTAAGCAGCCATAGTGTGTTTTGTAAACGTGTGACTCTGTTCTGTTTTGTAATTCAGTTCAAGTGTAGCGGTTTTTACATTCCCTCTATAAGTGATAGCTTATGATAAGTGTCTTTTTCTGTGTGACTTATTTCACTTAGAATCGTCGTAGCTAAAGCCACTCATCATGCTGCTACTAGCCTTATGACATTGATTTCATGGCTGAGGGATATTCCATTGTACATAAGGACCACCACTTCTTTATCCATTTTTCTCTTTCCAGGGATATTTACGGTGTCATGAAGTGGAGGTTCTTGTCAACAGAGCAGCCCTAAACTTTGGGGTGACTGTGTCTTGCTGATTTTTAGTTTTCCCAATTTATACGCCCATGAGTGGAAGTGCCCTATGCGCTCTAAGCTGTGTTTTTTCGATGTTTCAGGACACACCGTACACTTCTCCAGAGTGGCTGTTGGCAATTTACATCCCGCCCATCAGCGTAGCAAGGCTCCCATTTCTCCATGGCCTGTTCTGCATTTCTGGTTTTGACACTTTTTTCTGCATGGCCCTTTTGACCGATGGGAAGCGAGACTTCTTTGTAGCGCCGATTTGCCTTTCCAGGTTGCTTGGTTGGCCAAAAAGGGCGTATGCGTTTTTTTCCTGAATATATTCAGGAAAAAACGCATACGCCCTTTTTGGCCAAGGGCATCATTGTCGACGTTTTGCCGCTTTTCATGTGCTTTAAAGGCGATTCGAATCGACCTCCTGAAATCTGTTTCCTGCAATTCTGCCTTGCTTTCAGATCCTCTTCGTTGCCTTCCCTCAATATATTTGTGGACGAGAGTTATCATTTATAACTCTGCAGGTTTGTGAATTGCAGTGCCCCTGAGCTCCATTTTTCAACTCGCTTTTTTGGGAGCTGGCCGCAAAAGCGCAGGATTGCCTCAGGCCCTATTCTGCTTCCGGGCGGCAGGCTGAGCCTGTGGTTAATTCTTCTTCCTGATGGGAAAATAGAGTGACCTGTGCCTGTCCCAACACCTAGAGCTAGTCTCTCATTGGCTCCCCCTCTTCCCGTTCATCCTCAGGACAAATTGCAAGCTGTACGGAACGGGAGGTAAAAGGTGCTGATTCTCCAAGGAGGGAGATTGCTAGTAAAGCGGCTGGAATGGCGAACCCGAGCACAAGGAGATGAGAAATGAGGTGCGTTTTAGAAACCTTTCCCGATCACACGGTGTACCACCTTCTGGGTTTCTCATGCATGTTTTCGAGGTAGGAAGATGCCCTTGAACCTGGAGATTTGGGACCCATGGGATGGGTAACAGGCAGTATTACTTTAAAGGCTCTGCGTTTGCTCCCCCAACCTCACCAAACCTCTCAGCCCCGAGAGTGTCCACCCTTATGTCTCATCCAGCTGTGGGTCTAGATATGGTCAATCCAGGTTGCATCACAGCCCCTGAACGAATTTTGTAAGAAATTCTCTCTCTTTCACTGTCTTTGTTTCACGGGTTTTTAAAAGTAATTTATTTTTATAATGTGGTTTAGCTGTTTTTCACGGCTGTGTTTATGCGGCTTTACAGCCACTTGACTCACTTCCAGAGAGATATCAATACATAGGTTTTAAGATTCTTACTAGTCAGATATATTCTTGTGCGGTGAATAGGGGGTGTTGAGTCCAGTTCACTGAGCAAGGAGTAGGTCTTTCTATTACATATTGGGTTTATGGAACGGTATCTGAGCTCATTTGAAACCCTTGTTTTATGCATCACCCCACCCCACCTTTCCCGTTAAGCAGCCATAGTGTGTTTTGTAAACGTGTGACTCTGTTCTGTTTTGTAATTCAGTTCAAGTGTAGCGGTTTTTACATTCCCTCTATAAGTGATAGCTTATGATAAGTGTCTTTTTCTGTGTGACTTATTTCACTTAGAATCGTCGTAGCTAAAGCCACTCATCATGCTGCTACTAGCCTTATGACATTGATTTCATGGCTGAGGGATATTCCATTGTACATAAGGACCACCACTTCTTTATCCATTTTTCTCTTTCCTGGGATATTTAAGGTGTCACGAAGTGGAGGTTCTTGTCAACAGAGCAGCCCCAAACTTTGGGGTGCCTGTGTCTTGCTGATTTTTAGTTTTCCCAATTTATACGCCCATGAGTGGAAGTGCCCTATGTGCTCTAAGCTGTGTTTTTTCGATGTTTCAGGACACACCGTACACTTCTCCAGAGTGGCTGTTGGCAATTTACATCCCGCCCATCAGCGTAGCAAGGCTCCCATTTCTCCATGGCCTGTTCTGCATTTCTGGTTTTGACACTTTTTTCTGCATGGCCCTTTTGACCGATGAGAAGCGAGACTTCTTTGTAGCGCCGATTTGCCTTTCCAGGTTGCTTGGTTGGCCAAAAAGGGCGTATGCGTTTTTTCCTGAATATATTCAGGAAAAAACGCATACGCCCTTTTTGGCCAAGGGCATCATTGTCGACGTTTTGCTGCTTTTCATGTGCTTTAAAGGCGATTCGAATCGACCTCCTGAAATCTGTTTCCTGCAATTCTGCCTTGCTTTCAGATCCTCTTCGTTGCCTTCCCTCAATATATTTGTGGACGAGAGTTATCATTTATAACTCTGCAGGTTTGTGAATTGCAGTGCCCCTGAGCTCCATTTTTCAACTCGCTTTTTTGGGAGCTGGCCGCAAAAGCGCAGGATTGCCTCAGGCCCTATTCTGCTTCCGGGCGGCAGGCTGAGCCTGTGGTTAATTCTTCTTCCTGATGGGAAAATAGAGTGACCTGTGCCTGTCCCAACACCTAGAGCTAGTCTCTCATTGGCTCCCCCTCTTCCCGTTCATCCTCAGGACAAATTGCAAGCTGTACGGAACGGGAGGTTAAAGGTGCTGATTCTCCAAGGAGGGAGATTGCTAGTAAAGCGACTGGAATGGCAAACCCGAGCACAAGGAGATGAGAAATGAGGTGCGTTTTAGAAACCTTTCCCGATCACACGGTGTACCACCTTCTGGGTTTCTCATGCATGTTTTCGAGGTAAGAAGATGCCCTTGAACCTGGAGATTTGGGACCCATGGGATGGGTAACAGGCAGTATTACTTTAAAGGCTCTGCGTTTGCTCCCCCAACCTCACCAAACCTCTCAGCCCCGAGAGTGTCCACCCTTATGTCTCCTCCAGCTGTGGGTCTAGATATGGTCAATCCAGGTTGCATCACAGCCCCTGAACGAATTTTGTAAGAATTTCTCTCTCTTTCACTGTCTTTGTTTCACGGGTTTTTAAAAGGAATTTATTTTTATAATGGGGTTTAGCTGCTTTTCACGGCTGTGTTTCTGCCGCTTTACAGCCACTTGACTCACTTCCAGAGAGATATCAATACATAGGTTTTAAGATTCTTACTAGTCAGATATATTCTTGTGCGGTGAATAGGGGGTGTTGAGTCCAGTTCACTGAGCAAGGAGTAGGTCTTTCTATTACATATTGGGTTTATGGAACGGTATCTGAGCTCATTTGAAACCCTTGTTTTATGCATCACCCCACCCCACCTTTCCCGTTAAGCAGCCATAGTGTGTTTTGTAAACGTGTGACTCTGTTCTGTTTTGTAATTCAGTTCAAGTGTAGCGGTTTTTACATTCCCTCTATAAGTGATAGCTTATGATAAGTGTCTTTTTCTGTGTGACTTATTTCACTTAGAATCGTCGTAGCTAAAGCCACTCATCATGCTGCTACTAGCCTTATGACATTGATTTCATGGCTGAGGGATATTCCATTGTACATAAGGACCACCACTTCTTTATCCATTTTTCTCTTTCCTGGGATATTTAAGGTGTCACGAAGTGGAGGTTCTTGTCAACAGAGCAGCCCCAAACTTTGGGGTGCCTGTGTCTTGCTGATTTTTAGTTTTCCCAATTTATACGCCCATGAGTGGAAGTGCCCTATGCGCTCTAAGCTGTGTTTTTTCGATGTTTCAGGACACACCGTACACTTCTCCAGAGTGGCTGTTGGCAATTTACATCCCGCCCATCAGCGTAGCAAGGCTCCCATTTCTCCATGGCCTGTTCTGCATTTCTGGTTTTGACACTTTTTTCCGCATGGCCCTTTTGACCGATGGGAAGCGAGACTTCTTTGTAGCGCTGATTTGCCTTTCCAGGTTGCTTTTTGGCCAAAAAGGGCGTATGCGTTTTTTCCTGAATATATTCAGGAAAAAAACGCATACGCCCTTTTTGGCCAAGGGCATCATTGTCGACGTTTTGCCGCTTTTCATGTGCTTTAAAGGCGATTCGAATCGACCTCCTGAAATCTGTTTTCCTGCAATTCTGCCTTGCTTTCAGATCCTCTTCGTTGCCTCCCTCAATATAATTTGTGGACGGGAGTTATCATTTATAACTCTGCAGGTTTGTGATTGCAGTGCCCCTGAGCTCCATTTTTCAACTCGCTTTTTTGGGAGCTGGCCGCAAAAGCGCAGGATAGCCTCAGGCCCTATTCTGCTCCCGGGCGGCAGGCTGAGCCTGTGGTTAATTCTTCTTCCTGATGGGAAAATAGAGTGACCTGTGCCTGTCCCAACACCTAGAGCTAGTCTCTCATTGGCTCCCCCTCTTCCCGTTCATCCTCAGGACAAATTGCAAGCTGTACGGCACGGGAGGTTAAAGGTGCTGATTCTCCAAGGAGGGAGATTGCTAGTAAAGCGGCTGGAATGGCGAACCCGAGCACAAGGAGATGAGAAATGAGGTGCGTTTAGAAACCTTTCCCGATCACACGGTGTACCACCTTCTGGGTTTCTCATGCATGTTTTCGAGGTAGGAAGAGTGCCCCTTGAACCTGGAGGATTTGGGACCCCATGGGATGGGTAACAGGCAGTATTACTTTAAAGGCTCTGCGTTTGCTCCCCCAACCTCACCAAACCTCTCAGCCCCGAGAGTGTCCACCCTTATGTCTCCTCCAGCTGTGGGTCTAGATATGGTCAATCCAGGTTGCATCACAGCCCCTGAACGAATTTTGTAAGATATTACTCTCTCTTTCACTGTCTTTGTTTCACGGGTTTTAAAAGGAATTTATTTTTATAATGGGGTTTAGCTGCTTTTCACGGCTGTGTTTCTGCCGCTTTCAGCCACTTGACTCACTTCCAGAGAGATATCAATACATAGGTTTTAAGATTCTTACTAGTCAGATATATTCTTGTGCGGTGAATAGGGGGTGTTGAGTCCAGTTCACTGAGCAAGGAGTAGGTCTTTCTATTACATATTGGGTTTATGGAACGGTATCTGAGCTCATTTGAAACCCTTGTTTTATGCATCACCCCACCCCACCTTTCCGTAAGCAGCCATAGTGTGTTTTCTAACGTGTGACTCTGTTCTGTTTTGTAATTCAGTTCAAGTGTAGCGGTTTTTACATTCCCCTCTATAAGTGATAGCTTATGATAAGTGTCTTTTTCTGTGTGACTTATTTCACTTAGAATCGTCGTAGCTAAAGCCACTCATCATGCTGCTACTAGCCTTATGACATTGATTTCATGGCTGAGGGATATTCCATTGTACATAAGGACCACCACTTCTTTATCCATTTTTCTCTTCCTGGGATATTTAAGGTGTCACGAAGTGGAGGTTCTTGTCAACAGAGCAGCCCCCAAACTTTGGGGTGCCTGTGTCTTGCTGATTTTTAGTTTTCCCAATTTATACGCCCATGAGTGGAAGTGCCCTATGCGCTCTAAGCTGTGTTTTTTCGATGTTTCAGGACACACCGTACACTTCTCCAGAGTGGCTGTTGGCAATTTACATCCCGCCCATCAGCGTAGCAAGGCTCCCATTTCTCCATGGCCTGTTCTGCATTTCTGGTTTTGACACTTTTTTCCGCATGGCCCTTTTGACCGATGGGAAGCGAGACTTCTTTGTAGCGCTGATTTGCCTTTCCAGGTTGCTTGGTTGGCCAAAAAGGGCGTATGCGTTTTTTCCTGAATATATTCAGGAAAAAACGCATACGCCCTTTTTGGCCAAGGGCATCATTGTTGACGTTTTGCCGCTTTTCATGTGCTTTAAAGGCGATTCGAATCGACCTCCTGAAATCTGTTTCCTGCAATTCTGCCTTGCTTTCAGATCCTCTTCGTTGCCTTCCCTCAATATATTTGTGGACGGGAGTTATCATTTATAACTCTGCAGGTTTGTGAATTGCAGTGCCCCTGAGCTCCATTTTTCAAGTCGCTTTTTTGGGAGCTGGCCGCAAAAGCGCAGGATTGCCTCAGGCCCTATTCTGCTTCCGGGCGGCAGGCTGAGCCTGTGGTTAATTCTTCTTCCTGATGGGAAAATAGAGTGACCTGTGCCTGTCCCAACACCTAGAGCTAGTCTCTCATTGGCTCCCCCTCTTCCCGTTCATCCTCAGGACAAATTGCAAGCTGTACGGAACGGGAGGTTAAAGGTGCTGATTCTCCAAGGAGGGAGATTGCTAGTAAAGCGGCTGGAATGGCGAACCCGAGCACAAGGAGATGAGAAATGAGGTGCGTTTTAGAAACCTTTCCCGATCACACGGTGTACCACCTTCTGGGTTTCTCATGCATGTTTTCGAGGTAGGAAGATGCCCTTGAACCTGGAGATTTGGGACCCATGGGATGGGTAACAGGCAGTATTACTTTAAAGGCTCTGCGTTTGCTCCCCCAACCTCACCAAACCTCTCAGCCCCGAGAGTGTCCACCCTTATGTCTCCTCCAGCTGTGGGTCTAGATATGGTCAATCCAGGTTGCATCACAGCCCCTGAACGAATTTTGTAAGAATTTCTCTCTCTTTCACTGTCTTTGTTTCACGGGTTTTTAAAAGGAATTTATTTTTATAATGGGGTTTAGCTGCTTTTCACGGCTGTGTTTCTGCCGCTTTACAGCCACTTGACTCACTTCCAGAGAGATATCAATACATAGGTTTTAAGATTCTTACTAGTCAGATATATTCTTGTGCGGTGAATAGGGGGTGTTGAGTCCAGTTCACTGAGCAAGGAGTAGGTCTTTCTATTACATATTGGGTTTATGGAACGGTATCTGAGCTCATTTGAAACCCTTGTTTTATGCATCACCCCACCCCACCTTTCCCGTTAAGCAGCCATAGTGTGTTTTGTAAACGTGTGACTCTGTTCTGTTTTGTAATTCAGTTCAAGTGTAGCGGTTTTTACATTCCCTCTATAAGTGATAGCTTATGATAAGTGTCTTTTTCTGTGTGACTTATTTCACTTAGAATCGTCGTAGCTAAAGCCACTCATCATGCTGCTACTAGCCTTATGACATTGATTTCATGGCTGAGGGATATTCCATTGTACATAAGGACCACCACTTCTTTATCCATTTTTCTCTTTCCTGGGATATTTAAGGTGTCACGAAGTGGAGGTTCTTGTCAACAGAGCAGCCCCAAACTTTGGGGTGCCTGTGTCTTGCTGATTTTTAGTTTTCCCAATTTATACGCCCATGAGTGGAAGTGCCCTATGCGCTCTAAGCTGTGTTTTTTCGATGTTTCAGGACACACCGTACACTTCTCCAGAGTGGCTGTTGGCAATTTACATCCCGCCCATCAGCGTAGCAAGGCTCCCATTTCTCCATGGCCTGTTCTGCATTTCTGGTTTTGACACTTTTTTCCGCATGGCCCTTTTGACCGATGGGAAGCGAGACTTCTTTGTAGCGCTGATTTGCCTTTCCAGGTTGCTTGGTTGGCCAAAAAGGGCGTATGCGTTTTTTCCTGAATATATTCAGGAAAAAACGCATACGCCCTTTTTGGCCAAGGGCATCATTGTCGACGTTTTGCCGCTTTTCATGTGCTTTAAAGGCGATTCGAATCGACCTCCTGAAATCTGTTTCCTGCAATTCTGCCTTGCTTTCAGATCCTCTTCGTTGCCTTCCCTCAATATATTTGTGGACGGGAGTTATCATTTATAACTCTGCAGGTTTGTGAATTGCAGTGCCCCTGAGCTCCATTTTTCAACTCGCTTTTTTGGGAGCTGGCCGCAAAAGCGCAGGATTGCCTCAGGCCCTATTCTGCTTCCGGGCGGCAGGCTGAGCCTGTGGTTAATTCTTCTTCCTGATGGGAAAACAGAGTGACCTGTGCCTGTCCCAACACCTAGAGCTAGTCTCTCATTGGCTCCCCCTCTTCCCGTTCATCCTCAGGACAAATTGCAAGCTGTACGGAACGGGAGGTTAAAGGTGCTGATTCTCCAAGGAGGGAGATTGCTAGTAAAGCGGCTGGAATGGCGAACCCGAGCACAAGGAGATGAGAAATGAGGTGCGTTTTAGAAACCTTTCCCGATCACACGGTGTACCACCTTCTGGGTTTCTCATGCATGTTTTCGAGGTAGGAAGATGCCCTTGAACCTGGAGATTTGGGACCCATGGGATGGGTAACAGGCAGTATTACTTTAAAGGCTCTGCGTTTGCTCCCCCAACCTCACCAAACCTCTCAGCCCCGAGAGTGTCCACCCTTATGTCTCCTCCAGCTGTGGGTCTAGATATGGTCAATCCAGGTTGCATCACAGCCCCTGAACGAATTTTGTAAGAATTTCTCTCTCTTTCACTGTCTTTGTTTCACGGGTTTTTAAAAGGAATTTATTTTTATAATGGGGTTTAGCTGCTTTTCACGGCTGTGTTTCTGCCGCTTTACAGCCACTTGACTCACTTCCAGAGAGATATCAATACATAGGTTTTAAGATTCTTACTAGTCAGATATATTCTTGTGCGGTGAATAGGGGGTGTTGAGTCCAGTTCACTGAGCAAGGAGTAGGTCTTTCTATTACATATTGGGTTTATGGAACGGTATCTGAGCTCATTTGAAACCCTTGTTTTATGCATCACCCCACCCCACCTTTCCCGTTAAGCAGCCATCGTGTGTTTTGTAAACGTGTGACTCTGTTCTGTTTTGTAATTCAGTTCAAGTGTAGCGGTTTTTACATTCCCTCTATAAGTGATAGCTTATGATAAGTGTCTTTTTCTGTGTGACTTATTTCACTTAGAATCGTCGTAGCTAAAGCCACTCATCATGCTGCTACTAGCCTTATGACATTGATTTCATGGCTGAGGGATATTCCATTGTACATAAGGACCACCACTTCTTTATCCATTTTTCTCTTTCCTGGGATATTTAAGGTGTCACGAAGTGGAGGTTCTTGTCAACAGAGCAGCCCCAAACTTTGGGGTGCCTGTGTCTTGCTGATTTTTAGTTTTCCCAATTTATACGCCCATGAGTGGAAGTGCCCTATGCGCTCTAAGCTGTGTTTTTTCGATGTTTCAGGACACACCGTACACTTCTCCAGAGTGGCTGTTGGCAATTTACATCCCGCCCATCAGCGTAGCAAGGCTCCCATTTCTCCATGGCCTGTTCTGCATTTCTGGTTTTGACACTTTTTTCCGCATGGCCCTTTTGACCGATGGGAAGCGAGACTTCTTTGTAGCGCCGATTTGCCTTTCCAGGTTGCTTGGTTGGCCAAAAAGGGCGTATGCGTTTTTTCCTGAATATATTCAGGAAAAAACGCATACGCCCTTTTTGGCCAAGGGCATCATTGTCGACGTTTTGCCGCTTTTCATGTGCTTTAAAGGCGATTCGAATCGACCTCCTGAAATCTGTTTCCTGCAATTCTGCCTTGCTTTCAGATCCTCTTCGTTGCCTTCCCTCAATATATTTGTGGACGGGAGTTATCATTTATAACTCTGCAGGTTTGTGAATTGCAGTGCCCCTGAGCTCCATTTTTCAACTCGCTTTTTTGGGAGCTGGCCGCAAAAGCGCAGGATTGCCTCAGGCCCTATTCTGCTTCCGGGCGGCAGGCTGAGCCTGTGGTTAATTCTTCTTCCTGATGGGAAAATAGAGTGACCTGTGCCTGTCCCAACACCTAGAGCTAGTCTCTCATTGGCTCCCCCTCTTCCCGTTCATCCTCAGGACAAATTGCAAGCTGTACGGAACGGGAGGTTAAAGGTGCTGATTCTCCAAGGAGGGAGATTGCTAGTAAAGCGGCTGGAATGGCGAACCCGAGCACAAGGAGATGAGAAATGAGGTGCGTTTTAGAAACCTTTCCCGATCACACGGTGTACCACCTTCTGGGTTTCTCATGCATGTTTTCGAGGTAGGAAGATGCCCTTGAACCTGGAGATTTGGGACCCATGGGATGGGTAACAGGCAGTATTACTTTAAAGGCTCTGCGTTTGCTCCCCCAACCTCACCAAACCTCTCAGCCCCGAGAGTGTCCACCCTTATGCTCCTCCAGCTGTGGGTCTAGATATGGTCAATCCAGGTTGCATCACAGCCCCTGAACGAATTTTGTAAGAATTTCTCTCTCTTTCACTGTCTTTGTTTCACGGGTTTTTAAAAGGAATTTATTTTTATAATGGGGTTTAGCTGCTTTTCACGGCTGTGTTTCTGCCGCTTTACAGCCACTTGACTCACTTCCAGAGAGATATCAATACATAGGTTTTAAGATTCTTACTAGTCAGATATATTCTTGTGCGGTGAATAGGGGGTGTTGAGTCCAGTTCACTGAGCAAGGAGTAGGTCTTTCTATTACATATTGGGTTTATGGAACGGTATCTGAGCTCATTTGAAACCCTTGTTTTATGCATCACCCCACCCCACCTTTCCCGTTAAGCAGCCATAGTGTGTTTTGTAAACGTGTGACTCTGTTCTGTTTTGTAATTCAGTTCAAGTGTAGCGGTTTTTACATTCCCTCTATAAGTGATAGCTTATGATAAGTGTCTTTTTCTGTGTGACTTATTTCACTTAGAATCGTCGTAGCTAAAGCCACTCATCATGCTGCTACTAGCCTTATGACATTGATTTCATGGCTGAGGGATATTCCATTGTACATAAGGACCACCACTTCTTTATCCATTTTTCTCTTTCCTGGGATATTTAAGGTGTCACGAAGTGGAGGTTCTTGTCAACAGAGCAGCCCCAAACTTTGGGGTGCCTGTGTCTTGCTGATTTTTAGTTTTCCCAATTTATACGCCCATGAGTGGAAGTGCCCTATGCGCTCTAAGCTGTGTTTTTTCGATGTTTCAGGACACACCGTACACTTCTCCAGAGTGGCTGTTGGCAATTTACATCCCGCCCATCAGCGTAGCAAGGCTCCCATTTCTCCATGGCCTGTTCTGCATTTCTGGTTTTGACACTTTTTTCCGCATGGCCCTTTTGACCGATGGGAAGCGAGACTTCTTTGTAGCGCTGATTTGCCTTTCCAGGTTGCTTGGTTGGCCAAAAAGGGCGTATGCGTTTTTTCCTGAATATATTCAGGAAAAAACGCATACGCCCTTTTTGGCCAAGGGCATCATTGTCGACGTTTTGCCGCTTTTCATGTGCTTTAAAGGCGATTCGAATCGACCTCCTGAAATCTGTTTCCTGCAATTCTGCCTTGCTTTCAGATCCTCTTCGTTGCCTTTCCTCAATATATTTGTGGACGGGAGTTATCATTTATAATTCTGCAGGTTTGTGAATTGCAGTGCCCCTGAGCTCCATTTTTCAACTCGCTTTTTTGGGAGCTGGCCGCAAAAGCGCAGGATTGCCTCAGGCCCTATTCTGCTTCCGGGCGGCAGGCTGAGCCTGTGGTTAATTCTTCTTCCTGATGGGAAAATAGAGTGACCTGTGCCTGTCCCAACACCTAGAGCTAGTCTCTCATTGGCTCCCCCTCTTCCCGTTCATCCTCAGGACAAATTGCAAGCTGTACGGAACGGGAGGTTAAAGGTGCTGATTCTCCAAGGAGGGAGATTGCTAGTAAAGCGGCTGGAATGGCGAACCCGAGCACAAGGAGATGAGAAATGAGGTGCGTTTTAGAAACCTTTCCCGATCACACGGTGTACCACCTTCTGGGTTTCTCATGCATGTTTTCGAGGTAGGAAGATGCCCTTGAACCTGGAGATTTGGGACCCATGGGATGGGTAACAGGCAGTATTACTTTAAAGGCTCTGCGTTTGCTCCCCCAACCTCACCAAACCTCTCAGCCCCGAGAGTGTCCACCCTTATGTCTCCTCCAGCTGTGGGTCTAGATATGGTCAATCCAGGTTGCATCACAGCCCCTGAACGAATTTTGTAAGAATTTCTCTCTCTTTCACTGTCTTTGTTTCACGGGTTTTTAAAAGGAATTTATTTTTATAATGGGGTTTAGCTGCTTTTCACGGCTGTGTTTCTGCCGCTTTACAGCCACTTGACTCACTTCCAGAGAGATATCAATACATAGGTTTTAAGATTCTTACTAGTCAGATATATTCTTGTGCGGTGAATAGGGGGTGTTGAGTCCAGTTCACTGAGCAAGGAGTAGGTCTTTCTATTACATATTGGGTTTATGGAACGGTATCTGAGCTCATTTGAAACCCTTGTTTTATGCATCACCCCACCCCACCTTTCCCGTTAAGCAGCCATAGTGTGTTTTCTAAACGTGTGACTCTGTTCTGTTTTGTAATTCAGTTCAAGTGTAGCGGTTTTTACATTCCCTCTATAAGTGATAGCTTATGATAAGTGTCTTTTTCTGTGTGACTTATTTCACTTAGAATCGTCGTAGCTAAAGCCACTCATCATGCTGCTACTAGCCTTATGACATTGATTTCATGGCTGAGGGATATTCCATTGTACATAAGGACCACCACTTCTTTATCCATTTTTCTCTTTCCTGGGATATTTAAGGTGTCACGAAGTGGAGGTTCTTGTCAACAGAGCAGCCCCAAACTTTGGGGTGCCTGTGTCTTGCTGATTTTTAGTTTTCCCAATTTATACGCCCATGAGTGGAAGTGCCCTATGCGCTCTAAGCTGTGTTTTTTCGATGTTTCAGGACACACCGTACACTTCTCCAGAGTGGCTGTTGGCAATTTACATCCCGCCCATCAGCGTAGCAAGGCTCCCATTTCTCCATGGCCTGTTCTGCATTTCTGGTTTTGACACTTTTTTCCGCATGGCCCTTTTGACCGATGGGAAGCGAGACTTCTTTGTAGCGCTGATTTGCCTTTCCAGGTTGCTTGGTTGGCCAAAAAGGGCGTATGCGTTTTTTCCTGAATATATTCAGGAAAAAACGCATACGCCCTTTTTGGCCAAGGGCATCATTGTCGACGTTTTGCCGCTTTTCATGTGCTTTAAAGGCGATTCGAATCGACCTCCTGAAATCTGTTTCCTGCAATTCTGCCTTGCTTTCAGATCCTCTTCGTTGCCTTCCCTCAATATATTTGTGGACGGGAGTTATCATTTATAACTCTGCAGGTTTGTGAATTGCAGTGCCCCTGAGCTCCATTTTTCAAGTCGCTTTTTTGGGAGCTGGCCGCAAAAGCGCAGGATTGCCTCAGGCCCTATTCTGCTTCCGGGCGGCAGGCTGAGCCTGTGGTTAATTCTTCTTCCTGATGGGAAAATAGAGTGACCTGTGCCTGTCCCAACACCTAGAGCTAGTCTCTCATTGGCTCCCCCTCTTCCCGTTCATCCTCAGGACAAATTGCAAGCTGTACGGAACGGGAGGTTAAAGGTGCTGATTCTCCAAGGAGGGAGATTGCTAGTAAAGCGGCTGGAATGGCGAACCCGAGCACAAGGAGATGAGAAATGAGGTGCGTTTTAGAAACCTTTCCCGATCACACGGTGTACCACCTTCTGGGTTTCTCATGCATGTTTTCGAGGTAGGAAGATGCCCTTGAACCTGGAGATTTGGGACCCATGGGATGGGTAACAGGCAGTATTACTTTAAAGGCTCTGCGTTTGCTCCCCCAACCTCACCAAACCTCTCAGCCCCGAGAGTGTCCACCCTTATGTCTCCTCCAGCTGTGGGTCTAGATATGGTCAATCCAGGTTGCATCACAGCCCCTGAACGAATTTTGTAAGAATTTCTCTCTCTTTCACTGTCTTTGTTTCACGGGTTTTTAAAAGGAATTTATTTTTATAATGGGGTTTAGCTGCTTTTCACGGCTGTGTTTCTGCCGCTTTACAGCCACTTGACTCACTTCCAGAGAGATATCAATACATAGGTTTTAAGATTCTTACTAGTCAGATATATTCTTGTGCGGTGAATAGGGGGTGTTGAGTCCAGTTCACTGAGCAAGGAGTAGGTCTTTCTATTACATATTGGGTTTATGGAACGGTATCTGAGCTCATTTGAAACCCTTGTTTTATGCATCACCCCACCCCACCTTTCCCGTTAAGCAGCCATAGTGTGTTTTGTAAACGTGTGACTCTGTTCTGTTTTGTAATTCAGTTCAAGTGTAGCGGTTTTTACATTCCCTCTATAAGTGATAGCTTATGATAAGTGTCTTTTTCTGTGTGACTTATTTCACTTAGAATCGTCGTAGCTAAAGCCACTCATCATGCTGCTACTAGCCTTATGACATTGATTTCATGGCTGAGGGATATTCCATTGTACATAAGGACCACCACTTCTTTATCCATTTTTCTCTTTCCTGGGATATTTAAGGTGTCACGAAGTGGAGGTTCTTGTCAACAGAGCAGCCCCAAACTTTGGGGTGCCTGTGTCTTGCTGATTTTTAGTTTTCCCAATTTATACGCCCATGAGTGGAAGTGCCCTATGCGCTCTAAGCTGTGTTTTTTCGATGTTTCAGGACACACCGTACACTTCTCCAGAGTGGCTGTTGGCAATTTACATCCCGCCCATCAGCGTAGCAAGGCTCCCATTTCTCCATGGCCTGTTCTGCATTTCTGGTTTTGACACTTTTTTCCGCATGGCCCTTTTGACCGATGGGAAGCGAGACTTCTTTGTAGCGCTGATTTGCCTTTCCAGGTTGCTTGGTTGGCCAAAAAGGGCGTATGCGTTTTTTCCTGAATATATTCAGGAAAAAACGCATACGCCCTTTTTGGCCAAGGGCATCATTGTCGACGTTTTGCCGCTTTTCATGTGCTTTAAAGGCGATTCGAATCGACCTCCTGAAATCTGTTTCCTGCAATTCTGCCTTGCTTTCAGATCCTCTTCGTTGCCTTCCCTCAATATATTTGTGGACGGGAGTTATCATTTATAACTCTGCAGGTTTGTGAATTGCAGTGCCCCTGAGCTCCATTTTTCAACTCGCTTTTTTGGGAGCTGGCCGCAAAAGCGCAGGATTGCCTCAGGCCCTATTCTGCTTCCGGGCGGCAGGCTGAGCCTGTGGTTAATTCTTCTTCCTGATGGGAAAACAGAGTGACCTGTGCCTGTCCCAACACCTAGAGCTAGTCTCTCATTGGCTCCCCCTCTTCCCGTTCATCCTCAGGACAAATTGCAAGCTGTACGGAACGGGAGGTTAAAGGTGCTGATTCTCCAAGGAGGGAGATTGCTAGTAAAGCGGCTGGAATGGCGAACCCGAGCACAAGGAGATGAGAAATGAGGTGCGTTTTAGAAACCTTTCCCGATCACACGGTGTACCACCTTCTGGGTTTCTCATGCATGTTTTCGAGGTAGGAAGATGCCCTTGAACCTGGAGATTTGGGACCCATGGGATGGGTAACAGGCAGTATTACTTTAAAGGCTCTGCGTTTGCTCCCCCAACCTCACCAAACCTCTCAGCCCCGAGAGTGTCCACCCTTATGTCTCCTCCAGCTGTGGGTCTAGATATGGTCAATCCAGGTTGCATCACAGCCCCTGAACGAATTTTGTAAGAATTTCTCTCTCTTTCACTGTCTTTGTTTCACGGGTTTTTAAAAGGAATTTATTTTTATAATGGGGTTTAGCTGCTTTTCACGGCTGTGTTTCTGCCGCTTTACAGCCACTTGACTCACTTCCAGAGAGATATCAATACATAGGTTTTAAGATTCTTACTAGTCAGATATATTCTTGTGCGGTGAATAGGGGGTGTTGAGTCCAGTTCACTGAGCAAGGAGTAGGTCTTTCTATTACATATTGGGTTTATGGAACGGTATCTGAGCTCATTTGAAACCCTTGTTTTATGCATCACCCCACCCCACCTTTCCCGTTAAGCAGCCATCGTGTGTTTTGTAAACGTGTGACTCTGTTCTGTTTTGTAATTCAGTTCAAGTGTAGCGGTTTTTACATTCCCTCTATAAGTGATAGCTTATGATAAGTGTCTTTTTCTGTGTGACTTATTTCACTTAGAATCGTCGTAGCTAAAGCCACTCATCATGCTGCTACTAGCCTTATGACATTGATTTCATGGCTGAGGGATATTCCATTGTACATAAGGACCACCACTTCTTTATCCATTTTTCTCTTTCCTGGGATATTTAAGGTGTCACGAAGTGGAGGTTCTTGTCAACAGAGCAGCCCCAAACTTTGGGGTGCCTGTGTCTTGCTGATTTTTAGTTTTCCCAATTTATACGCCCATGAGTGGAAGTGCCCTATGCGCTCTAAGCTGTGTTTTTTCGATGTTTCAGGACACACCGTACACTTCTCCAGAGTGGCTGTTGGCAATTTACATCCCGCCCATCAGCGTAGCAAGGCTCCCATTTCTCCATGGCCTGTTCTGCATTTCTGGTTTTGACACTTTTTTCCGCATGGCCCTTTTGACCGATGGGAAGCGAGACTTCTTTGTAGCGCCGATTTGCCTTTCCAGGTTGCTTGGTTGGCCAAAAAGGGCGTATGCGTTTTTTCCTGAATATATTCAGGAAAAAACGCATACGCCCTTTTTGGCCAAGGGCATCATTGTCGACGTTTTGCCGCTTTTCATGTGCTTTAAAGGCGATTCGAATCGACCTCCTGAAATCTGTTTCCTGCAATTCTGCCTTGCTTTCAGATCCTCTTCGTTGCCTTCCCTCAATATATTTGTGGACGGGAGTTATCATTTATAACTCTGCAGGTTTGTGAATTGCAGTGCCCCTGAGCTCCATTTTTCAACTCGCTTTTTTGGGAGCTGGCCGCAAAAGCGCAGGATTGCCTCAGGCCCTATTCTGCTTCCGGGCGGCAGGCTGAGCCTGTGGTTAATTCTTCTTCCTGATGGGAAAATAGAGTGACCTGTGCCTGTCCCAACACCTAGAGCTAGTCTCTCATTGGCTCCCCCTCTTCCCGTTCATCCTCAGGACAAATTGCAAGCTGTACGGAACGGGAGGTTAAAGGTGCTGATTCTCCAAGGAGGGAGATTGCTAGTAAAGCGGCTGGAATGGCGAACCCGAGCACAAGGAGATGAGAAATGAGGTGCGTTTTAGAAACCTTTCCCGATCACACGGTGTACCACCTTCTGGGTTTCTCATGCATGTTTTCGAGGTAGGAAGATGCCCTTGAACCTGGAGATTTGGGACCCATGGGATGGGTAACAGGCAGTATTACTTTAAAGGCTCTGCGTTTGCTCCCCCAACCTCACCAAACCTCTCAGCCCCGAGAGTGTCCACCCTTATGCTCCTCCAGCTGTGGGTCTAGATATGGTCAATCCAGGTTGCATCACAGCCCCTGAACGAATTTTGTAAGAATTTCTCTCTCTTTCACTGTCTTTGTTTCACGGGTTTTTAAAAGGAATTTATTTTTATAATGGGGTTTAGCTGCTTTTCACGGCTGTGTTTCTGCCGCTTTACAGCCACTTGACTCACTTCCAGAGAGATATCAATACATAGGTTTTAAGATTCTTACTAGTCAGATATATTCTTGTGCGGTGAATAGGGGGTGTTGAGTCCAGTTCACTGAGCAAGGAGTAGGTCTTTCTATTACATATTGGGTTTATGGAACGGTATCTGAGCTCATTTGAAACCCTTGTTTTATGCATCACCCCACCCCACCTTTCCCGTTAAGCAGCCATAGTGTGTTTTGTAAACGTGTGACTCTGTTCTGTTTTGTAATTCAGTTCAAGTGTAGCGGTTTTTACATTCCCTCTATAAGTGATAGCTTATGATAAGTGTCTTTTTCTGTGTGACTTATTTCACTTAGAATCGTCGTAGCTAAAGCCACTCATCATGCTGCTACTAGCCTTATGACATTGATTTCATGGCTGAGGGATATTCCATTGTACATAAGGACCACCACTTCTTTATCCATTTTTCTCTTTCCTGGGATATTTAAGGTGTCACGAAGTGGAGGTTCTTGTCAACAGAGCAGCCCCAAACTTTGGGGTGCCTGTGTCTTGCTGATTTTTAGTTTTCCCAATTTATACGCCCATGAGTGGAAGTGCCCTATGCGCTCTAAGCTGTGTTTTTTCGATGTTTCAGGACACACCGTACACTTCTCCAGAGTGGCTGTTGGCAATTTACATCCCGCCCATCAGCGTAGCAAGGCTCCCATTTCTCCATGGCCTGTTCTGCATTTCTGGTTTTGACACTTTTTTCCGCATGGCCCTTTTGACCGATGGGAAGCGAGACTTCTTTGTAGCGCTGATTTGCCTTTCCAGGTTGCTTGGTTGGCCAAAAAGGGCGTATGCGTTTTTTCCTGAATATATTCAGGAAAAAACGCATACGCCCTTTTTGGCCAAGGGCATCATTGTCGACGTTTTGCCGCTTTTCATGTGCTTTAAAGGCGATTCGAATCGACCTCCTGAAATCTGTTTCCTGCAATTCTGCCTTGCTTTCAGATCCTCTTCGTTGCCTTTCCTCAATATATTTGTGGACGGGAGTTATCATTTATAATTCTGCAGGTTTGTGAATTGCAGTGCCCCTGAGCTCCATTTTTCAACTCGCTTTTTTGGGAGCTGGCCGCAAAAGCGCAGGATTGCCTCAGGCCCTATTCTGCTTCCGGGCGGCAGGCTGAGCCTGTGGTTAATTCTTCTTCCTGATGGGAAAATAGAGTGACCTGTGCCTGTCCCAACACCTAGAGCTAGTCTCTCATTGGCTCCCCCTCTTCCCGTTCATCCTCAGGACAAATTGCAAGCTGTACGGAACGGGAGGTTAAAGGTGCTGATTCTCCAAGGAGGGAGATTGCTAGTAAAGCGGCTGGAATGGCGAACCCGAGCACAAGGAGATGAGAAATGAGGTGCGTTTTAGAAACCTTTCCCGATCACACGGTGTACCACCTTCTGGGTTTCTCATGCATGTTTTCGAGGTAGGAAGATGCCCTTGAACCTGGAGATTTGGGACCCATGGGATGGGTAACAGGCAGTATTACTTTAAAGGCTCTGCGTTTGCTCCCCCAACCTCACCAAACCTCTCAGCCCCGAGAGTGTCCACCCTTATGTCTCCTCCAGCTGTGGGTCTAGATATGGTCAATCCAGGTTGCATCACAGCCCCTGAACGAATTTTGTAAGAATTTCTCTCTCTTTCACTGTCTTTGTTTCACGGGTTTTTAAAAGGAATTTATTTTTATAATGGGGTTTAGCTGCTTTTCACGGCTGTGTTTCTGCCGCTTTACAGCCACTTGACTCACTTCCAGAGAGATATCAATACATAGGTTTTAAGATTCTTACTAGTCAGATATATTCTTGTGCGGTGAATAGGGGGTGTTGAGTCCAGTTCACTGAGCAAGGAGTAGGTCTTTCTATTACATATTGGGTTTATGGAACGGTATCTGAGCTCATTTGAAACCCTTGTTTTATGCATCACCCCACCCCACCTTTCCCGTTAAGCAGCCATAGTGTGTTTTGTAAACGTGTGACTCTGTTCTGTTTTGTAATTCAGTTCAAGTGTAGCGGTTTTTACATTCCCTCTATAAGTGATAGCTTATGATAAGTGTCTTTTTCTGTGTGACTTATTTCACTTAGAATCGTCGTAGCTAAAGCCACTCATCATGCTGCTACTAGC